>NC_133619.1:324489388-324819388 GCF_048593235.1 Sminthopsis crassicaudata | reverse complement strand
AATATGTCTTATCCTGGGGATATTTTTTTCTTTGGAAACTCATTGATGACTTGTCAATTACTTTTACTAAGATGGGGTCATTTAAATTTTATATTTCCTCTTCTGTTAATATGGATGGCATATATCTTTGTAAATATTCATCTATTTTGCTTACATTATCAGTTTTCTTATTTCTTCATTAAGTAAAGTAACTCCTAATAATTACTTTTATTTCAACTTCATAAGTGGTGAAAAAACACTTTTCATTTTTATATAGGTAATATGTTTTCAATTTCTGAATAACATTAATTGATAGATTATTTCTTGACTAAATAGCTTATACTGATATTTATTATTACATTGTTTTTGTTTTGCTTTCAAATGTATTAATCTCTTCTTGATTTTTAGAATTTCCATTTTGATGTTTAATTGGGAATTTGGGAACTTAATTAGTTCTGTTTCTAGTTTTTTTTTTTTTTTTTAGTTTCATACTCATTTTGTAATGTGTTCTATTTTATTGATATGAGCATTTAGATATATAAATTATCTCCTAAGTATTTTATCTACTTCATCCCACAAACTTTGGAAATGTTTTGCTGCTATTGTCTTTAATGAAATTATTTTTTGTTCTTTGATCCATTCATCCTTTAGTATTAGCTTGTTTAATTTCCAAATAATTTTAATTCTTGCTTCCACCTCCCTTTATTGTTTGTGATTGTTATTCCATTATTATGTGAAAAAGATGAATTCAATACTTTTACTTCTCTGCATTTGGTTGTAAGGATTCTACATGCTAATATATAGTCTTTTTTTTTTTTAATGCCATGTTCATATGAGAAAAAGATATACTCCTTCTATTGCCATTAAGTTTTCTCGATGTCTATCATATCTAACTTTTTAAAAATTCTATTCATTTCATTAATTTCTTTCTTATTTATTTTATAGTTAGATTTATCTGTTTGACTGAGAACAGTTGAGATTCCCCTGCTAATATAGATTTATTGTCTCCTTTCGTAATTCATTTTTTTTTCCTTTTAAAATCTGTATGCTACTCCCTCTCGACTTACAGTGATCAATTTTGCCCTTAAATTATGGCTGATTATGGTCAATGAATTTGCCAAATGTTGTCTGGTCCTGTGTCTCGTACTAGCACAATGATTTCCTGTAATCTTTTTCTTGATCAATTTTCAGACTCTCTTTCTATCTTTAACTTCATAACTACTGCACCCATTTCTGCTTCTTTTATAACTACCTTGTCCCATTAATGGTATTTCATCCAACTGGGCACCAAGGTAGTCTCCTTTCCTGTGTCACAAATCTCTTTTTCTGCCTTCATAAGTTGCCTTGAGCTGAAAAATGTCTTACAATGATCTTTTGTTGTATTTGTTATTCCAGAATTCAATTAGAGATTGTTTTTAATAGTTATATGAAGAGAAAGTTAAGAAAATTCAACTGAATGATTTTTCTACTTTGCTACCTTATTTCTATCTCCAGAAGTCAAGAGGAATTTTTAGTGGAAAGATCAGCTTTCTGTACAGTTACAAACTGTTTATATTGTACAATATTTCTTAAACAACTGTCATAGAAATTAAGATAATTTTCCATTTGCTCCTCTTATGCAGAAATTACAAAACCACTAAACTCCAGAATAACACTATAGGTAGAGAACTCAAGTACTTGAATTAAAAATTTGGGAAATAAAAATTCAATTGTTTATATTTTTTAAAATGAATGTAATAATTTATTTTCATTTTTTGCAAAGCTATTTATCTCTTCTTTAAATTTCTCATGTGGACCCTTCATATTTGTATATCACATATGTGGACATCACAAATTCCATTTTTGGATTATCATAACAAAAACAGATCATTATCAATCAACAGACAATATTTTCTCATTTTTGATCTCTTCTCAAAGCTTAAAGGACATTTATGTTTTTGTAAAAATATAATGGAATTATGGTTTGGTAGGGATCAGCCCCTGCTAGCAAAAGAAAATCAGTTTTTTCCTTACTTCAATTCATCCCTTTTCTCATCATCCCTTTGGTATTCTTGCTGCAAAAAAAATTTAGACTTCAGTTTGAGGGGCAGTAAATGTAGGGTTATGAGGAAGTAGCATGATCATATAGTGTAGAAAAGTGCTCTTTAAAAAAAAAAAATGATTACAAACCTGAATGTCAGGTTTTCATTTTTTTCAATACCTGCGGTTTAAATTTCAACTACTGTAGGATGAAGAAACATTAATAAATATCAAGCAGAAAAAGTTGATCCATTTATAAACTTACTGAATATTTTCATATGGTCATAAAATCTTAGATTTGAAAAGGGTCATAGAAGATCATTGCTTTCAATATTATTATGAGGATAAAATGAAAAAACATATATAAATTGTCTATATAATCCTAAAGTAATAAATTAGAGTTGTGTTTATTCTGATTACACAATGCATAATCCCTGTTACAAATATGTTGAGAAGAGGTCCTTGGGGATGACAGGAAAAAATGGAGTAAGAAGAGACAAGGCAATCCAGATCTTTTTTACAACTTTTACCAATTATTGAGAAACAGAACCAGACTGAGTTGTTATTAAGAATTCCAAAGAGAAATAAGCATGAGTGTTCTTCACCCCCTAGTATTTGCATAAGGAAAACAGTGATTTACAGACATTAGGTAGGGATTCTGGGTAAGAAAATCCAAGAAAAAGTTTCCTAGTCACAGATGCAGTCCAAGACTGTATCACAAAACAAGGATGGAGTGGCAGTTTTATTTTTTTTTTTTTTAACACAGAGTGGAGTGGTGTCTGGGATCCAATGTTTAGCCTGAACATTCTGCCTAAGAGAGAGCAGAGACAAGGGTAGAAATCAGAATTCTATCTTCTGACCCAGAACAAAGATCTTGATATAGTACTGGAACTAGGATGTGCAGCTGAGTCATTAAGATCATGAATTCTGAGCATCCTATAGTTCTATTATTATTCCCCTAAGAAACCTTTCAGTTTAGCTGACAGAGTCTAAGAGCCAGTCACCATCTACTAGAACTCTGAGCAGGGAAAAACTTTCATCTCTGTACTAACCTCTAAATCATAACAGAAGACTGAAGAGCTAAGTCAAATTAGAAGGGCAGTGATCAAACTCTTAACCTTGACCAAACTAGGTGACTGAAAATTTTTAGCTCACTAGCCTTAGATACATTGAAAAAAAATTCAACTATCAATGTGCAGAGAAAACCATAAAAAGATCCTAGGAAATACCGATTATAATGAAACTAGACCTTGATATTCTATCTAAATATATGTAGAGCCTGAAACTGGCACAAAATCTCAAATCAGAATTTAATTCTGGAAGAATGAACAGACAAAAAAAGAATACTCATATCACAGTAAAAGAATATGAAGAAGCAAAAGATATAATTAAAAGATAATGACATCTTAACTAGAAGAAATAATTCAAAGAAAAACACAGCTTGTTTATAAAAAACAATTGGCATTCCTGGAAGAAATCTAACCAGAGTTTTAAAATGATATAATGTATTAAGTGAAATAGTTAGAGAAAGACATTTTGAATTTTTTTCTTGAAATTTTTCTTTGAAATTCAATGTATTTTCAGTTGTGGAATGTTAAATAAGTTATGGTATATGAAATTAATGGAATATTATTACTCTATAAAAATGAAGAACAACCTGATTTTATAAAGTCCTAGAAAGATTTGCATGAACTTATGCTGAGGGAAACAAGAACCAGGAATACATTGTATGTAATAACAGCAAGATTATGCCATCATCACTATGAAAGACTTTGTTCTTCTCATTGATTCAATGATCCAAGACAATCTCAATAAACTTTGGATAGAAAGTGGCATCTGAATTCAGAGGAGGTTTCTTTTCTGTATAATCTTTTCCTCTGTGAGCAGGTTTCGTGAGAGGCTTCTGGAGCCTTCCCCTCCAAAAGTGTGGGATTGCTGGACTTGCGAATCCACAGGACATCTTCTCTTTGACTCAATCCAGACTGTCATCCAAACTCAATCTCCCTTCCAAACTCAATGTTCTCGGAGACAGCCTTGGTGGCTCCTTATATCCTCCCAGAGAATGGGCTTTTGGGTATTCCAAAGGTGTAAACTCCTTTAAAGGTGTGAACTCCTTTCAGAAGATTAAATGTTTAAACTCCTTTTAAAGGTGTGAAGTAAAGGTGTGAACTCTGAGCTAGAGAATTGTTTAGACAACCTGAGTTAGCACCTTGTAATCCCAACAAGAAAGAGAACTGTGGAGATTAAATATAAATCAACACATGCTATGTTCACTTTTTTCTGTTTTTTTTTTTTTTCCTTCTGCTGTGTTTCTTTTCCTTTTCTTTTGATTTTTCTCTCCCAACATGATTCAAAAAGAAATGTGTATTTAAAATGTTAAAATGTGTGTAAAAAATTAAAGAAAATATATATGTTCAAAAAAGAAATTAAATTTATTTTATCTCATATTTAAAAGTATTATTCTAAGAAGAGATCCCAGGATTCACTAGATTTCAAAAAGATTCTATGACACAAAAATGGTTAAAAAACAAACAAAATCAAACACTTTATCTGAGAAATAACTCTTAGAAAATTTGATTGAGCCAAACAGAATTTAATGATCACAAAATCAAATCAGAAGTCAGAAAAAAAAGATGTAACTTTCATTATAAACAAATAAAACAACCAATATGTAAAACTAATTAAGGACAGGAAATGGAATAATTGTTGGAATACCTAAAAGCTACAAATATGCACACATGAATATACATAAATGCACATACATAAAGAACAAAAATAACCTTGTTTTCATAGTTCAAGAAATACAGAATTAAAACTTTCCAAGCCTGCTAGAAACAAAGGATAAAGCAAGAATAGCTATAATAGGTCACAGCTTGAAAGAATTTCCTAACTAAAAACTCTATGAATATTTTATAGGCATAATGCACAACTTGTAAATCAAAGAAAAATTCAAGAAACTTACATGAAGATTATTCAACTACTAGAGGGCCACAGTCAGTTTTAGTCAGAATTTGTCAGACATCTGTTAAAAAAGAGATCTTGGAAGATAATATTACATAAGACTTAAGTTAATGGTGTACACCTAAGAAAAGATTACCAAGTAAAACTTTCATCTACAGAACCTTTATAAAATTGAGGGTATTTAAGCATTTCTAATGAAATAATGAGAGCTAAATAGAGACTCTGAAAGCATATAGAAGGATCAAGATGTATTTAAAAACAGAAATATTCATATACTCACACACATACACACAGAATTAGAGGAGGTTATTTAGGGATAAAGTGATTGCATTCTCATATAGTGAGAAGAAACAACAATACTATCAGGACCATAAGGTCACCAGTGGTCAATTAATGAGTTGCATAAATCAGAAGGCATATGATTTCATTTTTTTTTATAAACTTAAATAAAGAAAGAAAAAGTTGAAGGAATATGATGGTCATAGGACAAAAGATGGAGTAGGGTAAACTCAAAGAGGGGAGAGGCTTTAAGAAAACAAAATGCAACTGTGGTGGCTAGATAATGGGAATCAGGAAATAGAGGTAAGGGTAAAATAAAATTAAAGCTAAAAACTTGTCATTGGTGTCAAATGATGGAAAGAAAAGAGGAGTAGAAGTATGGAAGTTGATTTCATTAAATATAGATGACTAGTTTTCAATACACTTATTTCTCACCAGACTTTCCTGCTTTGTTGATAGATATATGAAGAAGGCAAAGGGAGGAAAACTCAAAAGACTAGGATATAGATAATTAATTAATTAATTATCATAACTGCAAACATGAGGGGTTGAAATCACTCATAAAATGAAAGAAAGTGGAATGAATGTAAATTCAGATCCAACATTATGTTGTTTATAGGAAACACACTTGAAAAATTAAGATAGAAATGCTATTGAAGTATGAAGCTAGAACAAGATCTGCTGTGTTTCAGGTGAAGTTAAAAAGCAGGTGTGCTAATTATGATTGTAGATAAGGGGATAAAAACAAAAAGATGTTTCAGAAGATAGAAACTGGAAAAAAAGCATTTTTTGCTTGTTTTTGTGCAGAAGGGCATTGCAGACCATGAATTAACACCAAAATTTACTCATATAAACTGAGCAATGTAGTATTTAAATACTTAAGAGATGAAGTTAAATAATATACACAGAATATAACTATGAACAATATTAGAAACAAAGAAAAAGATCAGGACAGTGAAGTGGATATAAGACTAAAAAAAGTCAAATAAAAAATAGTAAGTCAAAACATCTTAATGAAATTTCAACTAGAAATAGTAAATATCTATAAATGTATAATAAAACTATAATTCTTTTTAAAAAACTGCTATATTATTAGATTATTTAAAAACAAAGGAAATCCAGGTTTCTGATATGACAATTGAAAAGATAAAATAAATTATTAGAAATTATTTAACGAATTATACAGAAATAAAAATATGTAATTGAAATCAATAACTATTTGATAAACTATAAAATGACCAGATTAATAGAAAAAATATATTAAATGGTAAATAAACTAATCTCAGAAAAATACAAAGCAAAAGACATAAATGATCTATTAAAGGGAAAGAAATAAAAGGACCAGGTGAACTAAAACTAAATTTTTTTTAAGTAGTAAAAAAAAAAATTAATTCTAATATTTTATAAACTGTTTACTACAATAGAAAATAAGAGATATTACCAAATATCTTCAATGATAAATATTATTTTAATAATAAAATTGAGGCAAAGGTAAATCAAAGAAAGAAAAATATAGATCTATTGTGCTGCAGAATATCAAAACAAATTTTAATGTAGTAACATCTATAAAAAAGATTATCTACTGTGACAAGTTTAGTTTAAATCAAGAATTCAGAATTGCTTCAGTATTAAATAAATTATTAAAATTATATACTATACCAATAATAAGAATGAAATAATCATGATTATATCACTATATGAAGGAAAGTCTTTTGACAAAAAGCAAAATTCAGTTTTTATAAAAAATGACAAATCAAAATAAATGGAACTTTCCTTAATATAATTAACTATATCTACCCCCAAAACAACAACAAAATGTTAGCCTTATATATAATGAGAATAGATTAGAATTGTTTTTTTAAAAAGATCAAGAGTAAAGCAAAGTCATTCATTATCACCATTATTTTGTAAAGTACTAGAAATGAAAGATAATGAATCAAAATAAATTAAGCAAATAAACATTGAGTAAGAGTAAACAAAACCAACTAATTTTATAGATATATGCTAGTCTGCTTAAAAACCTTAAAGAAAACTGATATTAATTGAAATTATTAATAACTTCCTCAAAGTATCAAGACATAAATAAAACAACACACATTATTAGACTTTCTGTACATTTCTAACAAAACCAAGCAGAGATAGAAAGAGAAATCCAATCACAATAGCTACATAAAGTATAAAGCATTTGAGAATATATATCAAGGCATAAAAAGAAACATAGTGAAATCTTTAATTGCTTAATATAACCATATAATGAAAATAATAATATTACTTGAGTTGATTTACTTATTCCCATATTTATCTATCAAGGGATTATGTTATAGAGAGGGGGAAAAGCATCACAAAATTCATCTCCAGGAATGAAAAACTTCAGAATCAATAATATAGCAATAGATGATCCTGCTATATATAGATTAAGATAAGGCTGTCTTCTATGACAAAATACAAAATAGTAGAATAGAAATACAAAATACAAATAAGTAGAATAAGGAATAAATAGATCTTCTAATTGGGACAGATTTCATATTGTTAGATGAAAAAAGAGAAAAATTTGCTACTCAATTCCAATTTTGTTTCTATATTTTCTATCAAGAAGAATAGTAATTCAAAGGAAATATTGGTGAAAAGTGGGGTGTTAGGAAATCTAGCAATACCCAACATCAAATTATATTATAAAGCAATCATCATTTTAGTATTTTTTTAAAAAATAGGTTGGATGATCATTGGAAAAGATTATATATGGAATATATTATTTTTGATGAAATCCAAGACATAAACCTGTGATGAAGGACTCATTTTCTGAAGCAGCAGAACATTCAGAGGGAAAAAGAAGAGAAGCATGTGCTAGGAAAGTTAAACCAATGCCACTACCTCAACCTTTCCCTAAACCTATATAGAGACCCTCAGGTTTCTTAAGCCAACAATTCCTGAGATAGCAATATTAATTCCCTTCATATTATAATGATAGCAAGTCCTAATTCCAGCTTGGCCTTCAACACTAGGATCAAAGGGAACAATTCTATGAAAAAGAGATTCATCCAAATCCAACAACCAATCAACTATTACAAGCCAGCCTAGCTGAACTTTGCATAACCTAGCCTTTTTTGCTTTCAAGAAAACTGGGAGGGACATCATTTGCCCAACTTGCCTTTGCACAACTCTCCCTTTCTTCATGGGTTTCCTAGTCTATTTAATGAGATTGTTGAATTAGATAATCTTTAAAATTCTCTCAGGCTCTAACAAACTAAGCCAAGGCTTTTGTTGTTCAATTGTTTCAGTCTTGTTCTACTCTTTGTGACCCCATATGGGATTTTCTCAGCAAAGATACTGGAGTGTTTGCCTTTTTAAAAACCAAGATAACAAATTTTCAGGAGGAAGGAAAAAGTAAAAAGTGTGCATGTGTGTGTGTGTGTGTGTGTGTGTGTGTGTGTATACATACATATATATATATATATATATATATATAATTTTGTTCTATTGCTTAGGACTAATATTAACTACTAAAAGATCTGGATTATTAATTTTTTTTCCTTGTTTTTCCTATCCCCATTTATTTCCCTACAGTATGTTTTGGTAAACATTTTAAAGTAAACATGTCTAAGTGTTATTTTCCAGTAGGAAAGTAAGAGGACAAGAAAAAATAGGGATCCTCTTCAATAATCTTTTTCAGAAATCTGCAGTATCAGGGGTAGCTAAATAGTGCAGACCTGAAGTCAGGGAGATCTGAGTTCAGATCCAGTCTCACACACTCAATACTTCCTAGCTGTGTGACTCTGGGCAAGTCATTTAACCTTAATTGCCTCAGGGGAAAAAAAATCTGTATTTGAGTGGATAGACTCCATAATAATGGGACTATTAGTGAATACTCAATAGGGGGCATGAATGAGATGAAATTCTAAGGATAATGAGGAAACTCTGTGGTCTTATGTCACTAAAAAAACCTCCTCTTTTTGAGTTATGAAAGAAAAGGCTTTCAAAGAATCTATTAAAGCAATTCTATCATCTGGAGCAGGGATTCTCAAACTACAGCCTGCGGGCCAGATGCTTCAGGCTGAGGACATTTATACATCAGCCCAGGTTATGGCATTTTTGTTTTTATTATAGTCCGGCCCTCCAACTGGCCCCCTATTTAAAAAATTTGAGGACCACTGATAGAGGTTCAGTAAACCCATCGAGCTCTCAGTATGTGACATATGTTCAGCCAAGATAGCTGCTACCTTTAGGTACTCAGATGTCCTAGAATCACCTAGAGTGACTTTAGTTTGATTTTATATAATTGTTGTTCTTTTTTATTGTCCCAAGTATGGTTAATAATGCACAATTAACTGAAGATTAAAACTAAGAAAGAAAGGTTTCTTTCATTCTTCTCCACATACAACTAAATAAAATTGCAACAAAATTAAATGAAGCATGAGAAAAAATAGACATATATATGTACATATATATATAATATGTAATTTATGTATATAGTATGCCCCAGAAGTCTTAGGATGTTATTGACAGAAATTCTTCTTTTGAATACACATAGTATTCTGTGAATCTCTCCAAGTTGTCTATTAAATATCATTCTTTCTCCCTATCTCTTTTTCTTCCTGACTTCTCACCTAATTTCTGTTTCTCTCTATCCTTATCTCTGCCTCTTTGTATCTCTATTTTAAGTCTCTGTTTCTGCCCACATTTCTCTATTTATCTGTCTCTGTCTATCTCTGTCTCTCTGACTCTGTCTCCTCCTTTTCCTAAAGTAAGATTCACTTGGCATACAATTGACATTTTGACCTCCACCTTCATAGCCCAGCAGAATACTTTGGATGAATTTGATATCTCTTAGCCATATATCTGGAAACTAAAGCAACTTGGGACAGGATTTCATTTACTTCTCCAATTCCTGGCTACAGCTCCAATTCACTTTGTGGGCAAAAATGTCATGTATTGGTAGCCAGACTCTCAATCAAATTGCAACAAAGAATTGTTGCCCCCTGCCCCTCATTTCAGAACTATTAGAGTAGGTTCATGAAGCCTGGCTATTTATAAGGCTTGATTTGTAGGAAGCATGCAATTTGGTGTGGATTAGGGTAGAAAGGACTAAGAAACTGAATTATCAATCTAATATGCACTAATATTTTTTTTGGACTAAAATGCCTCTGCCACATTTCAGAATGCTTTGGGAACATTTTAAAAATCCATTTATAGTACTATTCTTTGTTGATATTTTATTTTTCAACCATCTTGCAGAACACATCCAGTTTGTCAGTTTTGTTTGAAGGTTTATCTTGTCTTTTAATGTCTCTAGGCAATAACTTGGGAAATGAATATTTGACTGAGAGAGCATATATTTCCCCTTGTATATCATATAGCACTTTATTTACAACTTTTTAAGGGACTCACATATGAATATTATGTGGCTATAGGTCTTTTCCCCCAACTAGTTCAATAAGGACAGACATCTGATCTTATTTAAACTTCATGTCTCCATCAGCATTCATCTCATAAGAGTTTAATAGCTTTTACAATTAGTACATTATATCATTAATACATACTTGATCCCTTGAATTATTTCTTGGCATTTCTGATCCCAATTTCTTTGAACCACTATAAAATTTGATCCCAATATTGACAGTACATTTAAAATATCAGGATTGAATCACATATATGGAAACTAGAGCAACCTGGGGCAGGATTTGATTTATTTGATATTCTGTTTGCTAAGACATAGTTCAACAGGAAACACATTTTGAAGAATTGTGGATTCCTATAATGAAACAGTTAACATAAAGTTTAAATTGCCAACTGTCCTCATGCTTCAAATATTTTCCAAACATAATCACATGATTTTAACTTGGACACACAATGAAGAAATGTATTGGTTTATGCAAAAGGAGCTAAAATTCCCCTATACATGGTTAAGTCCTTTGGTGTGACAAAAAAATTTATTTGGCCAATGTACATAACTAATCCTTAAGTTCCAATGTCTGTTTTCTGGTAAGAATTATCCAGTTCATATATCCATATTGATCAAATTAATTTAGATAATTATTATATTATATTATTTCCTTCCATTCTATAAGCTGCATCAAATTGACTACTCTTTATTTAGTTCGGAGCAATCACAGAGAAATCTATTGATCCTAGCAAAGTTGATCTGGTTTTAGTCTCTTAATGAATCAAATAAATCTTTATGAAATTTTGAGGGGGTAATTAAGACACATCAGATAGACTATTTAGAAGTTCTATCTTATCATGCTTCACTGTTATGACAGCTCAAAAATCCTGAAGTAATTAATTGCGGAGATAGACTATATCCCCATAGTATCAATTCCTTGGATTCTGAAATACTTGGCAGATTTATAAGATGGAGATACTTATTTCCTATGCTTCCATTTACAATATAAAAATATGAAATATATGCGTTTATAATTTGTCCTCAGATGTGCATCAACTCTAATTCATTGGTGTGGCAGTCATTTGGGAAGGTGAAATGAGAGGAAGCATGGAAATCTCTTAGATAAATTACACAGAATTGAGAGTTTAGTGTATATTATGAATAATGCTTTTCATTATCTACTACAGAAGATGTATATAGTATTCAGAATAGTTTATTAAAAGGGCATTGTGTTCAATAACAGAACTGGGTTCGAATCCTAGATTTTCCACTTAGTAGTTATGTGAACTTTGAAAAATTATTTTACTTTTCTAATTTTTTTTTGCCAAATTAAAACTAAATTTTTCTCTCTGTATCTTTGCTTTAATTCTGAATCTGAACAAAATAAATATATTTCATTTCCATGTCACATCCCTTTAAACATTTGAAAACAATTGTCATGTCATCTAGTAATCCTTCTTTTTTCTAATCTATACCATTCAAGTTCATTTAACTGTTTCCTCATATGGTACAGCCTCAAGGGAACACAACATCCTCACCATCTTTAGAATATATTCTGCTTTTCCAATTTACTCTCTAAAATCTCATGCTTATCTAGATACACTAATACCCAGCGTACAGTGAGGCTCTTTCCTCCCTTGTCACAGATATTATCATGCTCTAAATGTACTTTTTTTTTTTTTTTTTTTTGGCTGCCAAGTCACTGTGTTGATTCAAAGTGAATCTGTAGTCTATCAAAACCTCCAGATATTCTTCTTTTTCTTTTAAATATTCATTTATTTATTTTGTGGTCATACATGGATATTAACTTTTTAAATGCACATTTCTTTATGAATCATGTTGAGAGGGTAAATTCAGAACAAAAGGAAGAAAATCACAGGAGAGAAAGAAGCAGGAAAAAAGGTGAACATAGCATGTGTTGATTGACATTCAATCTCCATAGTTCTCCTGGATGCAAATGGCATTTTCTATACATATTTTATTGGGATTGCCTTGGATCACTGAATCACTGAGAAGAATCAAATCTATAATACTTCATCATTATACAATCTTGCTGTTACTGTGTACAATGTATTTCTGGTTCTGCTAGTTTCACTCAGAACTAGATCATACAAATCTTTCCAGGGCATTCTAAAATAAGCTTGTTCATCATATTTTATGGAACAATGATATTATATTACCTTCATATATCACAACTTATTCAGCTATTTCCCAATTGATAAGTATTTTTTTTTACTCATTTTCTAATTCTTTACTTCCACATAAACAGCTGCTACAAACATTTTTATCACATGTGAACTTTTTTCCATCTTTTCTGGTTTTCTTAGTCTACTGATTCTGTAATGACACTGCTGGGTCAAAGGGTATGCACAGTTTTAGGACCCTTTGGGCATAGTTCAAAATTGTTCTCCAATATGGTTGTGTCATTCACAATTCCATCAACAATGCATTAGTGTTCCAAATTTCCCCTTTACCCTCCAACATTCATCATTACCTTCTCCTATCATTTTAGCTAATCTGAGAAGAAGTGATTTAGAGCATTTTTCATATAACTACAGATGGTTTAATTTCATCATCTGATAATTGTTCATGTTTTTGACCATTTATCAACTGGAGAATGATTTGTTTACAAATTTGACACAATTCTGTATATATTTTAGAAATGAGAACTTTAGGACCCACATGTGAGAAATGTTTATGGCAGCCCTTTTTGTAGTGGCAAGAAAGTAAAAACTGAGTGGATGCCCATCAGCTGAAGCATAACCAAATAAGTTATGATATATGAATGTTATGGAATATTATTGTTCTATAACAGGATTATTTCAGAAAGGCCTGAGGGACTTACATGAACTGATGCTAAGTGAAATTAGCTGAACTAGGAGATAATTGTACATGGTAACAACAAGATTACATGATGATCAAATCTAATGGATGTGGCTCTTTTTCAACAATGAGGTGATGGAGCCCAGTTCCAATGATTTGGGGATGAAGAGAGACATCTATACACAGAGAGAGGATTTTTGGAACTAAGTGTGGATCATAACATAGTGTTTTTACTCTTTTTGTTGTTGTTTGCTTACATTTCTTTTTTTTTTTCTCTTTTGTTTTTCCTTTTTGATCTGATTTTTCTTGTGTAGCAAGATAGTTGTATAAATATGTATACATTTATTAGATTTAACATATATTTTTAAACATATGTTAAACATATGTGTTTAATATGCATTAGATTATTTGCTATCTAAGGGAGGGAATGGAGGGAAGGAGAAAACATTGAAGCACAAGTTTTTGCAAGGGTCAATATTGAAAAATTATCCTCGCATATATTTTGAAAATAAAAAGCTTTAATAAAAAAGAAATAGTAGGTTGAACATAAAAAAAAAATAGAAAAGAAAAACAAAATGACACCTTTATCAGAAATACTGGCTGTAAATTTTTTTTCTAACTTTTTATGTGCTTTTTAATCTTGTTTCTGTTAGTTTTGTTTATGCAAAAATCTTCAATTTAATGTGATCAAAGTTGTCCATTTTGGATTTCATAATGTTCTCTAGTTATTTTTTGGTAATACATGCATTCCTTCCATCTCCTAATTTCCAATAGGTAAATTATCTCTTTTTCTTTTAATTTGTTTATTGTATTACCCTTTATGCCCAAATCATGTATCCATTTGGACCTTATTTTTGTATGGGATGTGAGATCTGGGTCTATGCCAAGTTTCTGACATAATATTTTCCAGTTTTTCCAACAATTTTTATGAAATAGTAAGTTCTTATCACAGAAGCTGAAATTTGGAGGTTTATCAAATATTAGATTCCTATAGTCATTTATTAGCCTATTATTAACCACAGGCCCACTATTTTCTTTCTTAGTCAGTGCCAAGTGATTTTAATGATTGTGCTTTATAATATGGTTTTATGTTTGGTACTGCTGGGCCATCATACTTTGTATTATTATTATTATTTTTTCCATCAACTCCCTTTATATTCTCGACATTTTGTTTTGCATTTTTTCTAGTTCTATAAAATAATCTTTTGACAGTTTGATTGGTATGGCACTGAACAAGTAGACCACTTTAGGTAAAATTGGCATTTTAATTTTATTAGCTTGACCTATCCATGAACAATTGATTTTTTTTTTTCAATTGTTTAGATCTGACTTTTTCAGTAAGAAGTGTTTTGTATTTGTGTTCATTCAATTCCTGGGTTTATCTTGATAGGTGGACTCCCAAATATTTTATTTTATCTACAGTTATTTTAAATGGAAATACTGCTGGACTTTGGCAGTAATATATGGACACGCTGATGATTTGTGTGGGTTTATTTTATATTCTGCAACTTTGTCTTCCATAGCAAAATATTATCTAGCTACCTCTCCTTCGTCTTTTATTGTAACATTTATTGTTTTCAAGTCTAACTGTAAACTTTATATTTATCCTATTAAATTCCATCACAGTATATTTAAACTAATACTCCAAGTCAAACCTTTTGAGATCTTGACTCTTCCTCCCAGTTTATTGTTATTTGAACCTTTGATAAATATTCCTTCTATTCCATTATTTAATTTGCATACCAGAATGGGGTCAAGGATATATGTGTGTAAGTTTTTACTGCATACCTTCTTTCAAATTTGTATGAATTCATTATAAACCATTATTTTGAATCTACTCTTTTAGTCATATATTGAAGTGCCGATGAAACTGTATTATCATCTAGCTAGCACACATCTATCCATATTATCCACAAGGACAGGAAAATAAATTACCAGAATTGTTTAATGATTTGCTAAATGTCCAATATACTATCTATAATATGCAAATGTCAATAAAAAAAGAAAATTAGGTTAATAAAATGAGATAATACATATAAAGAGTTTGTAAATTTAAAATACATGTAAATATCAGCTACCATTTCTATTAATAATAAAAATTAATCCATTGTAAATTCACTGAAAAGAGCAGATTTTGAACATTTAATTTCCTTTAATTAAAAAAAAAAATCTTGATGTCATTGTTCTGAAGCATTTTGATTAACATTCTTTTCTTTCTCTTATGAAAAAATGGGGAAAAAAAACCCTAAATATTTAGGAATTGGTATAGTTAAAATAGAAACCTGAAGACCTTGCCTTTTTTTCTTGCTGTTCTATCTTTGAAGTGTTATTGTAGTCAGAATTTAACCACTAAATTAAAATCATCTTAATAATAGTAGAGGTTAATGAATATTAACTATTCTTAAAGTGATAGCAACAATATTCTTCAATATAGAGCTCTTACTATGAACCACTCCAACTTTTCTTGGGTTTCATAATTGTATTAATTTATATATGTTCTCTTAGTTTCTATGGCTAAAATAAATATTGGATTGCAATAGTCACAAATCTTTATGATGTGATTCATTTATGACTTAGTATATCATTTTAAAGTATCACTTTCTTTAAAATTAACAAATAAAAAACCTAAACAAACTTTACTTTTTATATAACTGAGATAAGTTACATAGTACAATCAAGAATTCTCTTTGTTTTTAAAATCTATATTTAAAATCTATATTTAACTGTAGTAATTTTGTGACATTGAGTGACGTTATTTGTTTGAACCTCAATTCCCTCATCTGAAAAATGGGAATAATTTCTATAAGAGAGGAAGATTTTATAATGATGATGGGAATGTTGAATCTAGTGGAGTGAAGGGATATAAAAGAATTCACTTTTGTTAAGTCTCTTATAAGAAAGGGTTAAATACCTTTCCCTGGAAAAACAAATAAAGTCTCTGAATTCACTTGAGCAGTGCTTGAGCTTGTCTTACGGGTACAATACAGCCTCAACCAACAAAAGAGCTGAAAATGAGCTGATTAGCTCTAAGGCATGTTGCCTCAAGGAAAATTCATGTGGAAAGAATAATTGCATTATCTTTAGATAGATGCAGGTGGAGCCACAGATGAGAATTTGATTCAGTGGATGGCAGTAGCAGCTTATACTAGAAACAGTATGTAAGATTTTCAGAGAATCAGATGGGAGATTTTACTCTCTTATTAGTAGCAGGATTAACAAATAATTGTATTTGTTGATATTATTATGTTAGTATTTTCTCTATGTTGTTTTCAGGAACTTTTTAGCTTTGTTATTTGTGATTTTTTTTCTTGGTCTATTCATCCTGATATGTTATTGGTCAAGAATGTAATAGATATAAGCTCATGCTAAATGTTAGTGCTCACACTGAATTTGAACGGTGATATAATTCAAATTTTGAATGTGTTGTCTTTTTTTTTTTTTTTTTTTGATCAATATCTCATAGAGTTGTTTTGAGGAAGATAAAATAGAGAAATAGGTGGTAGACATAACTCCATTTCTAAAATTACATTAGTATACATAGTGCATATATAAATATATAGTATATATGTATAAATACATGCATATATATGTGTGTATATATATATATATATATATATATATATACATATTATAATGTGTAAGTTAGGTCAATTTTACTGTGTATATATACATACATACATATTTAAGTTTACAGGGGAAAGAGAAATCTGGGTTTTTATTTTTTTGAGAATCATTATTGCAAAAGTTTTACCTCAGTAAAATTGACCTAACTTATACATTATACCAAGTTACCTTTTTGATGGCCCTTTATATCTATAAGTGACAATCATTCATGATAGCTCACAAGTCTTTATATACATAAGACTTCAAAAAGCAGCTTCATGTATAACTTTTCTGGTGTATGTGGATCTCATTGGCTTTTCTCCCTTTAACAGTCAATAAAACTTAGTTTATCAGTTTTCTTTAAACTTAAAACTATCATTTTAAGGTGATATATACATACTTACACACATATATACACATATATTCATATATGTAGTTTTGGAAATATTTTTTCCAGATTAAAACTGAAGGTACCTGGGGCACAAAACAAACAAACAAACAAAAAAATATATATATTAGTGTGTATGTGTATATATATATATATATATATATATATTAGTGTGTATATATATATATATATATTTGTGTATATATATACATATAGATATATGTATATATAATTATTATCATTATTATTATTATTTTGGCCACTTAGAAACATTTTATGTGAAAAATCAGTCTTGTGCTACCGTTATGATCTGAGTTGTAAAATGTTCAATATTCATTCAATTTAGTATAGACCAACCTGTCCCTTGATTGCTGGAACTCTATCTTTCCAGAAATCAGCAAGAGTCAGGATCACTAAACGTCTTTTTTCTAGATCATTACCTTCGCCTCCAACGCCCGGTCACGAGTGCAAGTGAGCGTGAGTTCCACCACCCAAGTTTTTCTTGCTCCTCCCACACAAGTCACTTCCCTCTCTTTGTCTCACCAATCAAGTCAGCACAGAACAGCTGGGGAGGGTCAACCTTAAACAAGTTAATAGGGAACCGTCCAATTGGCAATTAGTCTCACGTGCTTCATCATCCAAGTGCATTGCTCAGTTCTAGCCCTTTACATCTCCCGCTTTCTTTTGTTTTAGACCACAGGAGGTCGCGCCATCCCTGACTTTCAGGGAGATGAGAACCCCAAAAAGGACGTGATCACGCCCCCCCTGACTTCTCAGGAGGGGAGATGAGAAGCACCAAAGAGAAGTGGGGATTTGCTAGCGGGTTTCTGGATTGAAGGGCCTTATTAGAGACAAGTATGCACAAACCCATCAGCATGGGAGTTATTACACAAGCACATAGCAATAACGCAGAGGCTATTAGTGGTGACTCTCCCCACAATCAGTGCAGACTCGATGTGGTGTAACAAACAGGAATTGTACATGCAAATAGTGACATAACAAACAATATAAATCAACATGGTATTGTAAGAGATTTCCAGAAGTCCTAGAAGGAGGGTATGTAGACACCAGACACATATACCCCTTCTTCAGCAACCAAGAAATAGTCCAAAACCAATCTATTGTCCATTGCTTCACTGTTAGGGAATCCAATGATCCCCACAAGTTTTTGAAATCCCACATCAGTCTTTTTATATGTTAGGGAATCCAATGATCCCCACAAGTTTTTGAAGTCCAGCAACAGTCTTATGATGCCTCAGAGAATCCAATGATTCCTGAGGACTTTCAGTCCTACAATAGTCTTATGATGCCTCAGAGAATCCAATGATTCCTGAGGACTTTCAGTCCTACAATAGTCTTATGATGTCTCAGAGAATCCAATGATTCCTGAGGATTTTCAAGTCCAACAGTTTTTGATGTCCATGGGTCAAACGCCATAACTGCCAGGTTCTTTCAGTGGTGGGCACAGTCAGCAACGGAACCACCCGATGTTTCTTGGGCCTTCTCCTTCGTTTCAAGGGTCTGCTCTGTCTCTCTCCGATGGACAAGGCGAATACGGCTCGTTGGCACCCATCTGATTCCTTCTCCATCTGTAGAGATACAAGCAAACCCTCTTCAAAGTATTTTGATTTTACATTTTAAAGTTATTTTGGTTTTATATTTTTAATCTATTTCGGTTTTACACTTTTAAATTATTTTGGTTTTACATTTTTAAATTCTTTGCATTTTACCTTAGCAATGCACTTCGGGCATACACAGAAAGTGCAGCTAAGTGACAGACTGACTTTTGTCTGGCTTGTTAATCTTTTTGACAACAACTTTGTTTCCACTGTGATGTGGAAAGGCCTGGATGGCATTTGGAAAGGCCCAAGTTGGGCCCCGGGGACATTCCTTCCTAGGTGCAGATCCAGCAGCAGAGTTCATCCCCACCAGAGACATTTGTAACCTGGGGATCCAAGAGAAGGACCAGACAACAGTCCAGAGAGACCAGCCAGATGTCCGCAGCCCTTCAGACGCTGATGGCAGCGATGCCCCTCCTGACCGGGACCAGAGACACCAGACACAGTTCCAGTGTTGCAGCTGAAATGGACTATTTCGGGTGATACGCAATATAAAGACTGTAAATGGACAATGGGCCTGCTTGCTTCTCCCGTGGCCACTTGCCATATGGTGGCCTGGGAAGAGGCTTTGCCCTATGCTTTCTATTGAAGGACTATGCTTTTAAATTAGTGGGTGAAAAACCAACACACCCACCTGCCATTGTTATTGAGACAATGTTACTGGACATGACTTTGCTTATGTGCACCTGTGAAACTAGAATTGTTCTAGAATTGTGAAAAGTGCAATAGAGAATTGTGATAAGCTAGAATTGTTCTAGGATTGTGACAAGTGCAATTGAGAATTGTGATAAGCTAGAATTGTTCTAGAATTGTGAAAAGTGCAATAGAGAATTGTGATAAGCTAGAATTGTTCTAGAATTGTGAAAAGTGCAATAGAGAATTGTGATAAGCTAGAATTGTTCTAGAATTGTGACAAGTGCAATTGAGAATTGTGATAAGCTAGAATTGTTCTAGGAGTGTGAAAAGTGCAACAGAAAATTGTAAGAAACTAGAATTGGTCTAGAACTGTGATAAATGTAACTAGAATTGTGACAACCTACCTACTGATATTTGTTAACTAGAATTGTGATGTTTTACCTTGTTGACTTCCCACCTCAGTGTTGACATCCTACCTCATTGGCATCCAATCTCTTTGGCCTATTATCTCGAGTATGACTTTGATGAATGGGTTGAACATTTGGGCCACTGTTGAGCCTGGTTCTCATTGTCATACTTCTGTTTACTGATTTGCTGCTTTGTACCTCCTTGGGCATAACACTGTCATCTCATGGACCAAGTGAACTATAGCTGGTGCTAAAAGTTTAGCTTGGTGAGATGTGCGGTTCCCGCAAAACAAGAGAAAGGGAATTGTAAGGGCCCTTTAAATGGGCGGACACAGTGCATCGGGATTGAGGCCCAGAAGTAATTTCTGTGGATATTAGGACTGCCCTTGGGCGGGATCCTGGCCATATTGAAATAGTTTTGTAATGGGTGACTCTCTCGCTGATTGGCTGTGTGTGTGACCTCACAGGCCCTATATAAGCCCACTGCAGGCAGCAACCGCCCTCTTTAACCTCTGCTGTTCACCCTGGCTCCTAGCCTGGGTGGCCAAGCCAAGATGGGTAGCCGAAAGAGGTAAGGATTTTGGTAGTGAACACATGGGTCTTCTGACCAGGTGTTCACTCGGGAACCAACAAGTCAGGGCATCAGCTAGGGCATTATGTGAGTAGGTATAATAAAGGCTTTTAAGATTACACGTGGTTGTTCTTGAGTGCGCTACCGGTTATTAAGCTATACATTCAAGAGATTGTGGCCAGAGACCTTAGAAGGCCTCAGAGGAGGCGAGCCGGGTAGAGCTCACACTGCAAAGGACAGTGGTCAAAGGTACTCTGGTGGGTCTAGGACAGACTAGTAATTGTAACTGCCAGGAGAGCACGTTACACTTGATTATTGCTGTGGAGTGCATGACTAAAGACTTTTGAAAAGGATTGTATATGGCAACAAATTTTTTTGAGTTCTTGCTTCTCATTAGTTATTGGGAGTCAGAGGACAGAAGGGCTTTTCTATTTTTAATAAAGGGCTCCCCAAGTTCCAGCTTTATATTTAGGGTCCTTTGAATAAACTCATGAGTTTTGTCTTTGTGTCTCCCTCCTATTACTCTTCTAATTCTAAGTACTTAGCAGTCTGCTTTTAGCTGTGTAAAGGATATTATTTCCCTTTTGATTTGGAAGGAAAATTCTGTTTATGAAAATGTAACTAAAAGCACCACTATTAATCTGGGTATCAACATTGTAGGTCATCAAATTGTAGATTTAGAGTGGGAGGGATCTTAGATCTCTCTATGCTATCACAAGTAGAATATTAATCATAAGCACCTCATTTAAAAGAATCAAACATAACAAAAACAATGGCAGTGGGATAAGAAATCCAATGTATATGAAATTTACAAAATTCTAATGTCTACTAATTCAATTATGCAACCCAAAATATTCATATTGATTCAGTTTGTGATAATTATAGTTATCTACTAAGGACTGTGCAGAACATTGTGCTAGGCACTACAGGAAATCATAAATGATAAAGTTAACATCCTTGGTCTCAGAAAAATAAAGGAAAAAAATAGGAACAAAAATAGAAGATACATTTTTAAAATGTATACTATATTACATAACATGTAATATACAACATATATTAGTAATAATAAACCAATTATAAAATAATATAATAATTAATACTGCTATATTATATTATTAATACATATATATTATAGTATATAGGATAATAGATTTAATCTGGTAATGATAATTTCTATGTATTTAGACATATATGTCCATATATACATACAATCTAACAAGTTAATATGTTCACAACAATTCATGTGCTAATCAAAAGTGATTTAGTATATAGATGTGTGATCACATTAATATCTTAAATTATTTAGAGATTATGAAATTTCTAGTCTGATGGAAAACCCATAAAATCAAGTGTATTTTGTTTGAAATAATTCTGAAATTCATATTCCAACTTTCTGCCCCTTTTGAGCCTTTGCTAACATTATATACATTCTTTAATTTCTACTTTCCTAAAGAAACACTCAAGATTTGCATGTTTAATATCACTTTTACTGGAAATTGTAATTGGTCTGAGAATCTATGGGAGTGATATTAGTGGTGAATATTGAGCAATAACAATGAAAGAATTTTTAAAAATTCATTGAAACATCAATACTATTTTAAAATAAGGTTATTTATAAAAGAAAACTAAATATATATACATGCTAAAGCCAAGGCAGATAATTGAAATATTTCCTAAGTGATTAAAATGTACTGAAATTATTATATATTTAAACAGCTTTCAACAAAATAGATGAATGAAATGAATATTTATTATTTACATATTGAGAA
Source organism: Sminthopsis crassicaudata (assembly GCF_048593235.1). Classification (NCBI taxonomy): domain Eukaryota; kingdom Metazoa; phylum Chordata; class Mammalia; order Dasyuromorphia; family Dasyuridae; genus Sminthopsis; species Sminthopsis crassicaudata. The sequence continues at coordinate 324,796,954 of NC_133619.1, read as the reverse complement.
AGATATACATATTTATTTCACTTTAATCCTATCTCTGTTTTATAAATATTGTACTTAATCCATCAATAATACAACATGCTTTCATTAATCCCAAGAAATAATTAGAAAACATTTATGGTAATGATAATATTGCTTTGTACAAATATTACACCAACCCATTAAAACCCTTAGGGGAAATCACAGCTGGTGAGTGAGTATGTCAGAGACCCTGAAAGCTATGAAACAGATACTACATTTCTGCCTTGATATGTGATTCATTTGAATAAAAAGTATCAAAACATTCTATGCTTGCCTCCTTGTCCTATTTCCCCCTTTGCTAAAAGCCTAAGACAAAGACAATATCCTTTGAAAATAGGCTTTGCATTACCACATGGCTCATCTTCCACTTCACCAAGAGAACAAACAACTTGATTTCATATTCTTTTTGGATAATATTGTCTGTGGGGTTTAATTTTGGGGAAAAAATTTCCCTATGATTGAACAACTTTCCTTGTTGAGCTTTATCCCATCTTCCCCAAAATACCCTCATCAATTTCTCTCTTATTCTAATCTTGTCACAAAGAATTCTCCCTTCCATCATAATGATGATTCACATGTGTATGTAATTTTAAGGTTGGCAAAATATTTCCCTTCCAACAATCCTGATGTAAGTTTTATGAGTCCTATCATTTTCATTTACAAATATGAAAAGTCTTTTTGAGAGAAGTTCCATGCTCTAACTAAGGTCATATAGCTGATTCATGGAAGTTCCCATATATCAAGTCAGCTGTCCTGACTCAAGGTCCAGATTCAATTGCACAACATATTATTTCTACATACAACAGTCAAATCAAGTCTTCTCAATCAAAATATTAGGATGATGAAGATTCATAATTTTCCTTGTCATTTGGGAGTTTTTCACCTTCAGAATGATTTTGACTAATTTAGGACTTTTGACTAATGGAAATGACTAATTTATTCAAAAGTTGGAAAAGATCCAGCAAGGGTTCCAAATTCTTTAATTATAGATATTTACTATAACTGGTAGCTAAGACAGATTAAGAACCTAATTGATACAATGAAGAATCATTTAGTGTTCTGGTTGGTTTTCTGGAGATCTCTGGACCAGCCTTCATTTTAGGAGAGTAATCACTATTAGAATAAGTCAGATGTTAAAATCTAAATTCTTTATTATCTCCACAACCTAGTTTCCTTCTCTGGGGCCCTGGCTAGCTGTCTTGAGGTCCTCTGGAATGTGTCTTGGTTTCTGTGGAGGAGGCAGGAGGACTATCACGATGGTCTCTGTCTTGAAGTCTCTCTCAGTCTGAGGGTTTGTGCTCCAGCCTCTAGCCACCACAAAGGTGGGAGATAGAATGAATGTATTTCCTTGAGCTCCCACCTCCAGTCCTCTGTCTTCTCTGAGTCTGTCTCTGAGCCCTTTACTGGCTGAGTTTGTCTCAGTTTATAAGCAGTATACTGATTATAAGCCAATCATTATATCACTAGGGAACCATTATTTGTTGTAAGATTAATTCAGTCATACTGAACTAGAGAACTATTAATCACCATGCTAAACTAGATAACCATTGTCTTTTCAATTCCACTGACTTAACACTTTGTAAGAATCCTTGTTTCAAGTACAGAGTTCTGGCCCATAACAGAATCACAGTGAATAAGACCAAAAGGGAAGGAGATATAAATGAGAATAATGATATCAAGAAGGCAGGGGGAGGTGTAGTTGAGTACTGAGATTTAATAGTGCAGGAATACCATGAATTCTATTAAACTATGTGTATACCTTGGAGAATAAGAAAAGGTTCACAAGGTTTGGTTTTTTTTTTCTTTTTTTTTTTTAATTTAATATTTTATTTTCCTCAGTAACATGTGAAAATAACTTTTAGCATTCATTTTAAAAAAACTCTTTGTTCCAGATTTTCTCCCTTTTTCCTTCCTCAACAACTCTTCCACCATCATCTTTGAGAAGACAAGCAGTTGATATAAATTATACATGTCATGTAAAACATTTTGATAATATATATGCTGTACAATTAAAAAAATAGACCAAAAGCACTCAAAAAATAAAGAAAGTTTTCAAAAATATGCTTCAATCTGCATTCAGAAACCATCAGTACTTTCTCTGGGTAGTAATAACATTTTTCATCATAAATCCTTCAAAGTTGTGTAAGATAATTGTATTGCTGAGAATAACCAAATCATTCACAGTTGATCATCTTGCATATTGTTGTTACTTTGAACATAGTACATTTCATCTTATTTTAACTCATGGGAGTCTTTCTGGATTTTTTGAGAGTATCCTATTCATCATTTCTCATAACACACTGGTATATTATCATAATCATATAACACAATTTGTCCAGCCATTCCTCAATTAATGGGCATCCTCCCACTTTTTAATTTTTGCCACAAGAAAAGAACTGCTATTAATATTTTTGGTTTCTAATTTTTTTGGGGGGATACAGGTCTGGTAGTTGTATTGCTAAGTCAAATGGTATGAATGGTTTTATAACCCTTTGTGTATAGTTTCAAATTGCTATACAGAATAGTTGAATCAGTTCACAATTCTACCAACATTACATTGATGTATCAATTCCCCCACATTCCCTCCAATATTTGTCATTTTCCTTTTTTGTTCAATCAGCCAGTCATATTACCTCAGAATTGTTTTAAATCGCATTTCCCAATCAATAGAATTAGAGCATTTTTCCATATTGCTACAAGTAGCTTTGATTATTTCATCTGAAAGTTATTCATATCGTTTGATCATTTATCAATTGATTAATGGTTCCTATTTTTATAAATTCAATTCAGTTCTCTATATGTTAAACAAGACCTTTATCAAAGAAACTTGCTTCGATTTTTTTACACAGTTTCAATTGATAAATATATTCCACCATTTATTACATTTATTCTACTCTCTCTTTTCATTAGTCCCTCCTCAAAAGTTCTGACTATTCCTATCCCCATGAAAGATTTTTTGAAAATATATTTTCAGTGAAGAAAAATCCATTTCCCTTTTTCCCTATCTCCCTACTCTCACCAATTGATAAAGAAAAGAAAAACTCATAAATATTCATAAACAAATTCCTGAATTGATATAGTCAAATATATCATATCACATCATATTATATATCATAGCTGATCGATTTATTAATATACAGACATATTTGTAATCTGTTGTAATTTATATTATATGTGCCATATATAATATATATTATATATTATTCATGTATCATTTTATCCATCCATATATCTAAACATATATTTATCTTTATATTCTCTCCTTCTATATAATGTGTATATATTTATATCCATATCCACATATCATCTCTATCCATTTCCATTTTGTACCTCCATGTCAGCTTTATCATTGGGGCTTTGGAATTATTGTTGCTCATTGCATTGATAAAGATGTAGGAAGTATTAAAAAAGACAAGTCTTAAAGTTTGTTTGAGATAGCATCACCAGTGTTCAACCTTTTGATGTATGCTCTATATACACCAAAATCTCCTTTAGCTTGCAGTACAGTTTTCTGCACAAGACTGTCCTCAGGATCAAGCATATACAGGGACAACAATCTGATAAACAACCAGATGTACCACAGCTACTCTAACATAATGATTTGTTTTGTGTCTCTCTTCTCCTATCACCTGTAAATATGGTTGTCTTTAAAATATAAAGGTCAGTGCAGGGACATCAGGACATATATGTGGATTAGTTGTGCTTTTTATAAATTGGCTGCAGACATTAGAAGAAGGGAATGATTGCTGCCTTTATCTGGATTTATTGAGAATAACTATTGGTTTCCTGCCCCACAAATCAAGTATCATAACTTTTCAATTATAATAACAAAACAAAGATGACATTTCCTTTATTAGTGCTGGTAGGAGGAAAGAAATGGGACTCCAAAGAAGTCAACAAAATAAGTCTAAAATGGGGAGAAAGTGCATTATTAAACATAAGAATGTGGTGGTGATGGAAAATATCTGAGAGATGTTTCCTTGAGATTTCAATTTTGGTAGTAAACCATAAAGGAGGGTGTATGATGCAATAGAAAGAGAAAATTTGTATTATATTTTTTCCTATTAACCTATTCCTCTTTGGAACTTCTCTACTTTTGTCAAGAGTGTCTCCATCTTAACAGTCCTCAAGATTTCTAGTCTCTGTGTCTCATAAACTTCTCTTTCTCACTCATAATTTGTATCCAGTCATAGTCAAAGCTTGTTATTTATACCAGTATCACATCTTGGGGGAAAGTGAGGACATAAGAAAAAGAGAAATATGTATATATGTATATATATATATATATATATATATATATATATATATATATATATATATATATATATATATATATATATATATATATATATTCATTTTGTATATATCCCTTTCTCTCAAAACATCCTATCACCATTCTCCTAGTTCTGGACCTCATGCCTTATCATCTTATTATTACAGTAGCTTCCTAATTGACCTCCTTGTCTCAAGATTGTCTTCAATAATTAGTATCCTAATCAGTGGGTCCATATATATATATAGTATTTAACTTATACTGTAACATATTTAACATGTATTGGACTACCTGCCATCTAGGGAAGGGGGTGGAGGGAAGGAGGGGAAAAGTTGAAACTGAAGTTTTTGCAAGGGTCAGTGTTGAAAAATTACCCATGCATATGCTTTGTATATAAAAAGCTATAATAAAAAAGTATAAAAAATAAGTTCTTTCTATTTGACTAATTGATTGGTTGGGCACTATAGTTAGAGGAGCTAGGCTCAAATTTTGACACTAAAATTTGTCTTGTGTTGTGTGACTTTATGTAAATCATTTGACTGCTTTGAGGATACAGATCCTCAGATTTATAAGATTATGATAGACTAACTGGCCTTGAGGTCTCTTCTAAGTTTTGAACTTATGATCTAAAACTGTCAGTTCTAGGAAAGATATATCTTCAAAGGAAATGTCTTATTTTTAAGTTTTTAAACTAACCCAAGTTTTAAAGCCCCTAGTATCATAAGTTTGCAAACTCAGTAGTGATTTGTTTTTGTCTTTGGAAACTTATGGAACTGTGTACTTGTTTGTGGAAGGATAGAAATATTTAGTGATTAAAGCTGTTTTCATGCTGATTAAAGCACAGATATTTACCTAAGGAGATAGTTCAGGTTCCTGCATAATTTATCAGTGATCCCAAAGAGGGAAAAATACATGATTAATATTAAGACCACACTTAAAATTTTGTAGTATTCACTTCATCACTTTCTTACCTAATAGCTATATATCACAGAGTATATTTGTACAGATCTTTATAATAAAGTTTCATTAATTAATCCTTGAAGGTTTACTTTATTATTTGTATAAATTAACTTCATTACATAGATAAGGAATCTGATGGGGAAAAAAAGACTATTAATTCATGTGGGAAAAGAGAAATACAAGACATATCCAGAAATGGCAATTGGAGTCTTTTATTCTTGGAACTTTTTTCTAAACTGAACCACATTGGGCTAACCTGTCTCCCACTGTGAAATCATTTTCTCTTTCCATGTCTAGTTGGATCATCTTTTCAGAGTCAGTTTTATGAGAATATATAATCCCTTTTTTATGAGAGTAAAAAAATAATGTCACAATAATTCTATTAATCAACCAGTCAATCAAATTGTGGGTTGTAGAAATCAATAGTTGCAGCTTATATCTTAAACCATTCACTTAACAGATATCAGGAAGGTCATCCTAATAGTCTTTTTCTTCTTGCCCACCATCTAGAAAGGACATACTTGGGTCTATAGAGAGAGAGAGAGGACAAAAAAGCCAGTGTAAGCTTTGTCAAGGTTCATGGGTTAGGAAGGTTAAGAAACATCTGGTGTATCTAGTCATTTGGGAGGCTAGAAATGAGATTATAGAAAATGTCTGCAGGTATCTTAACACTTGATTTATCCACTGGGAATATTGTAATGAGTCAGTATGAAGTAGAATTAAAATATAAAATAAAATATATAAAAAAAAACAGTATGGCCTTATATATGCAGGGATATAATTAGCACAAGGTGACCTGTTTTGGCCCTTGGGTGCTGAAATATAAAGGGTGTCAAAACAAGATCCTGGAAAATATTCACTTGTAGAAGTTAAACTTCAAATTATGCCCTTAATTTCTGAATTCATACTTTGTGATTGTACATTTCTGGTCATATCCACACTGTTGAATCCCTCCCCGCCACCCCCTGACTCCATCCTCCTCAGAAGTTTCCAGTATGTGAGCAGCATAGAAATCATGTCATTCTACAGTGTGCCAACCTCTTTCAGGGGTCATTCTCCAGATAATTCCTTGCCCTCAACTTTGTGTTAGTTAGAAAAAGCCTGGTGAGATCTCTGTGTATGAATATGCTCTTTTTTCTCTCACCTCCCTCTGCTAACAAATACCATAGCTACCAAAATTGTGAGTCCAAGAAAACAGGCATCTGGGTTTTGGGGGGTATACAAATAATGAATGCTAAAGAAACAGAAATAAAATAGAAAAGCCTGAGTATGGGGAATAATGACACTGATAAGACAGCAATTCCTTTGGATTTTAGACTCTGGTCTTGCAAGCAAATTGCAAGATGGAGAACTGTCCCTGGAGATATTCTCTCATCTTTTCTCAAAAGCTGTATAGTATGGAGAGAGATGTTGATTACCTGGGTGGGAAATAGTAATATCAAAGGAAATGTAAGAAGGGATTCCTCTACTCCTGTAATAAAATATAAAAGGGAAAATGTGTGGGTGGGTGCGTGAGTGGGTGGGTGTGTATGGATGGGTGGGTATGAATGGGATAGAAGTGCTCAGTCCTATGAACTCTCATATTTGTAGTTTGTCTATTGGAATTTTCATATATCTTGAGGACTGATTGTTATTAATTAAAAACTTCTAATTATTTCTTTTTTGACATAAACTTTCGTAATGTTCTGTTTCTCTAGATTGTAATTGTTCTCTGTGTGCAGGTTTCTTGAGGAGCTTCTGGAGGCAGCCTTAGTTTCAGTTCAGTTCAATAATCCCAAAATGCAGCTAGGAGTTAAAGTCCATTTCCTGTATTGTGCCCTTCAAAATCCTGAATCTTTTCCTGGGGCCCAGTTAGCTTTAGTAAAGGCATCTAAGGCATCTATCTCTCTTCTTGATTCCTGAGAGCTTTTGTCTGAATGTCTCCAAATCCAAAGTTTAGTCCTTCAGCCTCCAGCCTCTGTCCTCCCCAGTGTCTCCAGACAGTACCAAGGTAGATGTGGGAATGAATCAGACTCTGCCTCCAAGAGTGTGGGATTGTGGGTTTCTGCTTTGTGAATCTCCCAGAAGTCAATCCTAGTTCTGAATCTCCCAAAGTCCTCTCTCCAAAGTCCCCTGAAGTTCTCCCAGAAAGTCCCCTCCTTGACTGAATACTGGCTTTTTATATCTTCCTAGAGAATGGGCTTGTGGGTACTCCCTGGGCTTGTGGGAGCTCCTTAAAAGTATGCTCTCTTAAAGGTGTGAATCTCATGGAATTCAGTAAATGCATTACTGAACTAGAGAATTGTTAAGTACCATGCTAAATTAGATAATTATATCCATTCCAGTGACTTAGCACCTTGCAAGAATACTAACAAACTTTTGTTTCATATTATGAACTCTGTTTGCAAGTAGGCTGTCAATGTACTCTATATATGTAAAGAATTTCTTAGATTTTCTAGGTGGGGGTATGTGAGCCAAGAAAAGTCAGGTTGCCTGACAAAGTGTGTCTAAACCAAGTCTATCATGAAAGTTTCTGAAGTTGCATCAATATGAAAGGAAAATAGGTGATATACTTAGTGATAAGACCAAAGTAACTAATATGAGGATTATATTGACTCTCTCAAGATAACTAGAAGAATAAGAAATCTCTAGTATATTATGATATCCTATGAAATCAATGAAAAAGATGGACAAACATGACATAGGATCAGAAGACACAAAAGTATTGTATTCTATACTAAAGGAAAGAATGAAATGAGGTCTGGCAAAATGTAAAGTCCTTGAGGGCAACAACAACAATTTTTCTCTCAGCACATTGCTGGCATTTAATACATTTTTGTTGAATTGAGTTTAATCTATCAAAATATTAATATTTCAATGTATATACTCATACATAAATATGCATAAAACATTTGTTAATTAGGTGCATATGTATATACACACATACAAATATATAGTATGTATGTATATCTATCATACCTATCTATATCTATCTATCTATCGATCTATCTATTTATCTATCACCTATATAATTCCCAGAAACTATATGTGTTACAGTTTTATCTCTCTTTTTGCTCATATCATTCCTTCCTTTTCTCCTTTTTTCTGCTTTCATTATATAATCAAATATCACAGTAAAAACCACCATCAGACTAAATCTTTAATGACCAACCTGACATAAGGCAATGACTCATCTCTCTGATCTCTTTTAATTCTTCTATTTATCTGGCAAATGATGTAGGAATGCATAATTTTGTGATTCTTTTTCTATTTGAAACTACTATTTAAACATTTCTTCCTCCCTCCCTCCCTCCCTCTCTCCCTTTCTCTCTTCTTTACTTCCTTCCTTCCTTCTTTTCTCTCTCCCTCCCTCCTTCCCTCCCTCCTTCCTTCCTTCCTTCCTTCCTTCCTTCCTTCCTTCCTTCCTTCCTTCCTTCCTTCCTTCCTTCCTTCCTTCCTTCCTTCCTTCCTTCCTTCCTTCCTTCCTTCCTTTCTTCCTGCCTTCCTGCCTTCCTGCCTTCCTGCCTTCCTTCCATCTTTTTTCCCTCCTTCCTTCTCTCCTTCTCACCCTCCTTCCTTCCTCTCTTCTTCTCTCTCTTTCTACATTCCTACCTTCCCTCCTTCCTTTATTCTCTTTTTCCTTCCTTCCAACTTTCTTTCCTTCTTTCCTAACTTTCTTTTTTTTTTCTTTCCCTCTTTCTTTCTTCATGTGTTTATTTCTTGTCTTGTTAGATGTAAGTCTCTTAAGGCAATAATCTGTCCTATTTTCTTGTATCACCCTCCAGTGCTCAAAAGGATGTCTTACATTCAGTAGTTTGGTCTGATTGACTTTGATTTGAAAAGAAAAATACAATTATGTTTATTTAAAACACAATTATGAGGGGAGAGAGAACCGCCTTTTTCTCAAAATGAGACATTAACCTATGGGAATGAACAGTATGGTGATTAGCCAATAACTTCTCTATGTGAAAAAAGTGTTTTCTTTAAAGACCTAGGAATGGTGAAGGGGATAATGAATTGGAAAGAGAAGTGACAATTTGAACCCATATAGGGGACACTCTAGAATATTCAGCACATATGAATATTTTGACAAATGGCAAAGCTAGGTTTAATAAAATATTCAGATAAAATCAGAATTTTATTAAAGTATTTTTACATGAGGCATATTACTTCTTCTCCACCCTTTTTCTCCTTCCTACACATGAAAATGTCAACTGGAATCATGCCATTATTCCTGAGGAGATCTGTTTGTCACACCTGGAAAGGGACTGCCAAGAATAGAAAGCTTGAAGACCACAGGGATGAACCACCTTGTGAACCTTCAAGCCTTTGAGTCTTTGCCCTAGATAGAATTTTAATGCATAGGTAATAAGGGTCATGCACATAGAAATTTAAATAAAAACCACAGACTGTGCTACTTAGAACTATATAGTTACCCCAGTCCTAAAAGGAATATTGGTCAGTATTCCATAATCAGTCTCCCAATGTGTTCTAAACAAAACTTTATTCTGTCTCTTCTGTATCAGGGATTTTGGTTGCCAGATTTGGAAGCTAATTAAAAGGGGGCATAGACAGGTCTTGTAATTTTTCCTTCCTTACTGAACTATTGGCAGGATTTCCAATTTTCCAGAAACAAATCAACAAAGGTGGCTGTTACTTTTGATTGACTGGCAGACTATACAATTTCATTACTGGGGGGCAGAAGGTATTGCAGAAGGGAGTCATCCTGAAGGAGTCATCATGATGTAGCTGAAACGTATAGATGACATGAATTGATTCAACATGCTTATTTCAAATTCATAATTTTATATTGGAAATAAGAAAATCATCTATGGAAAATCTAGAATAGTCATGGATGCAAAACTCACAGAGAGAAAATGAGGATATGGCTAGATAATGGAAATTTACATTTTAACTCTAGGTACCTGGCTGGCATAGTAGATAGAGAGCTGGGCCTGGAGTACCTGCAAAGAGCTGGCACACCAAAATTTGTATTTATTCTCTGTTACTTAGCTGACCATGAGCAAAGGATATTACCTATGGGTGCCTCATTTTTCTTACATGTGAAATGAGGATAATAATGTCACTTACCTCCCTTAATTTCTGTAAGTTTACAATCAGAGAACTGTAAAATCATTTACATGTATTAAAGCACTATATAAAAACTAGCTTCTATTATTATCCTTGCTATTTTATGTAGCAATTTTATCTTTAGAGCGTTGTTAGAATAGAGAAGGAAACCTGAGAGGTCATTTAGTTCGACCCTATGATTTTATAGAGGAGGATACTGAATTCTTTATAGACGAGGAAATTAAGTTTACCAATTTAATGACCTGAGTCACACGGATAGTAAGAATTGTAGTCCAAAACCCAATGCTTTTAAACCCCATATTCTGTACCTTTAACTAAACTGTCTCTTCTCGATGCTTCTTATAAGTAGACTTATCAGTGGTTATCTTTTTTGTCTGTCTCTCTTTTCCAGGCTTTCTTTTTTCCAGAAATACCAGAGGTACTCCTGAACATATATGGCAAACACAGAATGACAAAGGTTAGCCACTGTTAGACAGGCTGCATGGATCTAAGCCATAGATTGAATGGTTGAAAAATGGAGACTCATGGAGGACTGACCAGAAAATCTAGGTTTCAGGAGTAGTATATTTATTGATATAAGGAGAATGAAATGTGGAGAAGTATTGCACATACCTTGATAGAGATATAGATATAAGAACATTCATTTTTTGGTTACATTCCTTATTGTGTGTGATTTTTCTGGACAAAAGAATCAGTATTCCATGCTGAATAGAGTAATAATTGTGCCATCAGGAAGATCTGAGTTCAAATTTTGCCTCTGACAGACAATACTTAGATGGGCAAATTATATAACCAGTACTTTTGCATCCCCTAGGGTCACTGGCATATGAAAGTTGAAGGCAAATTAATTAATACATCATTCAATAAAATTGTGGGCCTACAATAGCAATTAATGATACTTCTAGCTTTTGAGGAACATTTTGCATTTTAGTGTCTCTCATTATGAAGCCCATAAGGAATCACCACTGTTTTCATTTTGCATGCCTTTAAAATACTGTGTTTGGAGAGAAGAATAGAAATGATAAAATCTTTAGCTTAGATATTAATATGTGGCACTCAGAAACAAAAATTGGCAAAAGTGTTGGTGAAGTTCATCTGTGATATATTGCACATCTATTTCTATACTTTTTTGATTATTTCTTCTTTTGGGGGCACTTTGTGGCTTCTTGTTGTCAAAAGGATGTTATTAAATCAACAAGATGTTTTTGTAGTATTGTTGTCTTCATCCTTATTGCAAATTGTCATTTCTGTTGCTCCCAGAGTGTTTTCTCCTTTTTTATTTGTTAAAATTTTGTTTAAAATAATACATTATAATTAAAGTAAAATAATACATTATTAAGACTATTTGTATATTTGCATCATGAGTAAAATAAATGAGATTTAGGAGCTATATCTTGGTGGCTTCTCTTTTGGCCTTCTTTACTTCATTCTTTGTCTTTGGTTAGGTTCCAAATTCATAAGATTTCCAGGTAAGGAATTGGTTAAAATGTGGCCCTCATTATTTCTTGTATATGTGAAGATTCATTCAGTATATGACTTTAAAAATGTCCATAAGCAGGTAGAATAACTAATTTTAGATATACAATACCAATTTTTTTCAAGGAATAAAGAACAGTAATTTTATACCTCTATTAATATTTAATTATAGGATGGTAAGTTTTTTAAATTTTAGATTTAGATTGAAGTTTTAGATTGGAGAGAAAATAGAGGTCATTGAACGCAAACTCCTCATTTTGTACCTGAGAAAACTGAAGAGAAAAGTGATTTGTGAAGAGGTATATAGCAGTTAAGTTTCTGAAGTATCTTGAATTCAAATCCAGGTCTATCTGTATTCCAAATCAATACCTATTTACTCTTCTATGCTACTTTTACATATGTGATGGATTATGCTTAAATTCAACTACTAAACTGACCCTTTTAATTAAATTGTTTGCACTTTTCTTAATTTGCTATTTTTTCAATATCTTCTGAATTTTAATTCAATCACTACTTACAAAGCAATTTCAGAGGGGGAGAAGGGAGGAAGGAGATGGAGAGGGAAAGGGAAAAGAAGAGGGAGAGACAAAGAGAAGGAAGGGGAGAGGGAGAGTGAAAGGGAAAAGGAGAGGGGGGAGACAGAAATAGAGCAATAAAGAGACAGAAAAAGAGGGAGACAGAAAGACACAGAGAGAGACAGATAGAGACAAAGAAAGACACACAGAGAGACAGAGACAGAGAGAAGGAGACAAAGAAAGAGAAACGAGACAGAGAGAGAGACAATGAGAAAAAGAGACAGAAAGACAGCCACGAAGAGAGATGGAATGAGAGAGACAGCAAGACTTACAGAGAGAGAAAAAGAGACAGAGACAGAGACACACAGACAGATGGAGAGAGAGAGAGAGAGAGAGAGAGAGAGAGAGAGAGAGAGAGAGAGAGAGAGAGAGAGAGAGAGAGAGAGAGAGAGAAAGAGGGAGGGAGACAGAGAGAAACTGAGATGGACTGAAAGCATATATTCTTATTTCTTTCTCATAGATATGTCTCCCTCACTTTGATATGTTGCTGATTCCACATTTTCTCATGGATCAAGCCAGAGGCAAAGGATTAAGTATCTCCTTGATGGTACATTGGAAAGTGTTCAGCAGTCTTTGTGTTATGTGCATGAGAAGTATTTAGTAAGAATGTCTTTCCTGGTATGGGTCCACTCATTTCTAACTAGATTTGATAACTTTCCCCAAAGTTCCCTTTTTCCCTCCACCTCCCAAATACATATTATGCATTTTATGCTGATGGACCATCTTTTCTCATACACAGACAGGCGATATGATTAGAAGGAATCTAATTTATCTGAAGTACACCAGAAATGGAAGGAAATTACTTCACAGCAATATTTGTAAATGCATTCATCACAGACACCTGGACTATCCATCATTGGTGGATGAGGACTGCGTGATCTTTGTAATGGTTTCTTTCAAAGTATTTCCTAATGATTTACCTAATTCTCCTCTCTTTTTTATTGCTGAGGGAAAGGATGGGTGTTGGGGGCAGAGAGGCTTGATATGGACAGAAGACAATGGTATTATCTGTGCCTCAAAAGGAATCCCCCCTATCTTTATCACCGCAATACAAGGTTTTTCATCTGGGTTCAGTAGTTGTGATGATTTCAGATTCTAAATGATATGTATGAATATTGTGAGGAGGAACCTATTTTTAATAAGGTATGAAAAAGGTCTTACATCCGCCTCTGTCTATATCTGTTTTTCTATCTGTCTCTCTTTATGTCTCTGACTCTGTTTCTATTCTGTTATTCTCTGTCTCTATCAATTTGTCTCCAGTTCTATTTCTATCAATTTGTCTCCAGTTCTGTTTCTGTCTGTTTCTAGTCGTGTGTGTGTGTGTGTGTGTGTGTGTGTGTGTGTGTTTCCATCTGTGTGTCTCCTTCGCTTTCTCTTCTCTCCCCTCAAACATTTTTCTCTCTATCTTCCCCTTTTGTCCCATTAATATCATGGGTCTAGAGTTCCTATATTATGGCCCTGTTCCACCTGCACCTGATTTTCATGTTTCATGTATTTATGATTTAGGAGATTGCAGGTGGGCTATGGTGACAAAAATGAGTACAGAGGTCAAGGGTGTAATGGATTTAGGTAGGTTTTTTTTTTGTTGTTGTTTGTTTTGTTTTGTTTTGAGCTTTTTTGGTTATTGTTTCAAAGACAATTGAGATTAAGTGACTTGCCCAGTATCACATTTAAACTCAGATTCTCCTGTTTCCCGGATCAGTGGTCTATTTTGCTATCTAGGGGCCCCTGGTTTAGGAACTTTAAAAAAATATTTTCTACCTAATTTTTTTTTAAATTTAGGAACTTTTATAAAAATCTTTCTATAAATAGCTTGTTATAGTGGAAAGGGAGCCAGATAGAATAAGAAAGACCTATGAAGGAGATCTTCCTCTGACAGATCGCAGATGTAGAACTAAGGACAAATCCTTTTACTTACTATACTGATAAACTCACAATTTTGAACTATGACAATAAATGGTGTTTAAAAAAAAAAACTAAAGAAAAATGAAAAAGAAAACCATTGAATAAAGGTAAAGAACTTTAAAAGAATATATTTCCTGTGTAGGAATATGTTGCTTGAGGTACTCTGACTGCTGTGGAGGAGGTGATGTGGTAACAAAGTCCTGGACAGAAAGACATAAGACCTGAGTTCTAGGCTTGTCTCTACCATCTACTAGCTGTAACCCTGAATGTCTCAATTCCTCTAGCAGTGGTGCTCAAACATTTTAAATAGGGGGCCAGTTCATTGTCCCTCAGACTGTGGGAGGTCCAGACTAAAAACAAAAACTCACACTCTGTCTCTGCCCCTCAGCCCATTTGCCATAATCCGGCAGGTCACTTAATCCAGAGGGTGCATCTGGCCCATGGGCCATAGTTTGAGAACCCCTGCTCTAGTGCTTCATTTCCTCAAATCAGCCATAAAAAATAGCCAAACTAGATGACCTCTATGGTTCCTTCTGTCTTAATTATTCTATAAAGGTTGTTATTTATTTTTGTTGACACACAAAAAAGCCATTTCTTTCCCTTTCTGTTCAATCCTTCTTCCCTCTGTCTTTTTCCCTGCCTTCTAGGCTCAATATAGTAAGGTTTGTAACAGTTGTTTACTTTTGAGCACATAATTAATATATATAGCATTAAACCATAATCATATAAGCAAATAGAATGTAGTGTGAAGAGCATAAATATACCTCTATTGCAGAAATCACATAATTACATATAAATGTAACATCAATGCAAAAAGAAGAGAGCATGACCATTTATAAACATTAAGGAAAAAGAAATAAATGTCACTGATGGAGATGTATTTATACATATCAGAATATAACCAAGCAAAATGTTTTCTTTTTTTATTGTGTCATTTTCCATGGAGACTTCCCAGAACGTTTTGGAAATTGGAAATAAATGAATGGTCATAAAATGACATCCCCAGGCAATTGCAATATCTGATGCAAAGAGGATCTACAGGTTGTAAATTTTTACCACAGGTGGTATCTCCTCAAAATACTTAGACTAGAGATCACACAGTGTTCTCTCAGATAGTTTGATTAGAATTCTTAATCAGCATCTAATTAGTCACAAGAGATTTAATTGTTAACCTTTTCATGTTAGCTAAAATGAGTCAAGTCCAGTTTCTTATGTGATTAGATAATAATTTGGAACTTTAGTTTGGGATCATGTGACCAGAGAAAAGTCAAAAGATTATGTGAATGGAAAAAAGAAGCATTCAAAAGATTGGAGTTGGGAGAAAAGCTATATTACTGAGTTATTGAAAGTTTACTTATGCTTCTTTAATCTATGTTTTAGTATTTAGTCATTTTATTGGTAGCTGACTGTTTGTGACCCTTTTTGCGATATTCTTGCCAAAAATACTGGAATGGCTTGTTACTCCCTTCTCCTACTCATTTTACAGATGAGAAAACTGAGGTAAAAAGGAGTGATTTACTCAATGTCACATAGTGAATTTCTGATGCTGGACTTGAACTCGGGTCTTTCTGATTCCAGGTATTGTGTTCTATCCACTGCCCCAATTATTTGTATCTTTAAATATATATACTTTACTAAACTGGAAAATGAGATAACTATGCATTATAAAAAGTGGGAGGTGATCCTTTAGAACACTTCAAAGACATCATAGAAAATCCAAAGCTATTAGTAATTTCTATAGCATAGTTCTATCTCATAATGTCAGAATTCTGGGTATTACATGCAATTATCTAATAGAATATGCAGACACTTGGAAATCCATCAAATATTTATTTACTAAAAACATAATTTTTCAAGGGGCAGTCAGAAAAGACAAACCTATATGTTAAATATGAGCTCCCTGTCCAAAGAAGAATATACACTGCTTTAGTTTAGCAGAACTCCTCTAGGCTACAGATGAGGAGCAGGGACCCTACTCACATGCAATTATTAACACTTCCAATAAATTCTCAAGATCCCGATCCCTTTGATATATGTCATGGCAGAAATAGCTCAGTGCACGCAGCGACAAGAAATGTTGTTCCTGTCAGGGAGAGAGATACTGCAGTCCACATTAAATCAGGGGTCCAGATGGAAATACTGAGAGCTCTGAGTTCATAATAGTAGGCCTTCCTGTCTATCACTGATTCGCCTTTTTTTTTGAGTTGTTTATTCTCCATACTGACATGGTATGGTAAGGCCTTTTTTTGAAAACTAGTTACCAAGTGAGTGATGTACCAGAAAAGGTATGAGAACACTGGATTTCAGTTTCAAGTATTTCTCTGGCTCTCTTCCTTAACTTTGTCCCAGTCATTTAAGCCTTATTTCCTAGAGTTTTGTGATCTGCAAAGAATGGATTACAGTATTTACTCCCTACTCTGCAAAAGTGCTATGAAAATTATTCTGTCCAATTCTTTCTTAATCACCAGGGAATGGATGTTCCTTTTTCATGAAGAGAGAAAACTCGCCTTCCATATTCTATTCTTGGATCAGGCTTGTATATAGTCTAAGAATAGAATCACTAAGCTTGTGTGTGGAGTCTGAGATTCTGCCACTGGCCAAGACATTTTCCTATGTATCCTTGATAGGGTGAGAAAGGACTCTTTGGAGTTGGGAATGAGATTGTAGAGGATTATTACAGCCTACAAAAGGAATCTGATTAAATGTCCAGCTGACCCTAAGTATTAGTGATTTTTCACGCCTTGTCCCCAGAAGCCAGACAAATCCATTTAAGCAATGGACAGTTTATCTTCTCTCCCAGTTCCTGCAAGTACATGGCTCCTGTGAAGACCTTTTATCATACTGTTGCTAGTTCTCCAAAGGAAGTTATGCCTCTGACTGGAGGGGGAAAGAACTGAGGGGAAGATGGGAAGGAAGGCACAGCAGGAAGGTGGTTCACTTAGCATCTTCTTTGCCAGAGAAAGGGAGGAATTGGGCTCCAGGAGCATAGAGAATGTACCAAGTCCTGAACATAACATCTGATTTGCAATCATAATCATACCAATCAGGCAACATGCTGTTCTCAGATGTCCAGGGCTGTGTTTCAGATTTTTAATTGAAGCTAATTCTGGAAATGTCATGGGAAAGATAGAATCCCCTTATGAAAGGGGACAAACCTTTCCACTTGAGGCTTTGCAGAAAATCAGCATGGGGATGACCTTTCTTTGTGCTGGTCTCTCACTTTTTCTTCTAGGCCCTCCAGGTTCTTGAGCAAGGGCATATCTAGAAATGAAAAACAATAACTACAACAACAACAATAAAAATAACATCAAAACAAACAAACAAAAAAAGAGGAGGGTGGGTTGAAGAAGAAAGGGAGAAAGAGATCAATATTACTTCTCAGGTTTAGAATGCTAAAACTGTGATCAAACCCTGAGAAATCTGGTTTCCTAAAAGCTCCAGAATTAACCATAGCAGAGAATAACAGATAGACTCTCCCTGCTAAGAGTGAGGAAAAATCAAAAATAGGAAAACAGGGAAATTAGCATAATATACCTAAAGCTACAAAAAATTACTTCCAGCCACCAGTCTCTTATTTTACAGGTGAAAGAAATGAGGCCCAATAAACTTATGTGACTTGTCCAAGGCTGCACAAATAGTATATAATGGAAGTAAAGTTTAAATTCTCATTCTATTATCTAGTATCCCTCCCCCCCAGCATTTTACTAGACAGAACCCATTGCGCCCCAAATCATTTATGGTATATATTTGGCATTTAGTACAATTGAATTCTCACCCTGATGATGAGCTTTGTGAGCTCACTTTATAGAGTTTGCCTTTTTCCCATTATATTTCATCACTTTTTCTCTCTCTAGCTCTGTCTCTCTGTCTCTCTGTCTCTAACTCTCTCATCTCTGTATCCTTCTCTCTGTCTCTCTGTCTCTATCTCTCTGTCTCTCTCTGACTCTGTGTCTATCTCTGTCACTTTCTCTCAGTCTTTGTCAGTCTCTGTCTCTCTCTTCTCTGTCTCTGTCTCTCTCTTTCTTTTCCTCTCTGTCTCCGTCTCTCTCTTTCTCTTTCCCTGTGTGTGTGTGTGTGTGTGTGTCTGTATGTCTTGCCAGTGAGGTATGAAAGCCCAAGGTGTTTTAGTACTAACTTAAGTGTTTTTGATTTATTGTCTGAAACCAGGTTTTTGAGAACAGGAAGCACTTGTTTCCCCCTAAGCCATTTACTTCCAAATAGTAACTCACTAGTTCATGAAAATTTCTTTTCTGGTTCTGGATGAACTACACTGACCTCTTCTTCACATCACCATTGAATTGGTAGAGATAAAAAAGATCATCTGAAATGAAATGTAAAGACAGAAGATCTTTAGAACAAAAAATGCTGAGAGGGGGAATCTAGCTTGACATTTTGTAGAAGGAAATGGATACCACTGCATGAAGGTTAAATAGTGTAGAGGATAGTTCAGAGCCAGCATTGCTGAAGTCTAGAGGTCTGGAGAATGGTAAAGGACACAGGATTGCTATGCAAAGCTTTTTAAGTCAATTGGGAATCTTTAATTCCATTAATTAAATTGCATCATAGCTGTGTAACAGCACTGAAACCATACGGTAACAGAATGGCAAAGGAAGCATTTGTTCTGGTATCTAGCTTTTCTCTCCTAAAAGCAGAAAGCAAATGTCCATAGGTTTTGCAAACTGTTAAGTTTCATATAGAAAAAGCTTCCACAGTTTTTCAAAAGGAAAATCAAACAACAAAAATATTCATGTAATATAATATGAATATAAAATGTAATGTATAAATCTTTTCTAATCATAAAACATAGTTTTTCTCAAATAATCACATTAATCCCAGATTTCATAGCTTTTCAATAAGCCTGCTTGGCATCTAAGTATCATTGACAGAGACTACAATGCAAGAATGCAGGTATATTAATATCCTTGAAGTGTAGGGGTTATTATTAACCCCATTTCAGAGAAGGTGAAATTGAGTCTGAGGAAGAGTAACTTTTACTCATTCTCAAATTAATTTATTTAATTTTTTAATGTTTATTTTTGCCCAGAGTCAAACAGCAATAAGTGTCTTAAATAGGATTCAAGCCCAGGTCTTTTGGACTCAAAACTGGATGGTCTATCCATCATATTAAACTAATTTTAAGTAACTAACTTGAGCTTTTACCCTTTTTGAGTTAGCCAACTTCCTGAAGATTCTGGCTCTTTCTTAGAGGGACTCGTCCTTGGATCCAATATTTTCCCTTTTTAATTTTATTATTTCCTAAATCACTGTCTTCGCTGGATCTTTTTGATTTCTAAGTCTGTTTGGGTCCTGGGTTTAATAATTTGTTGCATCTAATCCCAAATTACCGTTCTCCCTTCTTGACCCACTACCACCATAACTCCATGCCCAATTTTAGTACCTCATTTCATCCTTATCCCTTTCTGACTCATGCTCCAGATCAAAATAATGTCCCTTTTAAGAATTTATTCTCAAGGCAAGAATATGGAGCTTCATAAATAATACAGTATAAGGTGATTAGAAATTTGTATAAGAGAATATAATTCAGTTAAATTTGGCACTTAAATTTTAAACAATTCTATTGTTCCCTTGGCTTTAACTACAACATTCACTAATTTCAGGCCTGGAACTTTTGATTATTTCATGTCACCATTATCCAATAAAATGATTTATTTTTCCTCATATATTCCCTTCCCCAAATCATTAATTTCAGAAATTCTTATTTGGATACTCAATATCCACTTATCTACAATAAGATTAGAGTGTAATATCTACAATCCTAGTATCCTCCTTAGCCAATCAGAAAACTTCCAGAATGCTTGGTTCTTTGAATCTTTTACTCATGTTTCTTCTGAATCACTCATTATCTAACTACCTCTTCCCCCAACTAAGAAAAACACAAACATATAGAAATGTGATGTTTCAATCATGCTCAAAATAGAATCCACCACCTGTCTAAAATACATGAAGACTGCCCCATCCATCAGTTACCAATCACTGAAAGTTATTCATCTTTTCATGACATCTCAGGAACTCTTGGTAAATCTCTTCTACACTTTACCCTCCTTTTCAGATAAAAATTCCTTACTGCCATTGTTTCAGATAGGAAATCCAACAACTATTTCATTTGAACAATATTGACTCCTGGATTGATGAAGTGGTAATCATTATCATTTTCATCATTATCATGCCATCATCATATATAAAAATATAAGTGGAATAATTATGTTCTTCAGTGCCCTTCAAAAATATAATAGTAATCTTTAATATAGTAAATTGTTTATAATTAAGTCACATGCATATGATTCAGTGACTTGTACATTCTATGGGTCACCCACATTCCATCTGCAGAAAGCTTTCTACTATCAAAGTTGTGGCGTATCATGAGTGATAATGTAACATAGTAAGAAAAGAAAATCCTGGATTTGGAAGGAGAGGACCTTGGTTGAATACCTAGCTCTGTAATTTACTAAATGTGTGATTTTTAAAAAATCATTTAATTCAGTTCCTCAGTCAACTCATCTGTAAAGTGGTAAGTAGAAGACTAGACAACTAAGATTTCATCCAGTTCTAATTCTTTGATCTTTTTTTTTTTTTTGTTAACTCAGGTGGGTACAAAGCAGTTTTACAGTGGATTATGCTACTTGCATTTTTCTCACCTACCTGCATCCTACATGTCATCTGCCTATCATTTTGTCTAGTACATAATAAATGTCTAGTGAAAATTGTATTTAATAGATTGAATAGACAATGAAGATTAAGATTGTTTCAGAAGACTCCAAACAAGTGACTAGAATTCTCTAATGTCTATGTCCAATTATGCAATTCCAAATCCTATTTCTTTGATTTTGGCTACTTTTTTTCTTGATTCTACTTTTCAGTAAAGCATCCCCATTATTTTTCCCAATTTGTCCTCACCAACCGTCAGTCAACTAATCACAATGTCATATGCCAAGCTTTAGGCTAATCTTTTTCTTTGCTTTTCTCTCAGTTAACTCTTATTTCTTCCATAACCTATTCCATTGAAAGTAGGGAATGGTAAAGCATTATAGATTTTGAGATGGAAGAGATTTTAGTGCCTATTGAGATGAATCAATTTACTTTACTGACCTAGCTCAAATGCAGAGAGCTCAAATGCAAAATCCAGGAAACATAGTAAATTATATTATTTAGACCGATGTTCAAACCACTATATGAAAAGTACTGCAAGGAGACACTATCGTTGAAGTAGTCACTGCTTCATTAGAGCCATTCGTCTTCTTCTCCTCCTTCTTTTCCTCATCATCATTTTATCATCACTCAAAAGTAAAGTCCCTCTAAGTTTATAAATCTTGTTTTTAACAATGTACCTTTGTGATATGAAGTGCAAATATTTGGTTGTTTTTTTTTTGTTTGTTTGTTTTTGCTTTTGTTTTTGTTTTCCCAGATGAGGAAACTGAGTATTGGAGACATTGAATAACCTGCTCATGGCCACATAATCAGTAGTATCAAAACCATATAGAGTTCCAATCCAATCACTTCTTCCACTATATCATAGCTACGCAAGAGAAGCTTTTGGAAAAACCTGCCTCAGAGTGCCTGCCTGATCTACATGTATGTTGTGGAGGAGGAGGAGAAGTACAAAAACCCATGAATATTAAATTTTTGAACAGCAGGTTTTAGAAAATGAGACAAATGGCAAAGTAAGACTCCAAATGGGCAGTCACAGAATCAGAGAATCTTAGAGTTAAAAGAGACCTAGTCTAACCCCTACCAGACATCCATAACTTCCTAATTCAGAGTAACTCTGTCCTTTAGATATGTCTTTATTGTCTAGCCTGGCATTCTGCCAGACAGCAGGTGCAAAAAAGATAAACTCATTCCTTAGTCTCACTCTTCACTATATACCCAAGGTGTACCACTGGGATATCTTTGAGCAGGTTCATGAAAGCTGCTGGTGGCAGGACATAGCATTCACTTCAATGAAGAGATGTTTGAAAGCTTAAATATTCTATGAAGCAAGAAAGAAAGCTGGGTCTTTTAAAGGGGCAAAAAAAGTATACAAATGTACCTGGGCTATTCACTTCAAGCAAGCAAAAGAAAGGTGGTGTGGAATCTATATTGATGTCCTTTATATTTAAAAATGCTCTTTTTGACAATCCTGTTATTGCCTGAACAAGTGATCCAGAGAGATGGATGTGTGAGGTAGCTCTTTCTCCCTTGTATATGTAGGAAGATGGTCCTTTGCTTTGCTGCTACAACTATTATTTGTATAGTCTGTCACTGTTAGTGGCTCTGTGTCTTTCCTTGGATTACATGAAGCCTTAACTGAAAGAGCCCTGATCCAGATGGAATTGCTACAAGTCAACTCAGTCTGTATGCTACTGCTGTTTCCCAGCATCCCATAGCTCTGCAGCATTATTGAAGTTGTGCTTTAGTGTATCAACATGATGTTTTCTTTTTTCTTCTGTGTTTGTAGTCACACCACTTCAGTCAGACTGCACAAGAGCTACCTAGGAATAATGCTGTCATCTAGTCTCCACACAGATCCACCTGAGTGGCCCAGAATAGCAAACGTAACTTCTTGATGTTCTCTGTTGATGATCCTGTCTTGTCTTTAGTTGGAAATGTATTGAATCATAGATTTAGACCTGGAAGGGACTTCAGATGTCATTTATTCTATTCAGCACATCCCAAAACTGATATTTTGAGCACTAGAAAAATATTTATTAGGAGTCACATACTTAGCATATGCTGGACTTTAGATTTGAATCTTTGCCTTCTGACTCCAAATTTGATATTTTGTTCTCTTTAGAATATTGTCTTCCAGTAAGGTGATTTGGGTTATTCTTCTTCATTGTTATAGTTAGTAGTCAACCAACTGGGTAATCTGATAATTACTAGAAAATTTAAAAAATGAGATTTACTAGGAAATTTAAAAAAAACCTGTTTAACAAATATTACCATAGCTCCTCAGATGAAGAAATATTATATTGAATTAAGCAAATATCTTCTTGTGATTTCATTTTAAAACACAAATGTTTCAGGAAGGACAATGAATAAAGTTCTTAGGCTATCAATGCACTCAGTACCCAGGACTCAGAAAGAATATTTATTTAAGTAAACTACCTTATGTTTTTCAAATGGGTGAGGATTTTTTTCTATGGTTTTATCCATCAACATATCAAAATAATACTGTGGCTTTGGAGCACTTCAGCTGTCTCTATAATCTAGTTCCCACTGTGATCAACATCAAATACTTGTATCCAAAAAATAATTGGTGAGATTTTCAATAAAAATCTAGGGCAGATTATGTTTCCACATATTTTTCTCCCAATATGATGAAATAAGACACAATTTACCAAATTGTCCTTTTTTAATTTTTTCTAACCATATTCAAGAAGAAAAGTAACAAAACTGAGATGGAGAATATTAATTAACTTTCTTTCATTGGAATGGTCTCAGAAGGGTCAGGACCATGTGGAACAGACAATATAGACAACTGAACAGTCCTAGAATGATGAGAACAACAGCAATGATGACAACAAACAAACAAGTTTGAAGATAAATTTGAAGGTCAGTTATATGAAAATTCTTGAGTCAGAAATTGTATGTTTTGGAAAATATTGGAAAAAGCATTGAAATATCATGTAATTGAAAAAAATGAAAGCTTCTTGTAACTCTCAGGTTCTTTAACTCTACTATTGTCTGCAATAAATTGTACAGAATAAACCATGCATAAAATGAAAAAAAAAATAGTTGGTTGCCATAATTTTTTTCCATACTCAGACTATATACTATCCAATAATAGATTGATTGGCTAGGAGGTTAAAACCTGAATGAAGAAAAACAGTCTGGTGTAACTAATAATGACATAATTTATAGCTTTATGGAGTTCAGAACTGCCATAGGTGTCATATTTTCTCTCTTGAACATAGTCATCAATTGAGCCAGCTGAAGAAAAGGTATCATTTGCACCCTTTCAATCTTTCTTCTATACTAGTTAAAACTGTTTCTATATTAGCCTAGATATCCTTTACAATGGAATAAAGCATATATCAAATGTATATTCTTCCCCCCTCCACAAGATTTTTATTCAGTTTTATCTTATTTTCCATTCTGAGTTCATTCCCTCTTACCTTCTCTTCCTTCACTCTATAATCTAGTAACATTGATTTTTGTAATTTTCCTTATACATAATATTCCATCTCCCAAGTCATTGTATTTGCACTCACTCTAGCACCATTCCTGAAATGTTCCCCCTCTTTGCTTCAATGGCTTCCTTCAATACGTTATTCAAAACCCACCTACTATAGGAAATCATTTCTCCTCTTTTCCTTACTCATAACTATTAATGACTTCTCTCTAAAATCAACTTTTATCTATTATGTATATATATAAAGATATATTATAAATAAATCTACACAGATACAAACACATATATAGAAATATAAGGATGCATACATACATGCATATATATTTATATGCATATTTGTTTATATATGCATATACATACCAATATAGTCTTAGTAACTTTCTCAAAAAAGCTCACATTTTAATGGAAGAGACACATGTGTTTCTATTATCTCCTCCATTAGAATGTAAGCTCTTTGAGAAAATGACTAAATTTTTGTCTTTGTTTGTATCTCCAGGGCTTAAAGCAATGCCTACTCCTCCTTTTAAAGTACTTAATAAATGTTCATTACCTGACTTATTGACTATTGTTCTAGTCAAGAAAAGAAAAGAAAAAGAAATCCCTTGAAACAGATATGTAATAATCATGACAGCCAATTCTACATTGGACTGGTTGGTCATGGCATTAATCAGAGTTATTTTTCTAATTGACCCAGTCTCTGTCCTTTAGTTAGTGCCATTCTTCTAAAGTTATTGTACTCAGTAAGATGGTGTAGCAAAAGCAGCATTGGATTTGAATAAGATTGAGTTCCAAGTAGAAATTAGAATATAGTAGAATATAAATGAAAAGCAAACAATTTTGAGGACAGGGATTGACTCATCATTTTATCTTTGTAGTCTTCATATCTACTTCCATTCCTTGATTATAGCAGATATTTTAAAAAAGATGAATTCTTGTTTTGATATTAATATAAAATGAATTTCAGATTGTTGGATAAATGTATTATTTTTTTCCCTTTCTTTGGAAAAGATGTTTTTTCCAATAAGACTAATGTTAGATTACCTTTACCACTACTTTTGTTGTTCATTAAATTATTTAGAAATGTAATGTGATGCTATGAACTAGAAGAAAATACTGAAAATGAAATATCAGATTCAGCCATTCCTTCTTTCTTTGAAAAACATTTATTTAATGACAACTATCTAACTAAGTACATAGAGTTACACAGAATGGGAGATACAAAGTTATTTCAGAGATGTCTTTTAGGAATCCACAATAGCATTAGGAAGATAAATTACAAATAAGAAACAATAGAAGAAGAATTCAGTCATTATATTTCAGATGATCTATGAACATGCAAACTAGATAAGGAAATGGCAAAGCACCCCTGTATCTTTGCTAAGAAAGCCCCATAGACAGTACTGGCATACTATAATCCATGGGGCCATAAAGAATCATATACACTGAATAACAACTCACCCTAATAAAGATGGAAAGAAAAAGGAGGAGAGAAATAAAGGAGAGGAAGGAGGGAGGGAAGGAGATTAAGATCTACTACATTAAATAATTTCAGGCAATCATAATCTTAATCTCTGATTAAGTGCAAATGTGTGTGATAGATAACAGAGAAAATGTTCTGTTTTAGTGAAGTGTTTTAGAAAGTCATCTTTGATAAAGGGGCTGCTAAGTAGCCACTGAATAGAATATTGGACATGTCTATACCTCTTTCAAGTTTTTATGGCATTGAATAGTTGTGTGACCCTAAGCAAGTCACTTACATGTTATGTGCCTTAGATTTTTTGGGGTGTAAAATAGTCATAATACTAGTATCTAATTTCCGAGGTTGTTTTGAAAATAAAATGAGATTTTAATTTTCTAATATTTTGCAAATCTCAACATGCTACATGAATACCAGATTTTATTTTTATCTATAAAGTTAGCAACTTGAGACATTTTCTGAAGGAAGAAAAAGTAGGTAAAAATAATAGTTGATAGTTTTTCAAAGCATATTATATATAGTATTGATATCCTGATTTTATAGATTATAAAATTAATGCTTAATAAGTTTAATTGACTTTCTCAAGATCAAGAGCAAATGTCAGAGATAGAAGCTGAATTGAGAGAATGTGTATTTTCAACTTCAGAGTTCTTTTCCACTATCTCACAATTCCTTTCAAGTCCTATATAAGGTCATAAATAAAGATATCAAAGAGTGAAGGAAGGTGAGATAGTTTTTGATACTGAGTAAATCAATGTGATACAGATAATAGCTTAGGGAAAAATAAGTTTAGCAAGGTAATCTAATGAAATAATTTAATGAAACTCGGACATTTTTCTATATGCTAGGGTTTTTTCAAAGTGTAGAGCCCCCAAGAACCTTTTCAGAACCTTCTTTTCTGATTCTGAAAGCCCAAACTATTTTCATTATACTACTACTATGTTTTAATTTCTAATACAATAAACTTATGATTCTAAATATTTTTTAAAAGTGTAAATGTTTCCTGATGCCAAATATTTTGAGAACTGTTGCTATAGACATAAGGATATCCTAGAATTTGTACATGTAGAAAGTGGTGTTTAAATAAGATTTATATGACCACAAGCATAAGTCACCTATGCTAGACTACAGGGAAGGAAATGCTAGAATAATGAAAACCAGTTTGGCAGTTATTGAGGTAATTCAGACTTATGATAAGGATACAAATCAATGAATAGAAAGATTAAGGAAACCATATAATGGAAGGGAAGGAAAACTCAGGAGAACTTGGAAATAAGACAAATAAATGCAGAATTCCAGTTTTCAACTGTATATATGGGGGTGTATTGACAAAACTTACAGAAAACAGGAAGGGAAAACAATTTGAGGAAAAAAAATTGGCTTTGGATGTGTCAAGTCTGAAGTTAATTGCTTGATATTCAATCCAAAAAAGTGAATAAATATTTGTTAAGTACCTACCATATGCCAGGCACTGTGATAAGTGTTGAGGTTATAGTTAATAAAAAGAAAATAATCCTTGCTTCATAAAGTTTACAAACCAAAGGCAGAAACAGTACACAAAAGGAGGCAGAACAGAATGTGTGTGTGTGTGTGTGTGTGTGTGTGTGTGTGTGTGTGTGTGTGTGTGTGTGTGTTGGGGTGCAAGGGTGAGGATATCTAGGGGTCATCTTGCTCTATGAAGTTGAAATCAGGAAGAATCAGAAGATGCAGTCTAGTGAGTCAAGCCTAGTTTCTGCACTCTTATAAAGAAGCAATTGGGAGGAGTTTGGTACTCTGGCCTTTTGCTCTTCTATCAGAAGGGAAAAGAGATTGAGGGAACTGGTGATAATCAAGGTAAGTCTGTGGTGGTGAGTTTAAAAGTGATGAGTTTATTCTGGTAGGAGCATTTTCTTCATGGAGCTGAAAGCAGGCAGAGCAGCTGATACAAAGTGGAGAAATATTCAAATGGAAAAAAAAAACTTGGAAAGATACAAAAGTTTAATAAAAGAAAGAAGTTAAGGCTAGGGATATTGAAATTGAAATAATATATAATGTTTTAATAGAATAATCAGAGTGAATGAAGTCTATGAAAAAGAGAAAATTGATCTGAAAGGACTATATTTCTTCACAAACCTTTAATCACAGTTGCACTGCTCATTCAAGATGACAAACAAAATGTGCATATTAGAAATAGATGTGTGTAAAGGGAAAGTCATGGTATAAAAATGAAAGATCAACAAACAATAAAAATGTTAAAAAGTTTCCTTTATGTGCAAAATACTATGCTAATACTACAGAAAATACAATGATGAAAAATACCTAGTCACTGCTTTTGAGGAGCCTGGAATCTAGTAGGAGAAATTAATCATATACAGATGTATTAAAGACATAGATTTTGACCTCAAGTCAGGGTTTTTTCAGTCTTTTAATTCATATATACAGATGGTGCTGAAAATGATCAATAACTTCTTGTTTCCTTTTCCAATTTGCATAGACTGATAAAGATACTCTGGAAAAAGTTGAGAGGCTAAAAAAGCCAAGTGAAAAGTATTATTTTTTTTTCTAAATTCATCCCCAAAAGGGATTCTGAAATATTCCTAGGCACTGAGGCAGGGAAGAGATGAACAGAAGGGATTTAATCTAATCTGGTCAGATTTGGGAAACATGAGACTAAATTGAGCAGAACAAGTAAGAAGAGTACCATCAAAAGCATAAGAAAATTCTTTCTATGTAAAAAAGGTATAAGAGAAAAGTACCATTTCAAAGAGCCTCAAAAAGGTCTGACCCTTTGAAAGTAAAAGAGCTAGGATATAAGTAGCTGAGGTACCTGTAGAATCATCCCACTGGGTCACTGTTTTCAAGTCCCAGATAAAGAGAATAATGAGTATGTCAAGAAGGACACAAACCAAGAACAGGAACCATGACAATAAGATAATAAATTAATGCTAAAACAGAACCATAATGGTAAGAGATTTAAGGTACAAAAATAAGTACTGGAAAGAATCAAATCCTTATTTATACTATCACTTAGAGTCCTATACATGGTTGTTTTGGCAAAGAGAAATTATAAAAATACAAGTGGGACTTCTGGACTTTCTCAGAGTCTCATGGTCTCAAGTGATGGTTCTTTTTTATACTTAATTTTGCAAATAAAGCCAGAGTTCTTTAAAGGTGCAACTATTAATGTATTAATTCATATCAGAGTTTACAGGTAGTATTGGTTGGGAGAAATCACTCTTATAAGTCAGAGGTCCCCAAAGATAAGAAGCTGGGCTCTTCTTGTCTGTTGAGATCTGCTGATATAAGGGTTATGTTTAAAAAAAGACTATAATGCAAAATAGGACAAGTACATAAAAATAAGTTCCAAGAAAATAAATGTATTTTGCTAAATGTGGCATTAAAGAACTCATAGAAAAGGTATTATTTGAGTTGAATTTTGAGGAATGAGTAGAAGTAGAACAGTTCAAAAAGGCAGGAAGGGAATGCCAGGCATAAAGGATGAAATTAACAACATCAAGACAGACAGCTCTATTTTGCCTGAAGTATTAAATATGTGATGAGGATTATAATGAGAAAGACTGAAAATGTAGAATGCTGACAGCTCATG
This sequence comes from Sminthopsis crassicaudata, assembly GCF_048593235.1. NCBI lineage: Eukaryota > Metazoa > Chordata > Mammalia > Dasyuromorphia > Dasyuridae > Sminthopsis > Sminthopsis crassicaudata. Next base: position 324,767,482 of record NC_133619.1, on the reverse strand, counting down.
GAGGACCTCAAATGCCCATGTGAGAAGTTCTTTTATTATTTTATTTTTAACATTTTTTTTAAACTTTGAGTTCCAAATTCATTTAAGACTATCTTAAGCTTTCCTTTGCTAGACAGTAGGGAGCCATTTAAGAATTATGAGCATCAAAGTGTTCTCAGGACAAAGAAGATCAATTTGACAGCAGTGGAGGATAGATTAAAGGGAAGTGGGGAGACCTATTGTGCCTACAGTAGACTAGGAGAGGCAATGAGGGTTTTGGCTAGGGTGGTAGTCAGTGGGGATAGATAGGAAAGAATGGATTCAAGAAAGTATAGAAGTAGAAATGATGAGATTAGATGATTGGTTAACTGAAATAGAGGGAAGAAAGAGAAAAAAACCTCAAAGGTAATGTCAAAGTTTTAACACTGTATTTTTTAAGAGGTTGCTTAAAGGGGTTAAAAATTTTCGGGATATTTCAACCATTCAGTTTGGAAGTATTTTGCAAGTGATAAAATTACATTTCTTCATGTAGGAGGTTATACTGTCTTTCTGTCCTGTTGTAACTTCATAGGGGGAATAAAATGAGAGCCTGGGAAATTGATGACTGAACATAGGAGAGAAATGAAATGATTGCAAATTCTGCTACATCTTATCTTTGACATTGGTCATATTCTATTGTAAATGAACCATCACTTGTTGAACACAATTTATACAAATCATCTTTAGTTATTTGACTGGAAGCTGAATTTTCCTCCATGTTTAGCATGGGAAAAGAGTAAATGAGTCAGGTTTTCTGTTTCTGTGTCATCTTTTGCTTTTTATTTGAGAGAAATTGAGGAATCATTTAATTCCTGTTCCACCCAGGTATTCAAAAACAGTTATAGATGGCAGCAACAGTCAACCTTCGTACTTATCACCTTCTCATCCCTATTCCCATCCTAGTAGCCCCTATCATTTCAATAGTTCATACCAATTTCTTCTCCCTGTGAATTTCTCATTTAACATAAAGTTATTACAGGATGAATAGATTCAGAGGTGAAAGAGACCTTAGAGATCATCTAATCCAGTCCCTTCATTTTAAAGATGAAGATACTGACCCAAAGGATGGAGAAATATCCAAATGGCTATATGTTATAGAAGAAGTTATAGGAATTGTCCAATGTCACCGTAATGGCAACTTTGTGGCTTCATGGCTACATCAGTGGATCTAGAGTCCGGCCAATATGTACTAATTGTATGACCCTGGACAAGTCACTTAATCAGGTTTTCATACTCTGTAAAATGAGATGGAAAAGGAAATGGCAAACTAACTGCGTCATGAAGAGTTAGACATGATTGAATAATAACTATGTTGGCAAGCTATGACTTGCTCTCATATTCATCTTTTCAGGATTTATTGCTCCTATTTTCATCTCTTGACAAGACCAGATGTTTCTGGTCTTCTAACTGGTCTTTATTCCTTGTCCTTAGGTCCTAACCCTAAGTTAAACCTCTTTGTAATCATACCTGTAACTGAGCCCAAATAGGCTAAATTATTATTGAGATCTCAGAGACCACAGCTTTCCAAGCATAGTTCATGGGACCCACCTATCTTGCTTCTGCCTTAAACTTTCACATTGTTTATGCATGTGATGGAAATTGAAAAGGCAGAAATATGACTTTCAGGGAAAAATATACATTTATAAACACATAGTCCTCTATAAATGCTTCCTATTATTGTTATTCTAAATAGTGGATATTAATACTTGCTACTATGTTATTATTAATAGTGATATTAATGTATGTAGAAGGAAATGTTGAATTAGAAACTGGGTATAAAAAAAAGGACAAAGAAATAAGAGGAAATGAGAGTGATTGATGTGGGTGAGTGTGAAAGATTACTATCTCTGTCCTGAAAAAAAGTCCTCTTATCTCAAAGCACCTTCCTCCTACCGTAGATATTTGCTTAACCAACTCCAAGGGGGTATTCTAACCCTGGGAAGCACAGGGGAAAAATGTGTCAAGTGGGAAGTCTGAAATCCTCCTACAAGTTGTTATGTACAGCATTTGCCACATCATGCCTCTAAGGATCTGAACTTTCCTCACCCTAACCTCCAGACTGTTGATGGTGAGAAAGAATGTGAATCCATCATATCAGAGACAGAGTAGTTAGTGTGAAGCTGCTGCAGCCAGCTGCCAAAGGGTACTATGGCAGAGATATAATCAACAATCCTTGCTGTGACTCCAAGTGTGAATGCCTTGAAACCTAATCTCAGAACTTTTTTGGTAGCAAATTGCCCCTGAGGAATCCACAGGTGGAAAAGTATGAAAGTGATACCTCTAAGGGAAAGCCCATGAGGTAGGAGATGACAATCTTCTTGGCACCCTCTGACCTAAGCACACAAAAAGTAAATCAACCCTTGGCCAATAAATCTCTCTTTGTAAAAAGGAAGAGTATCAAATGAATTTCTTGTCTGTCAGTAATAGGCTGAAGAAGCTTTTAATTCATATGGGGACAATTCTGAGTAACCCTCACCTCCACTGACATACCACTATTGGATTCTGGTGATCCATGTTACTGTGGTGCCTCAGAAGGGTTGGCCCAGACGAGTTTTTAATTAAATCCCCCTAAAGGATGGTAAAATCGACCTGTCTCTGCTGAGAGAGTAGTTGTGATCCAGTGTCCTGGGAATACATGTTCCCCACTGATGGCCTCCCTCTCTCCCCAGAGGCTGTCTCATTGCATCACTGATCAATGTCTCTTTCTCTTTCCTGCTTCTGAGCAGGAACATGATGGAAACAGAGAGAATGAAAACTCAATGTAGTTTCCATAGCAACATGTTTTAAAAAAAAAAAAAGAGAATAAGAGTAAGGGAAAAGAAGAGGGAGGGGAGGGGCAATTTTATATAGATTTGGATTCTGTACATTTGTGAACAAACTAATTTTTCCTGATAGCCAATGGGATAGTCTATTTATTAAAGGTATTTTTTTTTCTTGTCCGGAAGGAAAAAGAAAAGGCTCATTGCTCTAATTCTAATATCTTCCAGTTGGTGGTAAGGTGAAGCAAAGAAAGAGCTTTCTTAAACCAGCCTCAACTTCTTCCTGAAGGTACCACACAAAATGGGCTAGTAAAGCATTCCGGAAGTGTTTACTCAGGATTCTAGTCCTATAACTACCCAATCAATGAAGTTTGCCAAATTTGTATTGTCTCTTAATCATTATAGCAGACAATATAAAAAGTATGATGGAAATATATTGCTGGAGGAGAGAGGTCTTGAGTTTAATTAATTGGTCATTAAGTATCTAATAAACACTATATGTCATGCACTGTTCTGGGGAATCAAATAAAAGGCAAAAAAAAATGATCCAAAACTTTACAAGGAAATCTCAGCCAGCAAGGTACTTAGTGGGGGGGAACTGGGAAAAGCTTCTTAAAAATGGTAGAATTTGAGGTTTCTTTAAAAAAAAAAATTGTTGATTGTTTTCATTTCTTTATCTCCAAAATTTTTCATACTATACATCTCTTTCTCCATCCAGAGAATGATAGCATGCAACAAAGAATATTCTAAAGAAAAAAAAGAGAAAGAAGAGAAAAATATTAAAACTGAACAATATGGGGCAGCTAGGTGGTGCAGTGAATAGAGTACCAGCCCTGAAGTCAAGAGGATCTGAGTTCAAATATGACCTCAGACACTTAATACTGACTAGTCATGTGACCCTAGGCAAATTACTTATCCCCAATTGCCTCAGCAAAAACAATAACAATAAACAACTGAGCAACATGTTGGCAAGTATGGAACAAGTGTCATGATGCAAACCTATGGATTTCTTGCCTTTGCAAAATAAAGTGGGGAGTGGCATCTTCTTATATCTTCTTGAAGTATATTCTTTTTTTTTTTTTTAATTCAGTTTTAAAAGCTTTCATTTATTTTGTGGTTATTTCCCTACCAATTTAATTGTCCTAATCATTATGTATAATGTTTTCTTGGCTTATTTCATTCTTCATCAGTTCATGCTGTCTTTCTGTATTCATCTCTGTACTCATCATTTACCTGTTTTTCTAAGTAATCTTTCATTTTGTCCATGTGTACTATCATTTGTTTGACCATTCCCTAAATTCATGGGCATTGACTTTGTATGAGACATGTCTTAAAATGTGACTGGGTAATAAAATGCAAAGAAGGAAGTAAAGTGTAAGAAAACTGGAAAAGGTAGAAAGAGAGATGGGTTGTAAAGGGCTTTAAATTCTAAGAGAATTTTATTTTTAATGCAGAAGCTAATAGGAAGCCCCTATTGTTATTTGAATGGTGGAAGGAGTTTAAACTGTTCAAGAATTTCCCTTGATGTTCAAACTAATGGAAGATTATTTTGCTGCATTCTGAGAGTGGGAATCCTATTTTACCCCTGGATAGGAGCTGGTGGAGTTCTCTCATGAGGCCCAAAGATGTAGCAGTGTAAAATGGGTTTGCTGCTGTTTAGTCTAGAGGATGCCCTTCTGAGCACTGGGCCAAACCCTGGGGTGTTTATGGAGTTCTGAAGGCCCTAGGAATAAGAAATATGCTTTGAAGCTGTTAACTTGAATCTGCGTGTGTTTGCATGTATACATGTACAATTAATTTTTCTCTATCTGATGACATGACTATGGGTAAGGAGAAGAGATGGAGGAGAGGAAGTATCTGTTATCTTCACACTTAGAGGCTCTAGGTTTCCCATGTAGATTTAAAAACAAAAATAAAAACCTCATATGGAAAACTATCTGCTATCCTAATGGGTCTATTACCCACTTTGCAATATAAGTCAACACATTATGATTTCTTGTAAGTTGAAGTGCAGATGTTAAGAAGATATTCTCACAACTGAGGTCTTGCATACATCTAATTTTTCTGACATAACAGTGCAGATGAGTTGTTTTTAAAAATCAATCAAAGAAAAAAAAATGTGCTTTTTGGAAACAAAAAAAAAAAATGCAAGCCCACATTTTTCTGAGGTTTAAACAGTAGGTATTCTTGAAGACTTTAAATAACTCCAATAAAATGGGAGCCATGCATGACCTTCATGTTATTCAGTATCCTAGAATTTTGACTTGCTTAAAATATATGACCATTTCCCCCTATGTATTTTTATTTCCACATCTTTAAACTCTGAACCAGAGATTCCCTTTGGGATTTTATGCTTCAGTTCCTGAAGCTAGATTCTCCTTTTCGATGAATTTCAATGTATTGCTCATTTTAGCTATAGGGTTGACACATAGTGGTATACATTCACTTCATTTGCTTCTAAATAATTAATCCAATGCTAATATTGCTTTTTCCTAACAATTGTTCTTAAGTGTTAAATCAATCACAGATTAATTGAAACTTCCTCTCCATTTTCCCTTCTCCATCCACTAAATTAGCTTTTACTTTCATTTTCTTTCATGGACTTTTCCCTCCTTCCTCTCCCCCTCCTCTCTTCAGGCATTCTCAGAGGGCATCTAAAGTTCTTAGGCTCTGTAGTTTTGAAGTATGCAATTTGGAAGGAATGTGAATCTGGAGGGAATTAAATTAACTAGAAGCACTCTGATTTTTGATTAAATTGCTTCTTTCAAAGATAGTATGGAACATTCTAGGTATTCATTTTGAAATTTTCTTCAAAAAGAGTGAAAAAAGCCATTTAAGTTCAGATGATTCTGTTTTTTTTCTTGACATTTAAGGTTTATACTCAAAATACCTTTATCACATTTATGAATAAGGTTCTAAGCACTAGGAAAACACATTTATTTAATATAATACTCTAAAAAATGAGAAAAGTGAGAATTAAGAAGAAAGCACTATAGGGGTTAGGTGTACTGTGCTTTGGAGGAGAGGATTAGAATTCTAAGTGCCCTTCAATACATGGATAGTTATCAGAAACAAAAAGGACAATTTAATGTGTGGATAAGTGAATCAGAGTATATCTGGGAGAATAGAGTAGTATCAGAATAAAAGGTAAGGACAAAGCAGTTTTATTTATGTTGGATCAAAGAAAATAAAAAGATCTTAGCAGTTATAATGGATAGCAAGAGATTAAGAAATAGTATGCTGCACTTACAAAAGTAGGCATGGAACTGAAAAATAAAAGTGACACACAGTCCTTCATTATCATTATTATTATACAATTTGGGGAAGATGCAGGGGCAGAGAGTCTCATTGTTAAACACTTAGCAACAATACCTTATATTTCTCTATAAACATTGCTTGAACAGGAGTACAATCCATCATCATCATCAGATTGAAAGACAAGTGACTGTAAGATAACAACACCAAACACAACAATAATCTAGCATTCTATAACACTTTATAGTTTACAAAATGCTTTTTATCCAGCATCTCATCTCACCTTCACAAGACTCTTGCCTAAACAGGTAAATCAGACCTGCACTACTTTATGTTTTCGATCCCTTATGGGAAGTAAAGCCACTTCACCACTGCTGGACAGGGGATACCTTTCCTTTCAGAATAATTTATAATGATGATGGTGAAAAAGTACAACCCTATTGTTAAAACTGTGTTCCCACAACTTCAAGTGGAAAAGTATTTTCTCTCTCAAAGATGCATTCTTTCTTCTCTTAGAAGGTTAGCTATCTGAACCCCTGAACTTAGAGTTACTGTTCTTTAGAGGCAAATCATAAGACTGTCTCTGACCATGAATTCTCCCTTTTCTGGCCAAAAGGTTAGTTGGTAGATTGTTACTGCCTAGAAAAAAAAGCTTCTTCTCTAAATAGGAGACAGATGTTTATTGATGACATTTGACATTTTCCATGTAATGTTCTCTAAGGCCAAGTGTGTGAACTCATGTAACTTATGTTCCTTATTTCTTTCAATGTGTCAATAATATTCTTGTCTTATAAATACCTTATCTCATAGTTGCCAAATCTTATCTTTTTTATATCACAATATCTCTTAAGTGTCTTTCTCCCAGCTCACAACCTCCACTTTAGTTAGACTTTTATCACTTTTCATCTGTACTGTTGAAATGGTCATCACTATTATTCCTACTTTAAAGTTCTCCCTATTCCAGTTTATTCTCCACTATGATTTTCCTTGAGCATATATGGGACCATGTATTCTCTATTGTTCTGGCATAAAAGATAATATGTTTCTTTCCAGCTTTATTATACATTATTACCACCTTTCCTAAATCCTTCTGTCTAACCAAACTAGTCCTCTATTTGTTCCTTACAAACAACACTCCTTTTCTCATCTCTTTATTTTGGTTATGCCTTTCTCTGTTTCCTGGTTTGGCATCTGTTCTTCCCTCACCTGGATGTCACTTGCATTTATCATTGTTTTAAAATTTGTCTTCATACCTACAATATCAAGTAGGCCAGACAGCCAACAAACATATTTTAAATTTTTTTCTCTGCATTAAATCCTATACTATATTAGGATCCTGACACATAGTGTGTACTTAATAAATTTTTAAAATTATTTATTTTTCTCTATAAATCTCTGCTATTGCCTTAGATGCTACCAATCTTAGATTGGGAGTCTGCTTTCAGGAATTCTCAGGCCCTCTGAGCAAGTGGACAGAATTCCTATGTGCCTAACATATCCTCACTGGGAAAGTTTGTCTGCATAGGACACCTCTTACACCCCCTATTAATATATATATATATATATATATATATATATATATATATATATATATATATATATATATATACAATACCTAGTTCTGTTTTTAATTTTCCTGTTTTCCCAAGAACTAGAATATAGTTTTAAAGAGAGAGAGAGAGAGAGAGAGAGAGAGAGAGAGAGAGAGATCTAAAGATCTGAATAAGAATAGTTGGCTCATTCTAATAAGAAAAAAAAAAAAAAGTGTGGGGTGGGGTGGAGGGAAGGTTTCTATCAAGAGTCCACTTTCCCAAGAGTCCCAGCTAACCAAGACTTCTTGACTTCAGTCACTGAAATGTATCTACTGCAACCAAAGGTAGTTTCAAGACAACCAATTTAAGTGGAGAACAGGTTTAGACATTGGGATTGCCTCTTATTTGTTTAACAAAGTAGCAATGACCATGTACATCCTCTGTGGTGAGACAGGCCTTCAAAAGTTCTAGGAAAGGGTTTATATTTCATTTCAATCATGAAGTTGATGGGGGAAATCCCATTCATCAGCCACATAAAAAATAAATGAATTAGCTAGATATTTAAGAATACATAGATATTTAACTTGCAAATTACCTGGAATGAATCAAAGCCTCAGAAAGGGATCCAGGAAATGAAGAACATATTTTCATGGTTATTCTGGGCATAACTACTTCACCTTCTTCTTCTTCATTTTTCTTTGACTGTGCAAGCACCTCATCTTTTCCCCATACCTGTCTTTTGAGTCAACCTGATAAGGTATTATCAGGATGTAAAAGTAGTATTCCCCTGGCACCAAATTTCCTAATTCCCTATAATATAAAATAGTATGTCATTCCATACTTTTTGAAATCCTATTAATAGGATACATATTTTTTAAAGGAAGGATTGGAAAAAAGATTATGGAACTTTGATCTAATCAGTATAGTGAAATTTTTGGTGTAGAAACTCCATTAATTGTTGTAGATTTGTAACTTATCAAGAAAACTATATGACATCAGGGAAACTGAGTACTCATAGTTAAAAGAGAGAGTGCTAATCTCCTGTTGGTCTTGTAAATTTTTTGATACTCTTGTTCAGAGTGCTTAATGAAGAATGAAATTTTACTGAACAACAACCAACCATTCTGACAATTATATTTCCAGTGGTCTTTACCTTCTAGCAATGCATTATCTATAAATTTAAATGTTTATTGAATCTAAAGCTAATTTTTGGCTTAAATTATTTAGGAAATAGCTTCAGATCTCCTGGGTTGGGATATATGTGAACGTATCTATATACAGTCTTCTTCCCATTAGACAAAATAGAAAGAAAACTAAGAGTGATCTATTCTCCTTGTGATGCCTTTAGGATGCTATAAAAGTACATATGTGATTCAAGCTCTCTTCCTATAAAGAAAAGAAGAAATAATTTGCAACATATGAATAGAGAAATGTTTACTAGGGTTGTAAAATTTGGACAACCTGCTTATTTCCTAGCAGAGGATTTATTCATTATTGTTGCTATTAATATGAATAATATCATTATGAATCTTTATAACTGCTTCCCCTGCCCCAATCCTACTGTTGGTACTATGTTCATAAGATCATTTTCCCTTGGAGACTTGATGATTAATGAAAACAGAGGATATGTTTCTCCTTAGAAAAGAGCTAACATTCTGAAACACTGAAAAATTCACACAATTTTACCCATGCAACTAAGATTCATACGCACTATCTGTCTGATAAAGGCTTTCCTCAGAGACATAAAATGTTTTGTAGTTAAAAAAAAAGTGACATGAAAACAGAATCAGGTGCTAGACAAGATTCATGAAAATAGGTTATAAGACATAATGCTGACCCACCACTTGAGCAAAGGCTGGATTCAGAAAACTGACAGAAAGAATCATCATTCCAGAATAATAGATCATATTATTTTTCCTTTCATGGGCAAGAAGAATTAAACATAGAGAGACACAAATTTGGGGGGCTTTACAGGCTAGAAGAAATTGTCTAGTCCAATGAATAAATTACCAAATATTTATTAAGCATCTAGTTTTGTGCCAAAAACTAGTTTTTTTAGGATAAAAAGACAAAATTAAAATAGTACTTGCCTTCAAGGAGCTTATATTCTTTTGTGGAAGACCATGTGATCATCAATAAGTATATTACAAAACAAACATAACAGTGCTTTGAGAGGAAGCATCAGTAATTGAGAATAGATAAAGCCACATTTTTAATGTGGCGTGCTTAAGGTGAGCTTTGAAGGAAACTAGGCATTCTAATGTTGCTCAAATATAAAACTGAGATTGTGACTAGTATAAGATTACTTATGACAGAGTTAGAATTTTATTAGGGTTAATTGTGGCAAAGGTAGAACTAAACACAGGCATCCTGACTCTTTTTTTCTATTATTCCACCATTAAATCATAAAATAATATAATGGAAGATTTGTGTTTTTTCTTTGCAACCCAGAAGGACTGTGACCATTTTAATCAAAACAGTAATTGGAGAATCATTATGACTGTGTCAAAAGAATACTTTCATTCTGAAAACCTTATTTGTCAGTTGGCCCAGTCTTAGCCTGATCTTAATCTTCATCTTGAGTAAAATCCCATTTCTACTCGAATATTTTCAACTGACCACAAACTATTGAATAGAATATTTAATAGTCAAAATACTCTTTGAAGTGAAGAATTTTCACTCTTTTGATTCTTTGTAGTCATGTGTTTCAGTAGGAACATAGCACCACTAGGAGGCAACCTTATTGACAGTGGTGAGATCACTATAAGAAAGCTAGGTGAACTGGGTCACTCAAAGAAGACTTGATCATTAATTTGTACAGAGAATACAACTCAAATCAAATTATCAAATTTTAATTTTTTTTTTAATTAAAGAATTTCCCATTGTGTCACAGTGGGCTAGGTCCTTAGGAAATACCACAAACTAATTGGGCCTATAACCACCAGGGCTAGGATAGAAAAGAATAAGGACAGTGCTTCAAGAGGGAACCAGCTGTCACACGGGTCATAAAATCAAGGTTTTGACATAGTACCTTGGACTCTTCCCTGAGTCAGGACTGAACCACTGCCCCATTCCAGTAATAACTTGGGGATAAAATAAAACATCCTCCAAGGAGGCATTTAGTGGTGAGCTAGGGCTAGAGAGCTGCAGGGGTATTTATCTCCATAGGAGCAACGTTTGACTCTTTGTGGTTTCCACAAATCTCTGTTAAAGGCATTGATCGCCACTGTCGAGACGATTAAAGGAAGCAGTGATGCATAGGATGTTTATATTTTCTTTCTGTAAAAAATACTTCTTCATGCACATAACACATCTCATATAGGAGCTCCAGTGCTTTAGGAAAAAGTTAATATTTTACTTTTTGGAATACTGCTTTATTTTTTTACTCTCATTCTTGCTTGGTTTTGATTCCTGTTCAAGTAAGAATATTACAGCCCTTGTACAGGTACCCAATTGGAGCCGACAGACAGAATCAGCCTTGAAGTCTTCATAGTTAACCTATTTCTAACACCAACTATGTGAGTGAACTTTGGCAACACTGAAGTTCTCCTCTTCATCAGTAAAAAAAAAGAAATTGGACTTCATAATCATTAAAGTCCCATTTAATTCTAATATTCCATGCTACTTATCTATAGAACTCCTTTCCTGTCTAGCTGTAGTAACAGTAACAAATGTTACAACAGTAACAAAAAAATTGATAATTTTACATTTATATAACATTTTATTAGTTATTAATCTCTCTTCTGTTTGTCTTAACTGACCTCTCACAAAAACCCTGTGAAATTGATAGGGCAGAAATTATTATTCTTGTTCTATAGATGAGGAAACTGAGGTCTTAGGAGTTTACGTGACTTGTTCCTAATTCATAGTTCTCCCAGAAATATTATGGTATGTTACTGTAACTGAACTTAGGTTTTCTGAATCTAAATGCCATTTCCAATATGTTGTTCAGGCTTCATATTTACGAATCAATAGTGTCAAAATATAGTGGTTTATAGAGCTTAAGAAATGAACTTGGCAGGCTGTCAATTTTTTTTTTTTTGTAGATTGATAGAGCTGGGGTGGAGGGTAGATTCTGACACAAGCATGTGGCTGAGATTTGACAGCACTGATGAGCACAGGACCATGGGACACATAGATTTCTGGTCTGATCTAATGGTACAAGTCTATCACTAGTTCACTCCCTATCAAATGGAAGACAATCAAGAGTAATAGAAACCTTGAGAAGGAGGTGGGGATCTAATGTTCAAAGCCAGAATAAGTTAGAGTTGTAAGACTTTTTTATATTATTAAACAAATTTCAATAAAATTTTCCAACTGAAAAATGCTTGAGGTTTTTTGTATATTGGCACATGTGATATTATGGCAGGGTATCTCAGATGTTTCCAGCAATTATCATTAATGGGAAGAGGCCTTTCTGGAAGCCCAGTCATTTTAAGATTCAAATCAGGGAAAAACAGGGACCTAAATGCAAGGTTTCTAACATGAGACATCTAGAAAGTAATCTGAAGAAAAGAAGATGAAGGGTCTGATAAAGAGAGATCAGGTTAAATAAGGACCAGCAACAAAGCTATCATGGCTAATTTAACTGAATTTGTATGTTCAAGATGCTACGTTATATGTGCTACAGTGTACAAACATTATGCCAAACTATATTATCTTGCTTAATTCTCTACTTGTGCTTGTAGCTAGGTAGTACAGTGGATAGACTTCCACTTCCAAATTCCAGTTTCTGAACTCTCTGAACCATAGCTTTGTGGCCTTACACATGATGTTGTATCAGAACCCAAGGCACAAGATATCAGGTCATAGAACCAGTAAATTGTACTAGTAAATTGACTATTACAGTGTGAATAATAAATAGCAGTTTACCTAACAGTTCTGGGAGGGGGCTGCCTAGAAAGGTGATAAATGGCATGACGGGAGATTAATTATGTAGCTCAAATGTGATATTTTGTCCTGGTTATAGAGGACTCCCCCCATGGGGTTTACAGAGATATTTGGCGGTTTACAAGGCATACTGTAAATATCAGCACTTGCTTGAGCTGAAACTCCAAATAACAGAGGGCTAATTCCATTTGTCATATTCAGACAGTTGCTTCTTTCTCCTTGTTAGGGCTATTGAAAAGTTGTGATGAGTTTGAGGCCTCTAAGGAAATTGCTGTTCCCATATTGAGTAAAGAGAGATATAGCAATGAATTAAAGTAGAGAAGAAAAGAGTAAAGAGTATTGAATGAAGCCAAAAAACAGATGTCATTCAGGGAAGTAGGGAAATAAATAAGGAAAGTAACTTCATTTCTTGTATGAATGAATAGTTTTTTTTTTCATTTATTTGTATCCCCAGTTTCTAGCGCTGTGCCTGACTCATAATATATACTTTAAATGCAAAGCCCTATTCTAAGTGCTGGGGGTATAAATAGAAAAGCAGGACAGTCCCTACTATCAAGATGCTTACCTTCTAATAAGAGAAACAGCATGTTCAGAGTTGGTGGAAAGGCCTAGTGTTCCTTAGAGTGCAGCAGCAATTCAGATATACTTTCATTTCCATTGATAAAACCATAAGCATTTTTGGTTTCTGATGATAAACCATTTAACATTACCAAAGGCTTTGTTGACAAGAATTTTCTTTATATCATAGAGGATGCTCAAGTATTGACCAATGGTAAATGGAAAAGGCATATGAGTTGCGTACTGTAAATCCAAACCCCCTGTGGTAACACTGGATACTCAGAGCTGAACAGGGTAGGACTAATAGAGCTTTGGAGTTTTGAGTATTTCTGTATGTAGAAAAGTTGGTAGCTAATGAATGTGAATAAGAAAAAAAGAAGGGATGCATGAAAATGTTGATGAGTATGGGAAGGAATAATGAGAAGATGCCCCAAATGAATTGCATTTCTATGTCATTTCACCATTGAATAACAATTACTAGAATATTATTATATAATATTATCATTACTTTAGTATCTTACCAGTCAGCTTTAGATTCAAGCTAATGTCCAAGAAATTTAACTTCATATCTTATTCCCATATCATTACTCTAAGCCATCCAATGCCAAACTAATAACTTTTTTTTCCCTGTGTTTTCATTGTAGCTCAAGTATTTTACCAAATCAGAGCTGTGCAAAGATCACATTTTCAAGAGCAAATGGAATTATAGTATACTTGTAGTAGCAGAAATTCATGACACAATGCCCCATCCCAAAATAGGGCTCTACCTTCTATCTGGCTATTATGAAGACCAATGAGTAGCCTTAATTCATAAAATAATTAGCTCTATTTTGGATAATATTCCTTATACCTGAGGCCCCAGAGGCTTGACTTTGTTACTGTGTTTGCTTGATTATCTCAATAATGGAATGAAAATCACAGAATGTTATTTATCAATGTCTCAGATCCAGAGGGTCCATGAAGAGAGAGGAATAAAAAAGTGATGTTGCCATTAAGAGTTGAGTCATTGTAACCATTTTGTGTCTTTAGCTAAAGAGGATTACTTGGGATTTTTAGCAAATGTGCTGCTGAATTATTTTATCAAATTTTCTTTTATTCATTTTTACTTTCTCAGTTTTTATTTTCTTTATCTTTTGTTTCCCAAACCCTTCTTCCAATTTTTTTTTGAAAGGGAATAGTATTTTTACTGGGAATGACCAAGTACCTGTTACAGCCAGATTATTTGACAGGTAGCACAAATTGGGCTGCTTATTTCCCCATACAGCTCTACCAGTGCACTCCATCCTCTTCAGCAAAAGCTGGAAATAACAAATAGTCATTTTTATAGTGTGGGTAATGGTCCTCTTGTCTTGTGGATGTTATAACCATAGTACTCTTGCTTGCACGCTGAATCATAGCTCTAGTCATGAGAGGCAGCAAGGTGTGATGTACTGAATTCTCTATTAGAAATAAAAAAAAAAGACCTGAGTTTGAATCTGACCACTGAGATCATGCGTCAGATACTTCTAGAACTGCAAATTTCTCATTTGGATATGAATTATTAATATTTGTAATACTTACTATATAGCTTCAAGTGAGTTAACACACATATATGTATCTGTATATGTTTATATACATACCTGAACATATGCATACATAAGCACATATATGTATGTGTCACAATTGCTTTACAGTCATCTCTAAATTGCCCAATCCAATAGACCTGTCATTTCCCCATTTTCCTTGATTATCATATAGAATTTGACAAAACACATACCTGAAAATCTATTCTTCTCAGAGTTTTGTGATGCTTTCTTTATCTATTTTTTCTGCTGATTTTTAACATTGTCCAGACATTGTCCAACTTTGAAGTCATTGATCATGTATTCTTTTTTGGTACATGTTTTCCCCTCAGAGATTAATTTTCCTACAAAGTTAATTTTCCTACAAAATTTTGAATTATTGATTCAGTATGGATGCCTTCAATTGATAATAATAAAATGATAAGGATAAAAGTAATAATAATAGCTATTGTTTTATACACTGCATTACAGGTATTGTCTCATTTGTCTTAATTTATTCTAAGCTCTCTCCCAAGATGTTAGTCTTGCTGCCTGTTAGAAAATTCCACATCAATGTTCTCTTGTCATGTCAAATTGTAAAACTGAATTCATTAATTTTTCTTTCATCCTCCTATCTTTTCCCCATCCTCCCAATTTCCCTCCCTTACATTCCTATTCTGATAATGGCATTGTTATTCTCCTTGTCACCAAAGTTGAAATCTCAGTTCTTTTGATTCCTCCCTGCTCTGTATCCTCATATATTTTCAGTCATTAGTTTCTGTTGTTGTTGATGTTATTTTTACAGTTTTTTGAAATAATTTCTTCCTTTCTTTTTTTTTAATTTTTAAATTTGTTTTTTTTATTTGTAAGATTTTTTCTTTCCTTTTTAAAATTGATTATTTTATTTTCTCTGATTATACATATATTAACTTTTTAAATACACATTTCTTTGTGAATTATGTTAGAAGAGAAAAATCAGAACAAAAGAGAAAAAACCCAGGAGAGGAAGAACAAATAGAAAAAAGAAATGGAATTAGCATGTGTTGATTTACATTCAATGTCCATAGTTCTTTTTTTGGTTGCAGATGGTGTTTCCTATCTAAAGTTTATTGAGTTTGCCTTGGATCACTGAAGCACTAAGAAGAACCAAGTCTTTCAGAGCTGATCTTTGCACAATCTTGTTGTTACTATTACAATGTATTCCTGGTTCTGATTGTTTTGTTCAGCATCAGTTCATGTAAATCCCTCCAGGCCTTTCTAAAATTGGTTCATTCATCATTTTTTATGGAATAATAATATTCCATTGCCTTCATATGACATAACTTATTCAGCCATTTTCCAATTGATGAGCAGCTGTAGCTGCTTATTTTTAAAATCTTTGCTCCCACAAAAAGAAGTATACAAACATTTTTTCCTTTTCCCTCCTTTATGATTTCCTTGGGATAAAGAAGACCCAGTAGTGATACTGCTGGGTCAAAGGTATGTATAGTTTTATAGCCCTTTGGGCATAGCTCCAAATTGCTCTCAAGAATGATTAGATGGGACAGCTAGGAGCTAAGTGAGCACCAGCCTTGAAGTCAGGAAAACCTGGGTTCAAATCAGGTCTCAGACACTTAATACTTCCTAACTGTGTGACCCTGGGACTCAGGAAAAAAAAAAAAAAAAAAAAGAAAAAAAGAATGATTGGATCATTTTACAACTCCATCAAAAGTGGAGTGTCCCAGTTTTACCATACCCCCTCCAATATTTTTCATTACCATTTCCTGTCATTTTAGCCAATATGAAAGCTGTAAGGTGGTACCTCAGAATTGTTTTCTATTTTATTAATCTCTCCTTTGAATTTCAGAATTTCTAATTTGGTATTTAATTGGGATAGGAGGGTTAAAAGATTCCTTCTCGTGAGAGGATGATAACAATACAAGAAGACTGAGAGGCAGTTGCATTCTCTAACCTTTCTCCTCTTTCCTCTTGCCTCAGATTTATTTAATTCCCAAATCCACAAGCAACATCTATCTCAGTAAAGGGTGATTTGCAATTCCTTCAAGCGTGTTTTGATTCACAGCTGTGGGGGTTTTTGTAGAACCCACCCCTTAATGGTACAATTCCCTTTAATCCTTTACAGGTTTTCTGGGTTTCACACTTAAATGTGGTCCTTGACAGTTTCTGTGATCTGATGTTTGACTCACTCAGTCTTTAGAATTAGTTTGTTAGTCTATCTTTCCCTTGGCCTTTATTGAATATATTTTTTATTCCATTGTGGTCTAAAAGAGAAGCATTTAGTATTTCTGCTTTTCTGCATTTGCTTGTGAGGTTTTATGCCCTAATATATGGTCAATTTTTGTGTAGGTGTCATGTACTGGTAAGAAAAAGGTGTATTCTTTCTGTTCCTATTCAATTTTCTTCAGTTATATCATATCCTCCACTAGAATAGTTTTTCTATTTTTTTTCCAAAAACTCTTGTCTAGGAATTTGCCTGTTCTACCACTTGCTGCACATACATTTAGTATCTTTGCTACTTCATTATTTATAGTACCCTTTATCAAGATATACTTTTCTTCCTTATCTCTCTTAATGTGATCTCTTTTACTATGTTTCTATAAAACAACATATTATAGGATTCTGGTTTTTAATCCACTCTGCTTATCACTTCTCTTTTATGGGAGAGTTCATCCTATTCACATTCACAGTTATGATTACTAGCTCTATATTTCCCTCTACTCTATATTCTCTCCTATAGGTACTTTTGCTATTTCCACCCAGTCCTTACCCTGTTTTTTTTTTTCCCCCACTTATTTCCTTTTACTCCTCCCCCTTCTCTTACTGTTTTTTTAAGTCACTCTACCCACTACCTTGTTCTATCAATCCTTTCCCCTTTCTCTTACCTTTTCCCCTAGTGTTTCTGCCATCCCTTCTATCCTGTCCCTCTCTTTTCTTTTCCTCTTTTCCTCATACTTCTTGGGTTAGACAGAGCCATAACTGATGAAATCAAGCTTCAGACAATATTCATATGCCTCTTTTCTTTCCCTGGACTGTAATAAATCTTTTGTACTTCTTCATGTGAACTAATTTGTCCCATTACATTTCCCTTTTCTTCTTTTTCCATTCCAGACTTTTTTCCACCCCTTAATGAATTTTTCTTTGATGTCATCACATCAGAGTCCATTCACAACCTCACCCTTAGTCCATATGATGTCCACACCCCATGTCTGCCCCAGTGACAAATACAGTTCTCAAGAGTTACAGATATTATTTTTCCATTTTTCAATATTTTCCATTATTGTTTCCATGGATCTAAACAATTCAATCTTTAAATAATATATTTTTTTCCCCTGTTTACCTTTCTGTGTTTCTCTTGAGTTCTATGCCTGTAGATTAAATTTTCTGTTTAGTCCTGATTTTGTTCAATAGCAATGATTTAAAGTGTCTTACTTCATTGAAGATCCATTTCCTTCCTTGAAAACTGATGCTAAGTCTTCCTGGATAGTTAATTCTTGGTTGTAACCCTATGTTCTTTCCTTTCTAGAATATAGTATTCCAGGCCCTCCAATCCTTTATTGTAGAAGCTGCCAGATCCTGGGTAATCCTGATTACTGTTTCATGATATTTTAATTGTTTTTGTCTATCAGCTTGCAGTACTTTTTCCCCCTTCAGATTGTAGTTCTGGAGTTTTACAACAATGTTCCCTGGGGTTTTCCTTGTGGAATCTCTTTCTGAAAGTGATAGATAGTTTCTTTCAATCAGTGTTTCCCCTTCTGTTTCTAGAATATCAAGGCAATTTTCCATAATGATCTCTTGTAGAATGCTATCCAGATTCTTTTTGTGTTCGTGGCCTTCAGGTAGGCCAATCATTTTTAAATTTTCTCTTATGGAGAGAGAATTTGGCTGTTTTGCTAATGAAGTACTTCACATTTTCCTACTTTTTTATTATTATTATTTTTTTTTAGTTTGATTGATTCTAGCTCTCTCATAAAGTCATTAGATCCCATTTGCTCTGTTGCAGTTTTTAATGTGTGGTTTCATTCTTTCAGACTCTGTTCTGAGGCTTGATTTCATATGGTTTTTGAAAAAACTGGGAGAGCTCAAGAAGCTTCCTTACTTTACTCTGTCATCTTGGTTATAACCCTGGAAGTTTCAGAATTGTTTTAATTTGCATTCTCTAACCAATAATGATTTAGAGCATTTTTTCATATGACTAAAGAATGCTTTAATTTTGTCTTCTGAAAAATGCCTGTTCATCCTTTGACTATTTATCAATTGGGGAATGACTTGTATTCTTACAAATTTGACATAGTACTTTAAATATTTTAGAAATGAGACCTTTACCATAGACATTAGCTGTAAAAATTTTTCCCCAGCTATGACCTTCCCTTTCAATTTTGTGTTGGTTTTGTTTGTGCAAAAACATTTTAATTTAATATAATCAAAGTTGTTCATTTTGTATTTCATTGGATTCTCTAGTTCTTCTTTGGTCATATATTCCTCCCTTCCCCAACAGTCTGATAGATAAATTATCCCTTGCTGTCCTATTTTGCTTATTGTATCAACCTTTACATTTAAATCATGCACCCATTTTGTCCTTATTTTGGGGTGTGAGTTATAGTTCTATATTGAGTTGCTGACTTATTATTTTCCAGTTTTCCTAGCAATTTTTGTGAAATAGTGATTTCTTATCCCAGAAGTTGGAATTTGGGAGCTTATCAAATACTAGATTACTGTAGTCACTGATTATGATGTCATGTATATTTAACCTATTCCAGCATTCCATCACAATCTATTTCTTAGGCAGTGCCAAATAGTTTTGATGACTCTTTATAATATAGTTTTAGGTGTGGTACTACTGAGCCACCCTCCTTTTTTTTTTTTTTTTTCATTAATCTTCTTGATATTCTTGACATGATTCTTTGTTGTTCCAGATGAAAATTTTTATTTTTCTAGCTCTAAAAAGTAATTTTTTGGCCATTTCTTCCTTTCCACAATCTATATCTAATTGCTCTTCAAGTTTCTGTAGAAGACTTCCTTTCTCCAATACTTCTGGCGATTACCCTTGACCTTTTAATAAACTGTTTTTAATTATATTTATCATTTATTTGGCCATGCATTATATCCTGCTATGTGATATCCCTCATCTTCTTTGTTGACTTTTATTATTTAATTTCAGATAGCTAATATTATGTGAATTTGCGTTATTCAAATTTATGTAAAGAATTCTGAATGAAATCCACATCCTAACCCTCTCCACAAATTACCTATATTATGTACAATATTATTTTCTGTCTCTGTCTCTGTCTCTCTGTGTCTCTGTCTTTCTGTCTCTTTTCCTTTATCTCCCTCTGTGCTCCTACACACACACACACACACACACACACACACACACACACACACACACACACACACCTAAAAAAAAGAAAGAAAGAAAACCCTTCAATAGTGAAAGTAGAAGAATATTGGGCAAACATACCTCCACCATTGTCAATGCATCTGCACCTTGGCGTCCGACCTGCAGTACTACCCACCTGGGTGGCTAGCCTCTATTTGTCTAACTTCCATTTATCCATCTCTGGTATTGTGTTTCTATCCCCTGCTGCACATATTGCCTGTTCTCTTCTGTCTGTGTCTATGTCTGCATTTCCATGTGTCTGCCCCCTCACATTCTTCCTTTCTGTTCCCTATTTCTCCCAAATGCTCCTCCTATAAATGAAAATATGTAGAATTTTCCCCCTATGTAATGGAAAAACTTTCTGTATTTTTTTTATATATAAAATTTAATTAATTTATTTCTTAGACTGCTAGGACATAATTTTTAATGCCTATCTTTTTACTTTGATAATCCACATAATAATAACACTTTAATATCTGCAAAATATTTTGTAAATATTATCTCATCTGATTCTCACAGCAATCCTGTTTGTAGTACTATTACTATCTCCATTTTTTAGATAAAAAGACTAAGGATGAGAGGTTTAGTGACTTGCCCAGTTTCAAACAGGTAACATCTAATATGGACTATTCAAACTCATTTCTCATAGATAAGGAAAATCCAGAAGGATCCACAAAGCCTTACTGCCTCATTTAATAAACAATTGTTGATTGAGACTCTGAATTCCTATGATGCTAATTATTTGTATCAATTTAACATTCAATTATATTCTCATATAGTCTCAAATTGTCCACTCTGCATGTTAACTTTAAATTTCCACTTAAGATTGTGAGTTCCTTGAGGGCAAAAAACAAATTTTAAACTATATTATCTTTTTGTGTATGTATTCCTCAGGATAGCGTATACTCTGGTATCTCTTTGTAATATGTAACTTTTGGTTCTCTGTAAAATAGGACTAAGATAGAACACTTATTATCTACTTATATTATGTATTATAAATATGCAAAAGGAGATAAAATACATCCATAAAATATTAAAATACTCAGAATAAAATTAAGATTAAAAGAATTTCAAAGGGGATGCAAATAGTACTATTTAGTTATTACCATAATAACTTAATATGTATTTGAAAATTACATGTGTTATGTTCATGATATAATACACAATAATATTTTTTTTATTTTTCTTTGCCAAATTTTAATGTCTACTGATTTCTAAATCATAAAAAATACAAAAATTTAAAAATACAAATAATTATTCTGCCTATTACACTGACTAGAGCATCAAACAATTTATTTTACACAAAACAGTCATTTAAAAACTTAGAGCACTACCTAAATTTAGACTAAAAATGTCATTAGTCACATTCTTATTTAATGTTCTACTCTTGGTCTTCTCATGATAAGGAGGTAACCCGAAGTATCCCAAGGTTATACTACTGAGATAAATTCTGTGAAAGGTATTATCAAACTGGAAAGACTTAAAGTATGAGTACAAACTCAAATACATGATAATTGATGAATTGTATTCCTAGCAATCGAGGATCAACCTTTATAAGTGCAATTCGCCTTATAAGTATAACTGCAACTCTAAAATACAATGATCCAAAACAATTCTAAAAGACTCATAATGAAAATGCTTTCCCCCTACAAAGAGAGAATAGATGAACTCTGAATTCTGATTAAAGTGTTTTTTAAATTGTCTTTATTTTTCTTGCTTATTTTTGACAAATAGCTAACTAATATGCAAATATATTTTGCATGATTCCGCATGTATAATTGATATTATATTGCTTGTCTTCTCAATGGGTTCAGGAGAATAGAAGTTGGAGTTTGAATTCTAAAACAAAATGAATGTTAAAAACCAATTGTCCTTATTGTTAATAATAATTTATTTTTAAACAGGATTATAAATAACATTTATGCAATATATCATAATAAATAAACATTAATAAAAGAATATAAAAGGCAAATAGCTGCAGAGTGATACAATTTACAGCAACTCATCAAAATTATTTACTAAGGCATTCAAAAAATATTTGACATCCCATATTGAAAAAAATTGCCAATGATGTAAGGTGAAGAAATCAAAGAAAGATTTTATAAAGTTGACTTTTGATCATCCAGGAAATGTACTCTTGCCTTCCAGGATAGAAAAGAGAAGGAAAGATATATTGTAAATATTTGCTGAGGGGGGAAATGATTTCTTCAGTCTTTGTATTTCTATCCCATTTTCTAGAACCATGTTGATACCTAGTAAATACTTAATGAAGCCATATTAATAAAGTGATTGCCTTAGATTGATACTGCCTGTTATGTATTTAGCACTTTGTGATTTACAACACATGAATTTATGAAATTAAGTAGCATCAGAAAAAAATTAAGTAATTACACATCTGTATTAGTGAGCATTTAGACAGAATGTAAGACTACAGCAAAGGGTTAGGGTTCAAAAGAAAGGGAAATGAGAGTTGTAATAAAAAAAAAAGTGTGAATGGAACAAAGTTAAACAAGAAATATAGTTTACAATGAGAAGAATTTAGAGAAAGTAGTAATGAAACAAATACTGAGAAGTGACTGAGTCACTGACTCTGAACAGAGCATCTTTCAGTGCAGGAAGCAATGAGCTGATTGGCTAACTAATGCACAACTGGCTTTCACCTGGATGCTAATTTGTCCTTGAGACTATCTTAGGAAGTTATCAATTCAAAAGCCCCAAGGCCACTGTTAGAAAGAAAAGGAGAGTCTGTAGGTGTTACAGTAGTTGGTACTGCAGGTGGAAAAATGATTCCATAGATATGTTAAGTAGAGTCTCATTAGCACAGTCAAGCTCACTGCCTGATTAATTATAGAACACTTGATAAATAACATCCTGAAGTCATGGAAATCAGGAGAAAAAGTACAGATAATTGAATGGAATTGAAGAACTGGCAATGTTCAGACTGCCATTATCATATTTTTGCTGTTGTTTGTCTTCTTGGCATCTGCCCTTGTCACAGTTGACTCCAGGTTTCCAGCAGCTGCTGAATTTGGTAAGAGAGAAGATACTGAGGCATGGAGAAGGTCAAAAACAGAAGAAGCTATGAATAGTTCCACGGGAGTTTGCCAATCAGACTTGTCCTCTAAAAGCAATAGCATCTTTCATAAATGTGATCTTTCTCCATTAAACGGAATTAGCTCTTCTCTCAAACATGTCAATGCTGCTTTCCTGTGGCATCCTGCCTGGATATATGACAAAAGGGTTAATATGGTGTCATTTTAGGTTGTCTTTACACAGTCAAAATGAATCAAAGCTGTCTGCAGTGATCCTGTGAGTTAGGGGTTATTTATATAGTTAAATTAGAAGATGTAAGTAAAGCTGAAAATTTTGACCCAAATATTATTTAGTGGCAACATGAAAGGTCTAAGTAAATGGCACTTTGCTTTGACAATGTGGACATGGCTTCAGTGACATGAATTTTTCAGTTATCCAAACATTTGATTTCTCTTCTGTCTCCTAGCTTCTTATTCATTTCTGTTTTGTTCATTGCTTTATAAGCAGAATAATCAGTATGGTGTACTACATAGAGGCCCAGCCATGAAGTCTGGAATATATTTGTAATGACAGTATGGCAAAGTAGAAAGACTAAGAGATTTTATAATCAGAAGACTCAAGTATAAATCTCAGTCAAAAAGATCATCTAATAAAAAGGTTCTTAACCTGGATCATATATCATCCTTCTATATCAATATTGATATCTGTAGGTATACCTTCAATTTTGTGCAGATACATCAAAACAGATTTATTTATATGAAAAAATCTATATCTGTATCTTTATCTATATCTGTATTTATTTTTATATCTTCTATGTTTATATATCAGACTATATGGATATGAAAGATATAAATATATGGGACATCTATCTCTATCTCTATCTATCTATCTATACCTATATCTATATCAAAATGGAAAGACAATGTGTATTTCAACATAAATGGTTTCCTTTGTATTCTAATGTATTTCATTTAAAAACTTTACCCTGAGAAGGGTATATAGGAAAGGAATATATCACCACACTGATAAAGATATCTACAAAAAGCCTTTAGCTAGCTTAAACACTTCACTTTACACTTTGATTTCTAGACACAGGAAATGGCTGACTCAAGGTCAAACAGCTGAGCCAAGACTTGAGCCTAGATCATTTGATTCCCAAAATATTTTTCACTGCACTCATTGAATGTGAAGAAACAAATTGATGAGAGCAGGAGTAGGGAGAGTGAATAATCATCAACATAACTGAAGGGAATACAATGCTCATAGGGTGCAGAAGACAGAACATTGGGCCTAAAGTCAGGAAGGCTCATCTTCTGAGTTCAAACCTGTTCTCAAGCATTTTATTAGCTTTGTGACCCTGGCAAAGTCACTTAATCCTGTTTGTCTCAGTTCCTTATTTGTAAAATGAGCTGGAGAAAGAAATGGCACATCACTTCAATATCTCTACCCAGAAAACCCTAAAGGGGGTCCTAAAGAGTCAGACATAGCTGGAAAATGGCTGAACAGCAATAAGTAATACACTGGTGCTTGACATCCCATGGCATATTCCAAGTCAGTGAGGTAGAGGTTGTTCATTCCAGTTCTGCTCTTGGCTTGTAGCAATATAGCATGGAAAATGAGAGCTAAAAGAAGATGCCAAAGTCCAAGAAACAGCAGCTGGCTTTTTAAATATAAATAATAAAATAATGTAAACTATATCATGTGAGATACCATAGTGCTGTAGAAAATACATCCTTTTGGGACACTGCCAATCTTTATCTCTCCCAAGCACTTTTTTTCCTACTCAGTTAATTTTTTTTTTCTTTTTATATGTATTTATTTTATAAAGTAGAATGAACAATCCAAATTAAATAAATCCCCCCCCAAAAAAAAACACCTAAATATATGGTTTTATACATTCTTGTGAAAGGTTAGTTTGCTTTTAGAGACCAGATAGAGAGATTGAAAGAGAGACAGACAGAGACAGACACAGAGAGAGGAGGGAGGGATAAATGAGAGAGATACAGAGACAGACAGACAGACAGAAACAGAGAAACAAATGGAGAGACAGAGATTTTATTTTTACAGTACATTAACCTTAGTACAGAGAAAATAGATATTGTAAAAGAACACTTCCATAAGCCTGACAAAGAATGGCATTGTATTGTCCTAGAAAGAGCTTTGTACTAGATGATTTGCTGGTTAGCTACCTGTGTGAACTTGGACAAATCACTCAACAATTCTGGGTCTCATCTTCTTCATCTATAAAATAAGAAATTTGAATTTTGCTTACTCTAAAATATTTTCTACCTAAAGGAGAGATGGGGTAGCAGTTATGGAACACCATTTATATTATTTGGATAATCTTTTTTGTTTGTTTGTGGACATTCTTAGTCATGAATTAGTAGCGACTCTTAATTCCTCCCATCATCAGAATCAAACCTTTTTCTAGGAAGGATTTTGGGAAGAATCCTGCCAAATCAGGGAGTAAAAGGTAATTATATTTTTTACACTTAATAGTTACTGTTTTCCAATTTCATGTAAAGATAGTTTTCAACACTCATTTTTGTAAGATTTTGAGGTCTAAAATTTTCTCTTTCCTTTCTTTCCTACCCCTAGGAAAAGAATAATGGATAATCTGAAAGAGATTATACCTGTACAATAATGTTATATATATTTCTATATTGATTATATTGTGAATGAATCAGAATAAAAGGGAAAAAATGAGAAAGAAAAAAAATTTAAGAAAATAGTTTGCTTCTATCTGCATTTAGACTTCATTGTTCTTTCTCTGGATGTGGATAGCATTTTCCACCATGAGTCTTCGATATCTTGGGGCATTGTATTACTGAGAAGAGCTATCATAATAGAGCATCACACAATATTGCTCTACTGTGTACAATGTTCTCTTGGTTCTGCTCATTTTATTCACCATCAGTGTTAAAAGTAATTCTTCAGAAAAAAAAAAGATCATATATTGAAAATCTGAGAATTACCTCAATGGTTGTATGTGGTAGGAGCTTTAATATTGAAATAAATCAATGTCCCTTTAATTCTAATAGCTGACTTATCATGCTTTAAAAATTATGAAATGCCTTACCCATTTATTAAATGTGATCCTTATCACAACCCTATAAATAGGTATTATTCATATTAATATCTTGATTTTTAAATACAATGGAACTAAATTTAATTATGACTCGTGTTGTTATGCCACAGTTCCCTTTAAAGTCCTGACCCAGTTTCCCTAATTGTTCTACCTCAGTTATTCTGCCTCAGGCTATAACCCTTCCCTCTTAATCATTAGACTGTTTGCAGGGAAAAAGGTCTTATCTTAAACATCATAAGAATATCAGGTGCCTCTCTCCATCTCTGGTACCTCACTCCATTATGTTATCTCTATATCAGGTGACTCCCCCCATCATGTCATCATTCTTGTTACCCTATAAAAGAATCTTTGTATCCAATATTGGTTGCTGGATTCTTAGAGATGATAGTCTCATTCAGCTCTGGGACCAAACCATGGATCCATTTGATCCCAGTAAATCTCTCCCTTTCAAATAAAATATTATAACTCTATAACCTCTATCTTGCCCCAGTTTCTCCAGCATTACAGTGTTGTATTATTGCAGTTGGAGCAGGGGAGAGCTGAGTGAACATCCTGTATCTTCTACTTCTATTTCCACTGTGTGACCATTAGTAAATCACTTTCTCTGAGCCTTAATTCACTCATCCATTAAAAGGACATAATAATGTCCATAGCACTTTAACTTATGGTTCTGTTCTGAGAATGTTGTCTGCTTCTCACAAATTACTTCACTTCCTGTAAATTCCTGAGGGTCTGACCTTTAGAGACTATGTGACTCCCTGCAACCCAAGGTACAAGACCTGATCTTCTGGCTCTGGGAATAGGGATCATGGGACTTAGTCTCAAACTGAGAAAATTTCATCCAATCAGTCCCATTCACTCCTGAGGCAGTCTATTCTATCTTTGACTAGCTCTAGTAAGAAAGTTTTTTTCTTGCATTAAGCCCAAATTTTTCTCTTTGTAACTTTTATTGACTGTTACTAGTTGTCCTACATGAAGCTGACTAGATTAAACCTGAGTCTTTTCTTCTCTGACCTAAGTAGTATTTAACTATCAGTATTCCTTCCTACTTCCCACAAGTCAATTTTGTTTCATATGTAAGTTTAATAATGGTATTTTCTCTATTAAATAGTAGAGGGCTAGGAGGCATTTCACTGGATACTCTCCTTCAATGGTGATATCAAATCTTTAAAGAATATGCTTTAGTCTATTTCTAAAATAATCCTCTTAATGGTATTGATACCAATGCTCTATCTTTCCAAAAAGACCAAAAGAGACTGTCAAGTGCTTTTCTGAAATCTAGGTGAAATATATTATTGGTATTCTTTTGATCTTGCAGTATAATTTTGTTGTGTTGTTCAATTTCCCTGTGCAAAATAAAAATTAGGATAGTTTGTTATGATTTGCTATTATAAAATATGTGCTGGAAGTTTGTGGTTATTGTTTCAATTCAGAATCCTTCCATGGGAAATTTTAGAATTTTTAAGGCATTGAAATCATGTTCATTACCCTGTAGTTTGTAAACTCCACTCTCTTTTAGATTTTGAAATGTATTTATTCTTTTCCTTCAGTTTACTGGTAAAGAAATTGAGGCCCACAATGGTTAAAACTTGTCAGGAGCATGTGATGTGATATTGGCAGAGTCAAACCTAAGTTTTATACCATTCCATAAATTTTTGTTTTACAGTGGATCAGGAATAGCTGTCTTCCTCCAGAAGGCCATGTTCTTCTGTTAGATTTCTTACTTAGACAGATTTCTTCCCAAAGAAGTGTTCTTCTAACATCTGAATAGTGATGTGAGAAAGGATTTACCAAAGTATTGTTATGAAGGATGAAATACCCCTCATGAGGCTCACACATTAAAATGAATTGGGCTGGATTTTCTCCTTTCTCTGGAAATATTATACCCCCAACAATGTCTAGGGAAAGATTACAACTAGACATTTTGTTTTAGTAAGAACATAACAGAAGCTGTGTATTTTTGTATAATATACTACTCATTTGTTTAAAAAAAAAAATCTAAATTGCTAATATATATCAACTACTTGTGGGCTTTTTCTTAACCCCCCCACCCCCCCAGGCCTTTGTCCTTTATTCATAAATCTAATCCAGTCATTCTAATCTTTGTTCTGTGGACCTCTAGTTTAGCATAACAGTGTAAGGAATTCTGTGAAGGGAAAGAAAAAAAGAAAAAGATGTATCACGTCACCTAAATCTACATAGTAAACTCATCATGTTTTATGTTTGTGTCAATCTTCATTTGACTTTTATATATCTTACATATACCTATATATACATGTGAACTGAGTC
This sequence comes from Sminthopsis crassicaudata, assembly GCF_048593235.1. Classification (NCBI taxonomy): domain Eukaryota; kingdom Metazoa; phylum Chordata; class Mammalia; order Dasyuromorphia; family Dasyuridae; genus Sminthopsis; species Sminthopsis crassicaudata. The sequence continues at coordinate 324,739,142 of NC_133619.1, read as the reverse complement.
ATGTCATGGCCTAGGAACCCACTACCTTCTCCATGATCAAATCCTAGTTTTAATCAAAGTTGGGAGTTGGGTGGGATTGGATTGAAAGGGCTGGAGATGCCTTAAGGATTTAAGGATCTGGCTGGAATATACTTAGGAATAGTCTCTTAGCATTGTCTCCACTCATTTTCTGCATACATAACTCTCATCAGTACCATCCCATTAAAGTCCTTGTTCTGGCACAGAACTTGTCAGTGCAACTATAAGAAAGGAGGTAAAAAGTGATGAGCAGAGAAGATGCTAGCATGAACTTCTCTTGTTTTTAGTCTTTTAAGTCAAATGCTAAGGCTGGAGACAAGAACTTTTGCTAAATTTCTCTTCTTATCTTATCACTTGACTACTTAAGGTATCCTCAATCCCTTTTTCTTGGTTTCTTCCTTCAATCAACCAAGTAATTAATTTAAAAAAAAAAAAAAAAAATCAAGTTTCTTCTAAATGCAGGTATTTTACTAGGTTCCCAGTATACAAAAAAAGGAAAAATAGAAACAATCAATATTATCAGTGAATTTTAATTCTCTCTAGGGAGAAAACACAATCATACATATGTTTATATAGAGTAAATACTTATCATGTATTTTGTCAAATCATTCTCTGGCTTTTTCAAATAGCAACACAACCTCCAATAATAATGGTAAATAGCTGCCAATACTTTAAGAAATTTCATGTTTCATGTTTCATGACTGTCTTCATTTTCAATATTCACAAATCAGAAGTAAATGATACTTTCAGACTGTATTCCCAATTTAAGATTAATAAGATGTAGCTTCCACTATAATAGCCACTCTTACTTCTCCTATATGCTATGTGGGGAGAGAATCCAGAGGAAAGGTGCACCTAGACTCTCATATCTATATGCTCTCAGTCTCTTTCTGAAGTGGACCCTAGAGGGAATAAAATAGGTCTTTCCCCTTCAATACCATATTGACTAAAAGCAAACTATACGGCAGGCTATGCATTCTCATTTTTCTTCCTTATCGGTTTCATGGGAGAGTCTTTTCGGGCATGAATATAAGCAGGACTATTCAAAGACACTTTTTCATATTATATTCAATATATTTAAAGTAATAATTGAAATTAGAAGAAATGGAAAAGCTTATTATTATTATTAATGGATATAAGCACATCATTTAGTATCATTTCCAAAACTAATCTTGAGGTGTAATGCCAGAGAAACTGAGCAAAATAGAGATTAGAGAGTATTCAATACAGAATTTATTAAATGGAGAGATTTACTGGGACCAATGGGTCCATGGTTGGTCCCAGGGTTGAACAAGACTATTGTCTCAAAGAATCCAGCACCAATGTCAGATACACAAGATTCTTTTTAGGGTAACAAGAATAATGACATAATGGGGGAGGTACCTGGATGGGGCTGACCTAATTGGGGGAGGCACCTAGGATGATATATTGGGAGATACGGGAGAGGCTCCTGATATTCTAATGATGTCTAAAATGGATAAAGACCTTTATCCCATCAAACATTAAGAGGGAATAAGTATAGCCTAAGGTATAAGATATAAGACCTTTATCCTAACATTAAAAGGCAATGATTATAACCTGAGCCAGAGTAACTGAATAGCACAATTAGGGAAACTGGGTCAGGACATTAAAAGAGAACTGTGGCATAACAGAAGCAACTCAAGAATTGTCATCAATTTTTTGTTTTTATGTTAAGGATTTTTTCACTGCCAACAAGTTTTGAACTATTCATCTACACTGTTTTTTAAGCAACACAATCTGTTTGTTAAATAAACCAATCGGTAAGCATTTTAATCAGTAATTATGCACCAAGTACTATACTAAGTACTGAGAATGAAAAAAAAAAAAAATCTGCTCATACTTTCTAAGAGTTTGCATTCTCTCTTTATTTAAAATTGTTCTTGTATTAAGTAGACCATATATTAAAATTTTCATTTGCATTATTATTCTTTTTCCTCATTCTTGAAGGGTAACTTGATGTTAACTTCTTTGTCAAATGCTTCAATGGATTATATTTTGATCATTGCTAGGAAAAATGGAATTGATTGCAATGGATCACTAATTTATGGAAGAATTTAGAACTAAAGTAAAACCTTAAGTCTCATATCTGAAAAAGCCACATTCAGATACCTTATGATACTGTGATAACAAGATATCATATATATATGTGTATATATATTATATATTTATATATGTATATTTCACACACATATACATGCATGCACAAGAATTCCATAAATTAAGCACGCATCAATGGGATCAATGGGTATCTATCTTCATCACTGGAGGGGATATACAAATTGCAGTCACAAATACATTGGAATATTTTCTATTAACCATTCTATTTTTTTGCAAACATTTGACTCTTTGGAATTTTATGGCTCCATCATAAATTGTTGGGTGCATCATAGACTAAATCCAAAATTTGATACTGATGATACTTATCTGTTCTTTCAAACTGTGACAACTTAAATTATCGTGCATCACTACAAAGGAATCCAGACCTTCCTGCAATATGGATGATGGCTATATGGTCTCTTGACATGGTCAGGAAACTACAATTATTTATTTACCTTGAAATCTTGGCATGTAGACCCAATGTCCATGATCAATATCCAACAAGGTGAATCTAACTCTTAGGATATTCCCATCAAAGAGACCTATGGGGTAGAATGAGAGAGGAGTGTCTGCTGTGTTTGATATCTTTTCAACCATTTTAATTACCAACCTTAGCTAGAATTCCCTGGAGAGAAGATTAGCTGTCAGTGGCAGCCGGCAAGATGCCAATTCACTCAGGAGCTGTCAGCTAAGTTTAGCCCCATCTCACAGAGCCATTCTTTATTTAATCAGGGTGGAGGAACCTCAGTGCACCACATTCGGCTCTGTAGGTGGGGAATGATTTACTGCCTTGTTGTCAGAAAGCTCTTTAATCTTGTCCTTATGAAAATGTAGCACCTACAAATCACCTGGTCAGCTCTGAGTGCACCTCCTGCTTTATGTCTGAATATCCCAGAGGTGAAAATGTCAGAGGTGGTTACAGGAAACTATAACTTTCTTTGGAAAGTTTTTGCCTTCTTAGCCTTTTTTCTCCCCTTCTCATCAACCCTTTGCTTCACTACTCTGGAGCTAAAACAAAACTCCAAAGTTTTCAGAACATTTGGAGACCAGAATTAAGATCAATTCAAGATAAATGGGAATTTGTCCTTTCCCCCCTTTTTATTTAATTAATTAATTAATTTTATCTTTAATGATGGAGAGCTAAGCTTTTTTTTTCCTCAGGAAATAGTCTCAGTGGTGTCTTTTAGGAAGATCTCACTTATTTCTATTCTTTATCCTTTACAGTTTAGTTTGTCTATTTTCTTTTCTCTCTTTTAAAGAATGTAGAAGATAACTGCTTACAATCCACTGCAAAAAGCCTTTCACAAATTTGAAGACAGTCACCTCTATTAGTCTTTTGTCAGGAAGAATGATCTCAACTTCATTTTAGACTCAGAGCTAAAAGGAACCAGAGAGAGCATTTCCCCTCCTCATTCTCATTTTACAAATGAGGGAACTTGGGTATAGAAGCAATTTGTCCAAAATCACACTTTCACTAAGTGTCAGAGTTAGGACATGAACCTGGGTCTTCTAACAGCAAGTTCAGATCTTGTCCACTTTGACACAGGGCCTTTTCTTCCCTCACCTTTCTTCATATGTATTATTGTCTCAGAGGTTATTACCTAGAATCTATAAACTTTAAACATATTTTTTATAACTATATTTCAATGTAATTGGTTTTCCTTTGCAATCGTAGGAATTCATTTTATTCATTTTTTCTGGGAAACAGATCCATAGTTTTTCATAAGTATGTCAAAGATATCTCTGATGAAAAAACTTAAGATCCCCTGTTAAAAGACATTAATTATTTCTATGATTTTCTTTAGAATGCTTTCTATATCCTTTCTAATTTGGGGGAGTTCATAATTCAACTTATTTTTATTGAACTTGAGTCTCCTCTTTTCTGATGAGTTCAGTTTCTCAACGTCACTTTGTGTTCTGGAATTTTTTTTTTCCATTCATTCCCAAATGGTATAAATGACAAATTATTATTTTATTAGTATAAATGACATATGCATCTGCAATTCCATTATCCAAGTTTTGATGAGAATATCACATTGCAAGTATGACAACAAGACTGATTCTTAAAGAACACTCTTAACTGCATCTATTCATGGCACTACATATTTACATCACTTCTTAGGAACTATATGTTATGCATACATAATATAATAATAATAATTAATAGTAATTATTATTACTGAAACAAAGAGCTCACCATGAGAACTTATCTTAATAGAAGCACATACTTCTATCCCCTTCATCAATGAACACCTATCTGCAGTATTAGTTGAGAAGAAAGAAAATGCCGGGAATGCAAAACACAATTATCTTAATCAGTGACAAATCACCAAGCAATTATTAAGCTATGTACCAAAAATTTTATTAGGATCTGAGGATAAAAAGATAAAAATTAAATAGTATCTGCCTTCAGGAAATTTGTGTGGTATTTGGGGACACAACTTACTATATATATATATATATGCAAAAAAAGTTCAGGAAAAGAGACAGTTAAGTTGATTCCCCTGTCCCTCTCCCATATGTAGGGGGGAAGGTGGATGAAAGCACTAGTGGGAGAAGATGATGTTAGTAGCATGTGGGAAATAAGTCAGATTATTTTTGCAATAGATAACTTAAAAAGAATTCATTGAAAGTGGCTTTTAAGTGTATTCTATAGGGAAATCTGAGTAAAATGTATAAGAATGCAAGTCATTCCCTAATTGAAAAAGAGTCAAAGGAAAAGAACAGATAATTTTCACATAAACATATTAAAGCCTCTATAAGGCTTCTAAGGTTCTAAGTCTGATTAGAGAAATGCAAATCAAAACAACTTTGAGATACTATCTCACACCTATAAGATTGGCTAAAATAACATAAAAATGTGATGATATATGTTAGAATAAATGTGGGAAAACAAGGAAACTAATGCATTGTTGGTGGAGTTGTGAATTGATCCAGTCATTCTGGAGAACAACTTGTAACTCTGCCCAGAGGACTTCAAAACTGCACACTTTTTGATCCAGCAGTGTGACTCTGGGTCTGTAACTCAAGGAAGTCATAAAGGAGGAAAGAGGACTCACATGTGAAAAAATATTTGTAGCAGCTCTTTTTTGTGGTAGTAAGGAATTAGAAATTGAGTGGAGGTCTATCAATTGAGGAATGGCTGAAAAAGTTAGTGTGTATTAATGTAATGGAATAATATTGTTCTATAAGAAATGGTGAGTAGGCTGATTTCTGAAAAGGTGGAAGGAAAGACTTATTAACTGATACTAGGTGAAGTAAGAAGAACTAGGAGAACATTGTACCCAGTAACAGCAAAATTATGTGATGATCAACTGTGAGGGACATAGCTCTTTTCTGCAATGGTAATCCAAGGCAATTGCAATAGACTTGGAATGGAAAATACCATTGGCAGCCAGAAAGAGAACAATGAAGCCAGATCAAAGCGTACAATTTTCACTTTTTTTGTTTGTTTGCTTTTTTTTTTTTTTCTTGTGTTTTCTCTCCCTTTTGTTTTGATTTTTCTTTGTCAACATTACTAATATAGAAATGTGTTTAGGATGATTGTATCCTGATTGGCTTTTGTATTTTATTCTCAAAGAGGATAAAAATGATATCAGTAGATTAGAATCAAATATATCCAAAGTTGGCTGATCAGAGCAAAATGGAGGTCAGAATGGTATGCCATTAGTTGGATACAAATAGTCCCTATGAATTTTTGGAGTGGATTCTCCAAGTTTGGTCATCTCAGCTTTCTTCTGAGCTAATTCAATTCTGCTTTGCTTATAGAGCCCAGTATCTTCTCAGATGAGGACTCACCATGCTGGTTAGTCCCCTGTCATACAATCATTTCTAAAATTCTCAAGAGGGACTTTGAGTATGTCCTTGTGTTGCTTTTTCTGACCATTTTGTTAGCACTTGTTCTCTGAATTCTCCATAATATGGTCTTTTTGGCAAGCACACATTTGTTATTCAAACAATGTGGCCAGCCCAATGGAGTTGTGCCCTCTGCAGTAGAGTTGGAATGCTTGACAGTTTAGTTCAAGAAATGACCTCAGTGTCTGGTATTTTATCCTGCCAAATGATCTTCAGAATCTTTCTAAGACAATTCAAATAGAAGATATTCATTTTGGTGCTGGTATGTTGTCCAGGTTTCACAGGCATACAACAAGGAGTTCAGCACAACAGCTTAGCATACCTTCAGTTTGGTAGTGAGTCTACTACTACCTCTCCTCTCAATCCCTTTCCTTCATAACCTCTGAAACACAGAGCTAGCTCTGGCAAGCATGTGTCAACCTCACTATCAGTGTATATATCCCTAGGAAGTATACTCCCAAAGTAAATTAACTTATTCATAGCATTCAAAACTTCTCCATTTGCTGTAACTGATGGTTCCATATATGGATGGTATGGTGCTGGCTGTTGGAATACCTATATTTTCTTGATTCTAATTGTTAGGCCAAAATTAGCACAAGCAACAGAGAATTGATCCATACTTTGCTGCATCTCAGCTTTGTAGGTTGCTTTGAGTGAAAGATCATCTGCAAACAAAAAAACATGCACCAACATCCTGTCATGTCAGAGAAACTGAGGCAAGATAGAGATTAGAGAGTTTTTAATAATTTATTTGAAAGGGAGAAATTGTGGTGGGGGCACGTTGCCCCTAGGGCTAATGTCCAAAGCATCCAGTAGTCAATGCGAGTTCTCAATGACATATATATGCAAGTGGCTCAGCCACAGGGGTAGACTGAGGCAGGGGCAGAGTCAGAGCACCAGGAGCAAGAAAGGGCTATCAATCTGGTTCTGGGATTTCAAATTGTCATTTCCCCTATATTTGTGGTTATTGTTGGGGATGCTAGGAGTTTGGAGTCAGAAACTCATCTTTGTGAGGTCAAATCTGACTTATGACACTCACTAGCTATGTGATTTAGACAAGTCACTAAATCCCCTTTGCCTCAGTTTGTCCATCAATGAGCTGGAGAAGGAGACAGGAAACCACTCTAGTATCTTTGTCAAGAAAACTTTAAATGGGGTTACAAGTTTGAAATGGTTGAAAACAATGAACAACAAAAACAATTTGTAGACTGTTTTCAAGTGTTTCTTTTCTTTTTTTACCCTATTACATTATCCTTATAAGAACCCTAAATTGATTCCTAATTGCTTTTGCAATAAGAAACTTCAAAGTCTCTTATCCAATCCCATCCTATAAATGACTTCTTTTCACATTTTGTTTTTTCCTCTTTCCAATTTAAATTTCCTCATCTTCTACCACACCTGTGACAAACACTCAGTAAGTTATGTCAACAGCTTCAAGACATATTAAGTGTCTTATTCATTACTACCAGGAACTGAGTGTTTTGCAAATATACAAAAAGCCCATAATTTCTTCAGCTTGCCTCCATCAAAGGTGATCATGGATCACTACCCGGCTCTCAGTAGATTAGATTTTGGCAGTAACCTTCTGTATAACATAGAAGTTAAATGACTTGCCAAGGATCACACAGCTAATAAACTCCAGGTGAAGGATTTGGAACTAGGTCTTTCTGATTCGACATCTAGTATGCCATTAACTCCATCATATTGGCTTCACATTTAGAAATACAGCAAGACTAAATATGATCTCTGAACTCATAGACTTTTCAATCTAGTACTCATAAAATATTTGTTCATAACTGGAATAAATAGCCCATGTTCACATGATTTCATTAATGGGGTCATTTTTCAATTCAGTCTTGTGATTGATAGATCAGTTCAGTCAGCATATTGATTTGCACATAGTAGGTGCCAAAAATTTTGTTTGTTCATATTTATCCAATCTAGCAAATGGATTTTTGAACCAATTTGAAAAATAAATTTTTAGCAAAAATATATCATATATATATGACCATGAAGCTCCATGAGAACAAGTGGGAAAGATATAACAATTTAAAAATAGCTCTCCCAACAACAACAACAACAAAATAAATAAATAAATAAAATCTTTGTATAACAAAAGGAAATACAACTAAAGAAGAAAAACCAAAGTACTAGTAAATGAGGGGTAAAGAATGAAATATGATTATTTTTCTTGGATGAATAGGGTTTCTTCTATGAAGAGAGGAAGAGAAAAGTTGAAAAATAGGCATAAACCAATTCTCCCATCACTCTTGGAACCAATGCATCACTTCAGTTTACACCTCGCAATTCTCTTATTTCAGGCAATTAGTGATTTTTAAAAGTGGAATGGCCTATACTAATAGTACTGAGTTTCCCATCACCAAACACCTTCACAAGGAAACTAGATAATAATTTGTCATGAAATGGTATATAATGAATTCTTATTCTGACATTAGGTTTTACAAGACATTTTGAATTTTTTTCAACATTTGAGATTTGTGATCAATATTGTTATTTTTTAAAATATTTTCTAACAATTGGATTTGCCTTCATTATCCATTTCACTGAAACACAGTGGTTGATATCTTCTAATATGAACTCTGCTGTAGGATACATTCCCTAAGGCTATAGAGGGAGAGAGGGAGAAATAAAGAGGGATGAATCTGAAACACTAGGTATCATAAACATGGAGTTGCTACTTGAAGTAAAAAATAGCCCTTTGCTCAGTAAAAGTGACCAGATTAGTAACAGAATAAGAGATAAGCAGAGGACATAGAATAATTTGATTAGAGAAAAGATAGAAAATTTACAACAAAATAAATTTAGGAAGGGAGTTTGGAATTAATAAGATTCCAAGGGAATAAAGAATTGGAAAAGGTATTCATTTTCAAATAGGAGAGATTTATAGGGTCATTGATAAAAATAAATAATATAGAATTTACTATTATTTAAATGGAAATTAAGTTATCATCGCCTTAAAATCTTCATCATAGTCAACTCCATTTATTTAAGTTTTATGAATGCCTTGTATTTTCTATGCTAATAACATTATACTAATAATCCTTGAATGGCTTGCTAAAGAAAAATAAGACACAGTCCCTGATATCCAGAAACTAACAAACTAAGTGGGAAGAAGAGAAATAGATTATGAAATGAAACAGCAAAATAATAATATACAGTAAGTTATAATAAAATAAAATAAAATAAAAACAAATACTATGGGAAGAGGGTATTGGGGTGGTTGAGAAAGGAATTTAAGATGTGAACAGAACTGAACATTGCAGTGTAAAGATTAGATAAAGAGAAGGAAAGGAGGTAAAGACAAGTCAACACTTGGATTATTAGAATATAAAAAAGAGAATATCATAATATTAATAGAATATAACTAGAATTTTGGAATATTTGAAAGGAATAAGCATTTATTAAGTACCTAATGTATGCCCAATACTGTTAAATGCTTTACAAATATTTATAAATACAAATATTTGCACACATAAAGAGCTTATAAAATTGTATAGGTTACTTGGCTTCAATGAAGGATATATATATACTCAAAAGCAGTAGAACAAAAGGATGGAAATTTGTAATTTGGAGTTAACTTATTAGAGCAAGGGGGAGTAGAATCCTTCAAATGAGAGAAATTTAGCAAATATGTGGACTAGTGAAAGCCATTGGAGATTTCTTAATAGGGAGTAACATAATGGTATCAGGTGTTTTAGAAAGATTAGACAATTGAGGTGTGCATAATTAATTAGAAGGGAGAACCTTCTGGAGGTAGAATGTTCACTTAGGAAGCTATGATTATAATTAGGTTGGAGGAGATTCTGCACTAAGTTAGTAATCATGGACAAGAGAAATGGAAATAAGAAATGTTTTGAAGGAAAAATCTGTAGTATTAGTTGGACTGAGGTGATAAAAGAAAATAAAAAATAATGGGTTGATGATAAATGAAGTATGTGGTGACCCTAGGCATTGAGGAATATGGTCATGTTATTGATAAAGTTATGATAAGAAGCAAGTTATATGGTTTGATTTAAAGAATAATAAATTGTTTTAAATATGTTAAAATAAAGGAGATGTCAGAGCATGCAAGTGGAAATATCTAATAAGCATTTGCATATATGTCTCAGTGGACTGAAATGTAGGATAGAAGTGAATTGATTTTTCTGTGGAACAAAATCAAATACACCAAAGAAAGTGATTCTTGTTTGAGTATTTCATCATGAAGGCAATAAAATTGTGCTTATTTTGCTTTCATCATATAATGTGAAAAAATCCAATATATAAGTATTCAGAACTGAAGAAGAAAAGGCCATAAAATGTGACTTCCTGTGCTTTTTGAAGGAAATCTTCAAGATTAAAATGATTTGAGGTTGAGAAACCATGCAATGCATTTTGTTATTTCTCGATTTTCTTTTGCTGGGATTACTCTAGGACAGAAAAACTAGAAGGAGTTAAATTAAAAAAAAAAAAAGGTAAAAGCATTGACAGGGATAATGGGAACTAACATGCAAGCATTACAGAGAGATGAAGGATGGCATGTCATAATTCAATGGGATGATAAAATGTGATAGATTTCCTAACCTGCACATCTTTCACTGACAGTCATGTCCAGTAGTTTCTGACATAGCCAGATTGAGCTACCCTATAAGATACAAAATAGCCTCAGTGTTAGAAGCCACTGTGATTAATCATGATTGCTAACAATCACAAAACTTTTTGTTTAGCAATCTAAATCAGTCATCTATATTAAGGAGTCTTCAGTCTTTCTAAACTGTACCCCTATCAGTAAGAATGCTTCACCACATTCCTCCAAGTACGTGTATTTACTTAAAAATTATATGCATCTATTACTTTGTTAATAATTATTTTACATTATAGAATCGACAGATTATACATTTAAATGATTAGGTAATGGTTGAATAATAATTGATTCTAAAATCAATAGGGAGCCACAGTTCTTAATTGAGTAGGAAGTAACATGGTCACAACTGTGCTTGAGGAACCTCACTTTAGTAGCTATATGGAGAAGGGATCTAAAGGGGAGAGAGATGAGTTAGGGAAACCAATTAATAGGTTATTATAATAGTTCAGATGAGAAGTGATAAAGGCCTGCTCTGTGCGTAGACAAAATTGGAATGAATGTAAATGAGATAAAAGTTGAACTGACATGATTTGGAAACTGATGGATTCACTAACATTGGGACTATCTATGTAACTAGAACAGTGTTGACGCCATGAACAATAACTGAAAAGTTGAAAAACAAGTGGGTTTTGAAGGAAAGATTATATTGATGACATCTGAGATGTAAATTATTATTAATCCATGCCTATGCATATATTATTGCTCTCTTTGTCCCACCTAAAACAGTCTGCTTTCCAAGGAATATCTTCCAGATAATGGCTGGGTAGATGGAGTGGGGTGGAAATGTAATTAAAGGACAAAAAGTTTACAAGCATACATTCCTTCCTTCCTTCCTTCCTTCCTTCCTTCCTTCCTTCCTTCCTTCCTTCCTTCCTTCCTTCCTTCCTTCCTTCCTTCCTTCCTTCCTTCCTTCCTTCCTTCTTCCTTCCTTCCTTTCTTTTTCTTCCTTCCTTTCTTCCTTCCTTCCTTTTCCTTCCTTCCTTCCTTCCTTCCTTCCTTCCTTCCTTCCTTCCTTCCTTCCTTCCTTCCTTCCTTCCTTCCTTCCTTCCTTCCTTCCTTCCTTCCTTTCTTTCTTTCTTTCTTTCTTTCTTTCTTTCTTTCTTTCTTTCTTTCTTTCTTTCTTTCTTTCTTTCTTTCTTTCTTTCTTTCTTTCTTTCTTTCTTTCTTTCTTTCTTTCTTTCTTCTTTCTTTCTCTCTTTCTCTCTTTCTCTCTTTCTCTCTTTCTGCTCTCTCTCTCTTTCTCTCTTTCTTTCTTTCTTTCTTTCTTTCTTTCTTTCTTTCTTTCTTTCTTTCTTCTTTCTTCTTTCTTTCTCTCTTTCTCTCTTTCTCTCTCTTTCTTTCTTTTCTTTCTTCTTTCTTCTTTCTTTCTTTCTTTCTTTCTTTCTTTCTTTCTTTCTCTCTCTCTTTCTCTTTCTTTCTTCCTTCCTTCCTCCCTCCCTCCCCTCCTTCTCTCTCTCTCTTCTGTCTTTCTTTCTTTCTTTCTTTCTTTCTTTCTTTCTTTCTTTCTTTCTTTCTTTCTTTCTTTCTTTCTTTCTTTCTTTCTTTCTCGTCTCTCTTTCTCTCTCTCTTTTCTTTCTTTCTTTCTTTCTTTCTTTCTTTCTTTCTTTCTTTCTTTTCTTTCTTTCTTTCTTTCCTTTCTTTCTTTCTTTCTTCCTTCCTTCCTTCCTTCCTTCCTTCCTTCCTTCCTTCCTTCCTTCCTTCCTTCCTTCCTTCCTTCCTTTCTTTCTTTCTTTCTTTCTTTCTTTCTTTCTTTCTTTCTTTCTTTCTTTCTTTCTTTCTTTCTTTCTTTCTTTCTTTCTTTCTTCTTTCTTTCTTTCTTTTTCTTCCTTTCTTCCTTTCTTTCTTCCTTCCTTCCTTTCTTCTTTCTTTCTTTTTCTCTTGTTTCTAATAAGCCTTAGCAGTACACAGAACTCAAAAAAATTGTAATTGAGAGGTTACACTGGAAGATGTAGGAGCAAAATGGGAGACTTAGTAAATAAGGTGCTTTTCTTTAAAATAAGCCTAAAAATTTTTAGTGAAGAAAAATTAGCAAGCAATTTATCTTCCTGCCTCCAGCTGGTAGATTCAAATCCCATGGGGGTTGGGCCATGCCCCCTATGGGTTATAAACACTACCTCCCAATAGTCCCTACTTTGTAAGCCCTTTATGATCCCAGATTCCTTGACTATCTCCATTTGCTTGTTTTATTATTTTTTGGGGGGGTCTCTTCTGTTTTTTTGCACCAGTTCAGTTTCTCTCAGTATCCTTTTCTCTCCCCCAAGATAGCCATCCTGTATAAAAATAAGCTGTTGTTGTTTTTTTAATGGAAGATGACTGCATAATCTTTCACTTTGAGACACAGAACAAGACAGAGGATATCAAAGATTGTTTTCAATGAATCTATACATAAAATCAATGATGTTAAATATTTGGATTCTGCATATACACACATGAATGACACATGTGCATATCCACACAGGTAGATTAGATCTTCAAAATTGGAAAAATGCTTTCAGATTATTTTGTAATTCTCTAATAGTATGTTAGATATTACTATAGAAAGAGAGACTAATATATAGATAGAAAGATAGAGGAAATATAAATAGGTAGGAAAGTAGATAGCTCTTCAAAGATCCATGATTTTTTTTTAAATTAAAATTTTTTTTTTTGTGTGTGTGTGTGTGGCTATCAAACATATCACAACTGCTTCATGCTTTGGTGTTTGTGAGTTTTTAAGAACAAAAATATTCATTGCCTGGTGGTCAGTCCTATGATGATGAGTTCCTCTGAACTTGGCATCCTGGGATTCATAAATACAGTCCCTCCCCAGGCCTCTACTCAAAGCCTTTACAGCTTAGTAAGATGTGCCAGAACTTGAATTCAACTAGTTTAATCTTTGAAAAAATGAGCATGGAATTGAGAATTTAGTATTGGGTGAAGACAAAATGGGTTCTGAAAAACTGTTGAAGAAATACACACACATACACACACACACATACACATAAAAAGAATTTCCAAAGTTCATTATTTTTCCCTTCCTTTGGACAGCTGGTCCCCTCTGATTTAATTTTATCATTTAAACTGATAAACACTTTTGATCACTTATTGAACTCAATTATTCACATCTGGGAAGGAATTTATAAAGGTGAAGAAATATAGATCTGAATCCTATAAAACTGGGAATGAATTTTTTTATGTGCACCACTCTCAGTATGGTTGGTAGTCTCGAACTAGAAATTAGACAACAGGGAATCTACATAATATTATGGAATTTCTGGATCCTTATATTGGTAACCCTCTAACCCTGAAGGCTGGGACATTTACTGGTAATAATTGGTACTGTGGTCTAATTCTGGGTCTACATAAAGAGGTATGAGAAGCCTTCAGTCAGGTATTTAATGTCTTTGTCTTTAGGTTTACAGCTAAAACTATTCTGTTACCCTGCACTTCCAATAGAATTCCTAGCATAAAGTACTAGATACTTAATAAATATTGGTTGATTATATTTATTTGTTTCTTCTAAATTCTGCAAGGCAAGAGAAACATGTTCTCCCATAACCTTAGAATTGCTTAGATTTTCTACCTCATGTTCTGATTGCTTCCTATTCTGAAATCTCAGACTTTATACTATCCATTTACTCATTTTTTAAAAAAATAAACATCTTTGGGGGCAGCTAGGTGGCGCAGTGGATAGAGCACCAGCCTTGAATTCAGGAGTACCAGAGTTCAAATCTGATCTCAGACACTTAACACTTCCTAACTGTGTGACCCTGGGCAAGTCACTTAACACCAGCCTTGGGGGTGGGGTGGGGAATGAACATCTTTGTAGAACCTACTGTGTATATGCCACTCAAAGCCCTTTGTAATTATACAGTAGTCTTATTGCCATGATGAATGTTTGGATCTTCTCTGATTACATCTTCTGAAACCACTTGGATAAAACTCAAGGATCAGGGATGATTTGACCCTTTGACAAACAATATTTAAGTTTCACTTATATTTTTCAATTTGTGTACCCATATGCTGATTTTGAAGATATCTCTGGAACAAAGTTCCTGCATGAGCTTCTAGAAAATATTATCCTTGGAGGTGCTTTCAGATTCAAATTTTTAGTATTCACCACAATGATATATTCTCTTTTCTGAACTGTTACAGTTTACTGATCCTGAAGGTAAAATGGAGAAAGTAGTATTCTTTTCTCTTTGCTCACAAAAAGTATAAAACACACTAAGAACAGTTGATAACAGTTTGACTGAATGATACAAAGATAACAGACAGATATTATTAAGAGATTTATTTTGATAGCCAAATGTTACCTTAAAAGTCCCATAGAAACTTGGAAGTTTTGATACACATCAATTTTTACTACCTATTTAGTGTTGCGATCTGGACCTTGTACTATTTCAAATTCTTTCTCTAATTTTGTTATGTGATTTTAATTTCTTTGCCTTTACCTAAGCTAAAAGCAAGTTTCCCTTGAATCCCTGCAACTTCATGTGATTTAGATTAGAATAGGAAAAGACCTCAGTGGCCCATTAGTCCAAAGCCTACATTGTATACAGGGGCAAAGGAGATTAAATGACCAGTCCAAATTGGAAGTTTGGAATTTGAAATCAGGTATAATGATTTTTTTCCTGAATTGAATGAATAATTTCCTGAATTCATTTAACAACTGTAAACAAGAGCTTCATGAACTCATCTAGAAACAAATGAAAAAGCAAAGAGTAAGTTGATTGACTCTAGATTTAGCCTCAGTGTCACAATCAGCTGATATTCCTTGCTCTCACTGACCCATCCATTCTATTGTCTTTGCTAAAGGTGGATTTTCTTATTTTTCTTCTTTTCAATCTGATTTCCCATGTTTGGAATTTATCTGGACAAGAGTTTTATGATGATTGTGCTTTTAAATTTCTGAAAAGGGAAAAATTACTTTTCATCCAAGAAATCAAGGAAGGCTTCATTAAAGGTATTATTGGATTTAGGTCTTGAGAATTGGATAGAATTTGACCAATAGAAATGGGAAGTAGGAGAGATATTTCTGGTAGAAAAATTTCAAAAGATGGAGAACATAGGACCTAAGGAGATTTTCAGTTTAGTTTTTTTTTTTTTTTTTTTTTTTTTTTTTTTAACCCATTTCCTTCATTGAAGATCCCATCCATTGAGAATCTGGGAATCTATTTTAATAACTTCTTATGTTTGCAGTGGCTGGGGCCACCCTCACTTTTGACTCTCAATTGGCTAGCCCAGATTCAAGGTTATTTTGAAGGTCAAAATCTTCTCTGACCATATATCACAAGCTGTCAGTGATATTTTCACATTTATAAATAGCGAATCAGATGATATATTTTCCTTAAAAAATGCATTACTTAAATAACAATGTGATAAGAATAATAACTGAATATATTCCTTGTCTCAGATCCCCTCCTCTGTCCCCCAAAGTATCTTGGGATTAGATTTTTTTAAAGGTTTTTGTAAGTCTGAGGTACTTGTGACTGAGGTAAACAATCCCAATTTTCTGCTTTCTTAAATAGAAAAAGAATTCTGTGATTCTGTGATGAGGAAGTTGCTATAACTGCTTCTCACCTTGATTTTCTGATCTGATACAAAAAAAAAAAAAAGTTGCCCAAGCTCACAGACTGAAAGGTTATTGACCTTTTTGTCATCTTCCCTTTCTCCAGCAACTTATCGCATGCTATTCTTTTTCAAGTCTTGTTACATCTGAGTAGTTTCAAAATTTTATTAATAGACTTATTCTACTAGGTATTTTTGTATTACTAATTTTTTATATTGTCAACCTATTTCAGCCAGATATTTTGTAATTTCATAGCTATTTCTTTAAAAAAGCATGTGCTTGCTTCCCTAAATCTAGACCAAATGTCAACCTCTTTAGTGATCTATGTGAAAAAAAAAAAAAAAAAGTTTCATCTAAGTCTCATACATTTGCCTAATCTAATTGGCATGTATTACACTCTTCAAGCATTTCTTCAAGTTTAGAAAGAAATGTTCACAGTGACATCTGCAGACCCTTTATGAAAAGGTCAAGTATTTGTTTTGAAAAGCTAACATTTGTAACTCTTTCACCTTTAAAACACTGTTGCACCAATAACAACTATTAATCTTAACTATGCATCTTCCTGAATGGTGGTTAGGACTTTTAGTTGTTGACTGATTTGATTACTGATCTCCCTAAAATCTTGCAAGGGGCATTTTACTACTAATTAAATTTGTAATGAGGCCTCTGATAAAAGCCAAGCCAGAGATGCTGTTAAAATGTGATTGGATTCTCAGGAGCCAACAATTTCAATATTATTAAAGTTGGAAGCTACTTCTTTCATGAAGAAAAAAATTACTTTACTGACAAATAGGATCATCTTATCCTAGATGAACACTTAGAAAACTCTTGGGTCTCTGACAATCTCTTGACTCCAAAGGAATCAAGTTACTACTCCCTTCAGCATCCTAACTGCTTTAAATTAGACTCTGTTCCATTATGCAATTTTAATTTTTAATATAGCAGAGCATTATTTCTACTACATAAAGATTAAAGAGTTATTTTACCACAATATTTCTACATCCTTGCTATTCTACTTAAGTGGTCAGCCTTCTATTCTATCACAGGTTGTTTCTAAGCAGCATAAGTGAATTGAATTAAAGTAACCTCCTTACATAATTGTTTCTCAAGAAGCTATCTTCATAGTGTATGTATAGTAAGACCAATATTTATTGTATATCAACTTTGCAGTTTGGAAAAATATTTCATTTCTATTTAGAAATCATATACTCAAAGTAAAAAAATTTATAAAATGCCTGCTACTTGTGTGGTATTCTTCTGGGTGTTTCAAAGATAAAAAAAAAAAAATGTGACAAAGTCTGTGTTCTCAAGAAGCTTACATTTTAACATAAAAACTTTCTTTTTTGAGTTTCTCCTGGAAAAAAAAAATTGCTGTATCAATAATAGATTAAGGAAACAGTGTTGAACTTGGTATGAGGAGAGATTTAAGTTCAAGTCATAACTCCTCCACCCACTGGCAATATGACCATTAGAAAGCTATTTAATTTCGTATTCCAAGCATATTTCCACATTTGTAAAAAGTATATGATAATGCATGTGCTATATGCCTCTAGGGATTGTTGGTAGGAAAGAGCACACAGCCCTTAAAAGTTCTGTGAAAATATGAATTATTATTACAAGGATGAATGTGGAAATGTGGATAATTAGCAAGGTAAATTAGAGTTCTTAGTATAAGGAGGAAAATTTGAATTCATAGGTATCACTAAGAATGTTGAGATTAGTCTTATGATATAGTTCTGGAAGTATATCTTTTATTCAAAAGGAACAGGATTGATAAAAGGTAATGGTAGAGCCACATTGAATATTAATGAAAATATTTACATGAGGTAATCTTAGTATCAGCATGGGGGACTCATGGTAAGGTTCATTTCAGTGAAGGTCAATTGAGAGAAACAGAAATAATTATCATGAGTGATACCATAAACCACATGGACAGAAGGAGGAAATAGATGAGGACCCTTGGAAACAGATTAATCAAAAACTTGAAATAGCATGATGATATAGTAGTAGATTCTATTATTCACACATAAGCTGGAGCTGCTTTTAAGTTCAGAAGATCAGTTAACACTGATAAAATTTTAGATTGGCTAAAAATAATTTCATCATTCAAAATATGAAGAATTATTTCTAATGTAGAGGAAACACAAAAATTGATTTAAAAGATGCTTATGAGGATGACTAGAGAACTCATAAATAATGTTAGATTTTTAAAGTCAGGAATAAAGAAGGAAGCTAGAACAAGTATTTGAGGATGAATAAAAAATAATGTTTGGTAGTGTAAGGATAGTGTCCACTAAGTCTTAGAGCTAATCTTTGCTTTGAACATGGGAAAGAACATGGTAAATAAAACAAAAGGAATCTCTCCTCCCCCTACAATGGGGAAAAAATAATAGGATAATAAAGGACAGTACAACTACTTAGTAACCATGAGATATGGAGAGTGGATGATTAAGAGCAAGCACAAATACTCTCATTTTATTCTTTCTTTGTCAAAGGGGATGATATTTGGACTGAAAATGACAGAACAACAATGTTTGTTTGGTTTTTTATAGAACCTTGAGCACAATATCATAGGATCATAGATTAAGAGTTGGACCTTAAACATCACTGAATTCCTTGATTTAATTTTAAAGTTAAAGAATTTGAATCTTCTAGATGTTGAATGACCTGCTCACGGACACATACCTAGATGATAACAGAGGAACAAAATGAATCATCTTCCTAACTCCAATACCAGTAGTTTATTTCCTACATTTAAGATAATATAAAAAGAAAGTCCTATACCTGTCTGAGTCACTAAGTTCAATACATCAAAGTTGCTGAAAGATTTGATAGATATGTTTTCTGAGCCCTTGTCAGTGATTTTTGGAAACTGGCTAAGAGTAAATAATATCACCACTTTCAAAGTACACAGTAGAAAATAAAATCTGAAGATCATAGGCTAGTGAACTTCACAATACAGTTTGGAAAATATTTTTACCTTTTTATTTACTAATAATTTGTGAACATATAAAATCAAATTATTAATAAATAAATACAAATAACTAATAGTATAACTGCATCAAGACAAATAATGCCAAATTCAATATCTTTTTTATAACATGGTTATTATATTGGAAGACCAGAGTTTTGCACATTACATGAATTAACTTAGGAAAAACAAATGTCAAAATCTCTCATACTATCTCTGTAGTCAAGGAAGAGAAATGTTAATATTATTATAATTCATGTAGGTGAAATCTGAACTGGTAGGATGCCTGGACCGAGGAAGTAATAATTAATAGGTCAATGTCATGGTAGATGAAAGTCTCTAGAGGACAATCTATGGTTAGCCCTGTTTAATTCAGCAGTTTATTAATCACTTGAATTAACACATAAAAGACATGCATTTCAAGTTTCTTGATGACACAGTTTTGAAAGTGATCTAATATGCTGTGTGATAGTCAGGAATTAAAAAATTCTGAATGGACTAGAAGGATTTAATATAAAGATATTATTTAGGTATAAGAGAAAGTCCTACCCTTGAGTTCAAAGAATCAACTTAATTAAGGAAGCTATTGCTAAGTAGTTTATTTTGTGTGGAAAATTACATCTGTCCTTTATTATACTTCAAGTTTAATGTGAGTCAATATAGTATAGCAAGAAGAAAGAAAAAGTAATGTTGTCTTTGAGAGCATTAAGAAAAGCAGGATGTTATATACACTGCTTCACTCTTATTCTACCTTAGTCAGACCACATCTGAAGTACCATATTTTATTTTATTTATTTATTTTTAATTCATTTTTCCAAATTATCCACTCCCTCCCTCCACTCCCTCCCCCCGATGACAGGCAATCCCATACATTTTACATGTGTTACAATATAACCTAGATACAATATATGTGTGTAAATCCCATTTTCTTGTTGCACATTAATTATTAGCTTCCTAAGGTATAAGTAACCTGGGTAGATAGAGAGTAGTGCTAACAATTTACATTCACTTCCCAGTGTTCCTTCTCTGGGTATAGTTATTTCTGTCCATCATTGATCAACTGGAAGTGAGTTGGATCTTCTTTATGTTGAAGATTTCCATGAAGTGCCATATTTTAAAGAGAATGTTAACAATATTCAGAGTTTCCCAAAAAAGGTGGTAAAGATATTATGGAGCTTGGAGCATATTTTGTATGAAAGGTTGAAAGAATTAGGATTTTTATCTTGTAAAGGAAAAAGACTTGGAGGATGAAGCATGATAATTACCTAAATATTTGCAATTGTTAGAAGTTGTAGATATATTTCAAAATCAGCCCAAAGAAAATCTTTCTAATAGTTAAAGCTATACAAAAGTGGAATGAATTTTCTTTGGAGGTAAAGACATTTATCATTGAAGTTCTTTAAATCTTCAAGTGAAGGTTGGAGCTCTACCTGATAGGAATCATATACAAGAGTTCCTTGGTCAGGTAATAGATAACTATATCTCTTTCCAAATCTGAAATATTTCATGATACTGATTCAATAGACATCAGATGATCAATATTATTGAATAGTTTAAAATAGAAATAAAAAAATCATTTTTTTCACTTTTAAATTACTTTGGCTTCATATTTTTAACTTCTATTAGAAATGGACCTTCTTAGTAGATTCCTCAGAAGCTCTATCATTAAGAACAATAGATTTGGTTTGGAGACATTTCAAGTTTTCTTCATTCTTGCTATCTTTGATTTTTATTTAATTTTTCTTGTCATAAACCTGGATTTTTGTGTACTATTTTAGCCTTTTTTTTTAAACTATTTCTGTCAATTTCTTATGATTTTACATTTTCTTCTCTAGATAATTCTTCATTTTTTTTTCAGGGTGATGGAGGGAGGAAGCAAAAGAGCTTTTATGTATTACTTGGGACATTGTATTTTCTTCTTTATGTCATTCTTTAATGTATTATAAATATTTTCAATTTTTCAGAGTTTTTTTTGTGGCAGTTCCATTCTCATCTGGTAGGGAAATATATTTATTATTTTAATATTATTTCTAATAGACATATCTCTTTCCTTTCTTTTTAGCTCATAGTATTTATTCATTGCATAAAAATATTTTTGGTTGTTTGTTCATTTCTTCAACCTTTTATAGCTATGTCCTTATGTGGATTTTACAGGATCATATATTTAGAGCAGCAAGGGAGCTAAGAAATTATATTGCCTAAATCCCCAATTTCCCAGATGAGGAACTGGGGCTTTAACAATGAAGTGAAATGCTTTGTCTGAGGTCAAACAGGTAGAAATTGGCATTCGTACCCAGGTCTTCTGAGTCCAAATATATTCAATTTTTAATTATACTATGCTAGCCTCTTTTGGTTGCTGTACTTTTACTTTTATTTAATTTGTCTTTTGCTATTTTGATGTCATGAAAGGCAAGTGTGATTAAATAGGGCCAGTTACTCTTTCTTGAAGTTTTTCTTAAAAGCTTTTGAATAGTAACCAACTTAAGTACTTTTAAGTGAATGTCATTCAACTATCTGGAGGCACAACTAGGGCTAGACTCTCAGGTCAATATTCTTTTTCTTAAATGGAATTGATATTTTCATGATCTAAAGGAAAGTAGTTACTGCACTCAAAATTCTGCATTTTGATTTGATAATATATAGAAAATCCTTACTAGGTTAGTAATTGGGCATGCCACATATTGTAAAAAAATAATCTAAAACAGAGGTGTTAAAAACTAAGTGGGTTTTTTTTTTTTCAGTTTTTTGAAAACTTTTAACTAACTCTTAGGTTTATTTATTAGTTCAATAATTTTCTTAGTTTCAATTTTATTAATTTCTCCTTTGAGCTTCAAAAATTCTAATTTGATAATAAATTGAGGGTTTTTAAATTTGTTCTTTTTTTAATGTTTCTTAGTTGCACTCCCAATTCATTGATCTCCTTTTTCTCTATTTTATTATGTAACTATTTAGAGATATCAAATTTCCCTTAACACTGCTTTAGCTTAATCCCCTAGGTTTTGGTATGTTGTCTCTTTATTGTCATTCTGTTGGATGAAATTATGGATTTGATGTTTGACTCACTAATTTTTTATAATTAGATTATTTCATTTCCAATTGGTTTTTAGTGTATCATTCCCTGCTCCTTTGTTGAATATGATTTTTATTGCATTGTGGTCTGACAAAGAAACATTTTATTATTTCTGTCTTTCTGCATTTGATGGTAGAGTTTTTAATGCCCTAATACATGGTCAATTTTTTGGAGATGCCATGTACTCCCTTTTTGCCCTTATTCAATTATCTCCAGAGCTATATCTAAAATTTCTGGATTCTATTTCCCAGTTTCTTTTTTGTTTATTTTGTGGTTAGATTTGTCTGATTCTGCAAGGGAAAGGTTGAAGTCCCCCAGTAGAATACTTTTTCTCTCTATTTCTTCCTGTAATTGGCTTAAATTTTTATCTTAGAAATATGCCTGTTCTACCACTTGGTACATTTAGTATCTTTCCTACTTCATTGTTTACACTACCCTTTATCAAGATGTACTTTCCTTCCCTATCTCTTTTAATGAGATCTATTTTTACCCTTGCTTTATCTGAGATCAGAATTGATACATCTGTTTCTGTTTTTTTTTTCCTTCAGCTGAAACAATAAATCCTGTTCCCGGCCTTTTATCTTTATTTTGCATGTGTTTCTCTGTGTCAAATGTATTTTGTATAAACAACATATTATAGGATTATGTTTTTTAATCCATTCTGCTATTCCCTTCTGTTTTATAGTAAAGTTCATCCCATTCACAGTTATGATTACCAGCTCTGTGTTTCCTTCCATTCTATTTTCTTCCCTATATATACTTTTGTTCTTTCTTTCCACCCTGTCCTTAATCTTGTGTTTCATTTCACCCACTCCAGCCACTACCTTATCTCCCCACTCTCCTCTCTTCTCTTGTAGTTTTTTAACCTACTTCCCTCATTACCTTATCTTCTATCGCCCCTTCCCCCTTTCTCTTTCCTTTTTCCCTAGAGTTTTTCCCCTGCTCATTATCCTGCCTCTCCCTTTTATTTTTTCTTTCTCCTTCTACTTCTTTATGGGATTAGATAAATTTCTACTCCCAACTCGATGATTAAGTTATTCCCTCAGAACCAAAATTGATGAGAACAAGCTTTAGACAATGCTCATTCTCCTCCTCCTAAAAGACCTATGTGGGCCTCTTTCTGTAAACTAGTTGTCCTATTATATAACTCCTTTCCTCTTTTTCAAATACAGACTTTTTTTTCATCCCTTAAGGTCTTTTTCTTTGATGTCATCACATCAGCCCATTTATAACTATACTCTCAGTCCATATGGTGCTCCCCCATGTCTGTACCAGATATTGTTTTCCCATCTAAGGATGCAAACAATTTAACCTTTAAACAATATATATTTTCTCCTTGTTTATCTTTTTATGTTTCTCTTGAGTCCTGTATTTGTAGATTGATTTTCTTTTTAGTTCTGGTTTTATCAATAGAAATGATTGAAACTCTTTTACTTCATTGAAGTTTCATTGCCTTCATTGAAAAATGATTCTTAGTCTCACTGAGTAATTAATGCTTGGTTGTAAATCTAGGTCCTTTGCTTTCCAGAATATGGTATTTCAGGACCACTGATCCTTTATTTTAGAAGGTGCCAGATCCTGAGTAATCCTGAATGTTGTTCCTTGATATGTGAATTGTTGTCTGTTAACTTGCAGTATTTTTATCTTTACTTGTATTTCAGGAGTTTCACTGCATTGTTCCTTGGGGTTTTCCTTGTGGGACCTCTTTCCTAAGGTGATCATTAGAGTACTTCAATCATTATCTCCTGCTTCTGTTTCTAGAATATCGGGGTAGTTTTCCTTAATGATCTCTTGAAGAAAGCTATCCAGGTCTTTTCTTTTCTTTCTTTCTTTTTTTTCTTTCTTTTTTTTTTTTTTTTTGGACATGGTATTCAAATTTTTAAGAATTATCTCTTCTGAATCTATTTTCCAGGTCAGCTATTTTTCCAATGAGGTATTTCACATTTTTTTTTTTAATTTTAAATTTTTTTAAATGAGTTTGCCTGATTTTTGCTGTCTTACACAGTCATTAACTTCCATTTATCCTGTTCTAGTTTTTGTGTGATTTTCTCCAGTTGTCAGCTTTTGTATCTCTTTTTCTATTTGGTTAATCCTACTTTTGAAGTGTTATTTCTTCAGACAATTTTTTGCCTTCCTCTTCCAAGCTGTTGACTCTCATGCATACCTTTCAGTTTCTTTCTCATTTTTTCTTCTACCTCTTTTATTTGCCTTTAAAAGTCTTTTATGAGCACTTCCAAGAAGCTTCTTTGGGCTTGATATCAATTAATTTGTGATTTCTTCTTTTGCAATTTCTTCTGTGGACATTCTATCTTCTGAGTTTGTGTTTTGATCTGCCCTGTCACCATAGTAGCTTTCTATGATCAAGATTCTTTTCTGTTTCTTGCTCATTTTCATTTCTTTTCTTTTGATATTTTATCATTTTTACTTTTATGGCTGAGCTCTGCTTCTGGGGCAAACTAGGTGCTATCTCAAACTTTGCTATGCAGCTCTGAGTCTTGACTTTGAGAGCAGGGGCCCTTGTGTTTGCAGGGGGTAGCTTTGCCTGCTCTTTCCAGGAAACAACTTGGTTTCTCAGAGTTTGTCTTCTGAGCTTGGATTAGAAATTACCCCAGTGATTTGCTCCTTTATTGAGCCAGGACTGAGGGTCTTAGTTGATGATTTGCTGCAGTTAATACCATTTCACCAGCTTTCCCAAAGTCTATCTGAGCTGGCCGCAACACGCTTTTCACCCAGTGAAACTGACTTTTCTTGAACTTTGAAGTTTTTTCAGTCTATCTTGAACTGAATAGGGGTTTCATTCCATCAGATTCTCTTCAGGGGCTTGGTTTCATGTGGGTTTTGAGGAAAAACTGGGAGAGCTCGAAGAGCTTCCTATTTTCACTTTGCCATCCTGAGGTAAGATTTGAACTCAGATTTCCTGATTCACTCTGAAATGTCTGTTCTGTAAGCAACCAATTTTCTTTTATTTTAAAACTTTTCCTTTCCCATTCCTTACATTTGCCAGTTCTTAGTAAAATTTAAGTTTCCCCATGATAACCCAAAGTTCCTGGCTACCTTTTCAATACTGATTTTCTTAGATTCACTGGTTGAGCTGGGGACATTGGAATATTACTTTCATCCATCACTCAGCAACTTCTCTAGATTTGTGCTATATATACTTACTACCTAGTCAAAGTTCTAGTACTTATTATTCACACATCCCTAAGTAACTTCCCCTTACTCTTCAATGAGTTCCATTCCTGGCTCACTATGTTTCTTTCCTCCTCACTTTTTTCCTTCATACTAGGGACTTCAACATTTAAATACCCTAATCACTACCCACCTCCCATGGGCTTCTCTTCTATCACAACTTAGTCAATACAAAGATCCTTACAACTTTGATAATGCATCTAGTCCCCACAAATGAATCTTTTTTTATGTTATAGAATTCTGAAATTCCCTGTCTTCTCTTATAGGATCTTACTCTTTATTTGCAATATAAACTCTATTTTCATCATCATTCAATTCTTTTCGAGGCCATCTCTCCTAAAATAGCCATTTTTGCCTCTTTTCCTCAAATTTCTTTTGAATCTTTAAATTCTACCCTGTCTTCCTCTCTTGAATCCATCCATAGTTCTCTTATCATATTGCTTATTATGCTGTTAGTCCTCACATCTGTATGACCCAGACTCTTTGAGTCCTACATATGTTCTACTGAAGGAAGGTAGAAACAATTACTTAATCATTCTAATGGGATACATTACAAATATAGGTTTTATAATTTCAACTTGGCACTCTCTATTACAAGGGCATTCTAGTATACCTCTCTTAAAAATAACTATCCCATACTCTACAGCATCTCTTCTAAACTTTTTTCTTAGTTCCTTAAACTTCCCCTGGATTCTCTCCCATATCCCATTTTTAAAGGTAAAATCTTGCCTCATATTTTACAGAAAAAATAAGACTACCCATTATGAACTGTCTCTTCCCCCCTCTTTCTCCTCTCTAACCCTCAGGTGCCTTCTGCCATTTTTTCCTCTTTGACCTTCATCTCCTATAATGTAGCAGTTTTACTCCTTACAAATATAAGCTTGTTTAATCAATCACAAGCTATCCTTTTTGTTCCAATATTTTGCTTCCTCTATCATTTTTAATCTTTCACTTTTTTTCAATCTTTCTGTTTCCTGGATCATTTCCTACTGCCTGCAAATTTGCCCATGTCTTCCTCATCCTGAAAAAGTCATCATTTAACCTTTTACCTCTGCCATATCTTCTGCCCTTTGTCCTAAACTTCAGGAAAAAGTCATTTATAATTGGTGTATCCACTTTCTCTCCTCTTGCTCCCTTCCCAACTCCAATCTCTCTTCCAGCGTTATGATTCCACTATATTTATTTGTTCATTCATTCATGGAGAAGATCCAATTGCCTTTTCATAGTGCTCATTCCCTTTGATCTTTGTGCATATTTTGTTGATGTTTATCTCTTCTCCCTTATACTGTTTTGGTTTTTAGTATATATTCTTCATTCTAGTGACACTAATCTCCTGGATCTTCCTGAATAAGACAGTCCATCTCTCAACTCCAGACATTGTCTTTGGCTACCTCCATGTTTAGAATGCTTTCTTGCCTCTCTGACTTCATTTAAGGCCCAGACAAAATTTTGCCACTCTTTAAGAAGCCTTCCCTATCCTTATTTCCAGTGATTCCTCTCTTTTGATTATTTCCTATTTATTCTTTAAGTAGCTTTGTGTGTATGTGTGAGCTTGTGTAATTTGTTTTTATCTTGTCTCCTCCTTTAGATTCTAATCTCCTTGAGGGCAGAGTCTGTCTTTTGCATCTTTTTTTTTTTTTTTTTTTTTTTGTATCCTGATGCATTATAGGCACTTAATAAATGTTTATTGATTAATTGACATGAGACAAAATGGCATATAGAATAGATGATCAAGCTCTTCATAAAAAAGTTGAGTTTAGATCCTACACCATTTATATTATGGTGTGATCCTAAGGAATATAATTGATATTTCATTTTCTTACCGCGTTACTTTTAATCTATAGGAGAAAAAAATGTCAAAATACTCCATTATCTTCTCTGAAAACTCTGTACAGAGTTATAAAGACTTGGACATGACTGAACAATTACAGTCATGAAATACAGATAGAGGTCAGAAAGAAGTCACTAAGTTCTGGAGGGAAAAAGGGAACTTCCTACAGAAGAGAAGAGAAAAGTAGAAATCAGAAGAAAGACCTGAGGAAAGATAATCTAATGAAAGGGAAAGGAAGAGAAAGCAAGAGAAGAATGGGATTAGAAAGAAAAAGCATTTTCTTTTCTAGGGCGCGTGAACGTGTGTGTGTGTGTGTGTGTGTGTGTGTGTGTGTGTGTGTGTAGGTTTAGGAAATGATATATTGAAGGGAATAGAGTGAAAGAAAGAAGCAGGAAAAATAGGAGAAAGATTGGGGAGTGATCACTTTTTAACAAGTAGGATTCATGGGACTAAATTCTAGCTGTTACTTTGATAGGACACTGCTGATGACTGTGCTTGATAATACATATTTGAAAAGATCATGTTGATGCTAGGGCAGAGTTAATGCTCTCTTACTTGGCCAAAATCTCTTTCTTGCATGCTGAACACAATAGACCTAAGGCTGTTATCTTGCTGGAGAATCCATGATTCATGGATATCACTCCAAGGGGAAGAATGGAGCAGTGTTAATGCTGTCATCACCAGAGTGCTCTAAGATCACTGGCAAATGATGCTGACCATTACTGCATTAACCTACTGCTGTATTTATATTTTACTAAGGAAAAGAGGCTGCCTGTAACCAATAATAGGTGATCTGTGTAATTTAGATAACAGGAAAGCAGGAAAGGGCTTAGATAATTTACCAGGAAAACATCTGGATACTTGAAAGGTGACCTACTTGAAGAAATAAAAGCATATCTTGTGTGTGTGTGTGTGTGTGTGTGTTTGAGAGAAAAAAAAGAGTAAACTTCTAAATGACTTACATTACTATCCATATATTTGGGAGAATTTATTTTCTGTAAATAGAATTGCATTTAAATCATACTTAAATATGTGACATTATTTTTTGAAATAAATCAATAAGAAACTCTGAGATGTGCAGTGGGTATAGTAGGCACTTAATGGATGCTTATGTTATTAGTTTGTGCTGAATATATTTTTCTACTTTATTCTACCACCATAACTCATTTTTGATTAGTCAAAGTTTTAGATGGGCAGCCAGGAGGGGCTGGACTTTGAGTTAGTAAGACTCATCTAAGTGACTTAAAATCTTGCCTCCAATACTTATTATCTCTATGACCCTAAACAAGTTAGTTAACTGTTTGCCTCATTTTCCTCATCTGTAACCAGAGCTAGACAACAAAATGGAAAACCTGTTCAGTAGCTTTGCCAAGAAAATTCCAGATGGCAACATGGAGTCATTTGCTGAAATGATTGAACAAAAACAACAAATTATAGTCCAAAACAATTCATGTATCACCAGGATATATTATAATGTCTGTACATAGTAGGTACTTAATAAATGCTTATTAACTGAGTAAATTAAAAAGCAACACAAATGGCTTAAAGGAAGATGATTACTGACAAGAGAGACAAAAAAGGTTTTATGAGGTATATTTGGACTAAACTAGACCACTAATCCAGACAGATCTATTTTTGCCTGATTAATTTAGATTCTCTACCAGTGTTCTTCAAAAATCACCTGATAATAACACATAATTCTTTTCCCAGATAAAAACTGGAATTTGGACAAATCCAAAGTCATTTCAACATCCTTTCCCCTTTCTTTCTTATTATCCCCTTAATACTCTAAATTATTAAAGAGTTTAAGCAATTATATGACAAATGAGTCCAATGCTGGGATTTCAAAAAGTTTGAATTTAATTCTAGCTTTTTCTTGAACTGGCTACATAATGTAGAATGAGTCATTTAACATCTCTGGGTCTCAATTTTCTCATTATTAAAGTGTGGAAAGTGATCTATATTATGTCTAAGGTTTCTTCTAACTCTAAGTTCCTCTGACTGCCCCCCCCCAATTATCTGCTTTCAGTTACTCACACACACACACACACATACATGCACATACACACTAACACACAAGCATACACCTCTCTTTTTCTCTTTCCCTCTCTCTGCCTCTCCTCTCTCCTCCTTTCTTTGCCTCTCTCTTTCTCTTTCATACACAAACACAATACATATATATATATAATATATATATATAATTATCTATATATCTATCTATATCTATCTATCTATCTATATATATATGTATAATATTTTATCATTGTAGGTATTCATAATGAAAATTTACCATTAAACTATGTTTCCTGATCTAATTCAAAGTTAATTTAAAGATAGTCACCATTCAGAAGAACATATTATAACCCCCAAACATCTGAGCAAAATGAACATGGTATGTTCTTTTTCTTTCCGTAGTCTCCACTATTTCCCTCCCAAATGCTGGTAAATCTTTGTTGTGTCTTCCAAAAGGTTACAATCTAAGGACAATACCACTGAGAACTTAATATGTAAGTTGGTTTATTGTATTTCAGCATAATATTCTCACAAATGAAAATGGGCAACCATAGTAATCTAAAACACTGATTTCACTTCCTTTCCTTTCCTATTCTTTCCTTTCTTAAAGCTATTTTAAAATCTTCTTTGTGGATCCTTTGGGCTTCAAAATTGGACTCTATAATATAGTGCCAACATGAGTCCATCCACCCTCCCCCTTTTTAACTTATTTGAACACTACATCAATAGTAAACTATGAAGACAATATCAGAAAGAAGAGTTTAGTTGATGGCTAGTAGAATGGTAAACTATACTAAGGCTCCTTTTTTATTCTATAAGAGGAAGATCATCTAATCTAATCAGGTATCTTTATGTGAGATTACAGTAAAAAACAGTTTATAAAGAGTAGGTTCCTGAAAGAGAGAGATTATATTTTAAATTTTCCAGTAATCCATGGAAGCATGATTTTGACATCCTTTGAATTTTGCTACTCAACACTGTGTGTGACACATCGTTCAAACTTCTAGGGAACAGAGAAGTATAATGGAGGCCCTAGTCCTGAAGACCAAGTCATTTTGTCATAGTAGAAAATTCATTATATTTGGAGTCAGTGGAGCTCAGTTCAAAAAACAACAACAATAACAACAACAACAACAACAACAACAACAACAACAACAACAACAACAAAAAACTCTGAAAATTGCTATGTCTGTGACCTTGCATGTGTCATCTTAAATTTTTCAGGATGTATCTAAATCTATAATTCTATGATACCACAATACATCAAGGCTATAAGAATTGGCCTTAGAATAGCTTTTCTGGGCTTAGTTTAAATTGAATAAGGCAAGGTATGTAGACGTTTCTAAAGGGATCTTTAGTTTTAGTTCTCTGGAAAGGGGAAATATCCAAATCTTTGTTCTTGTTCTCATGGCAGTTTTCTAAAAAGGACCCTAGTGTCCAAAAATAATTCCCCAATGATGAAATTTAACCATAATGCAATTCAAATTTTACTCATTTTTAGTTTATCAAGTATAATCATTGGAAAAACATGTAGTTTTACAAGGGTTAAAGGAGATTAAAATCTATATGATAGCTAGAGCCCAAGAAGAAAGGGAACTTCATGAGCTTATTTGATCACATATTTACTTTAGAGGAGATACACTGGAGTGAGGAGAGAGAAACTGCTTCTTAATTTCAAAATCTCAAAATATTCTTTGGTTTCTTGGAGCTAGAAAAGAAGTCCAAACTACCTGGTGATTCCATCATGGCAAACCATCTCCCACATAAACCCTAATACATAAACCAACAAAATAAGCTTCTTCACTTCTCCAGTCCTAATCTCAGATTTCTATACTTCACAAATTCCTAAAGGATCTGACTTCTTAGAGATTCAAATAGGTACTCAGAAAATATTGTAGGGAAGGCCAAAATTTATCTCTGTGTCACAATATGAAGATTATAGCAAAAGCATTTTAGTGTGATTAAACATGTGTACAGCTTAATGGAAATATTTCTGCCAACTAATAATCATTTTATTGAGAGGAACTAATTAAACAAAACCAGTGACTCACTCAACATGCAGCAAACACCAATCAGTGTGTCAACTTACTGCCTCATCAACCCTTTCTTCTCATTTTCATTTTATCCCTTTAAATCTGTTGGTTGTTTAAAACTCTTGTGGCCCTTTTTATTGAATTTGACCATGGAATGAAAAGGCACTATTTGAAATTATAGGGGACTCTTGTGTCTATTAATTTGACAAAGATTATTAAAAATGGCAACAATGCTAGAGACTGTATTGAAAGACAGATCAATATACTATTGCTGAAGTTGTGAATTGGTCCAAACATTCTGGAAAATTATTTGGAATTATGAAAGAAAAATCTATAAGTTCACAATATCCTTTGACCCAGCAGTCCTACTACTTTTCATATGTACCAAAAAAGTGAATGGCAAAAATAAACATCCCATAGATAATAGGATCACTCTTATCTAATGAAAAAGCCTGTTACAAAATGACAATGGCTTAGTATATGGATTAAATGATATCAGAACAATATGACATCTATATTATTTTATGATTTGAAAAGCATTTTATATGTTTTTTCATTTGATCTTTGCAATAATCCTGCCTATGGGGAAGACTCTACAATCATACCCATTTCATAGATGTGGAAATCTGAGATTTAAAGATGTTAAATGTCTTGCTCAAGGACACCATCTAAATGTCTATTCTAGCTCAGGACTTTCTTATCCACTAAATCATTCAGGGGTCACTGAAAAAATGATGAATATGAAAATGAAAAAAATGGACGTAGAAGATGGTCCCTAGCTTTTGGGGAGTTGTCCAGATTTTATCCCTCAGCAGTATTCTAAAATTGCCTTACAACTCCGAGTTACCCTTGAAAGTCGCCTTTCCATGGAGGAGTTGGTAGTATATCTTTCAAATCCCACAGGCGTCTCCTATTTAAGCTGAGAATGAAGCTGTTAATGGAGTTTAAAAGGTTAGCTTCATTAACTAAAAATAAGCTTTAAAAGAGTGGTCCTCCTCCACAGAAGAGCATTCACAATGTAGGCATCATCACTGAAATGAAATGAAAGACAAATTACTCTTCTCATTGTTTTCCTCTTGTTCTCCCTATTTTTGTTTGTAAAGGGTTGGAGCTCCACAGCCCTCACTGGAACCTGATTAGACAACAGGGCTTTTTTAATGTTCTAAGGTAACGTCAGATCAATTTCCTGAGCTCTTTCTTTTCTTTTATTGGGACAAATGTTTTACAAAGCCTGGCAAGAAGAAAACTTCATGAAAAATGAATATCAAAAAATAGATCATGCCAGGTCCCAACAACTGCTGAGACTTCAATGGTTCTAATCTCTCTATAGCATCAAAGCAGCTGGACCATTCCTTCTTATCAAATCTTATTGTGACCAGTTGAACTCAATTAGTACATGGCAATACCAAGGTACTAGTGTGTGCATTATTCCCCTAAACATCAGTTGTTTCCCTTTATTCCAGGGACACCGACTGTACCCTTAATCCCAACCAATCCATCTCACAAATGTATGGCATTAGTCACAGTTGGCAGTGATCCAGAAAGTATGGCTAAATCAGCAAATAGTCATCTCTACTACTGGGAACCTAAAAGCCTATGCTCTGCTTATGGGGGTCAATAGTAATATCATCCTTCATACACAGTGGCACTTTGTTTTGTCCACTATTTATAAAATGCTTGGCAGTCATATATTTTGATTTTTTTTTTTTTTTACAATTTTCTTCAGAGAAATTCTCCCCATTTTACAAATTCTTGAGCTTAGGTTTCTTCCTTTCTAAAAAATTCTAACTTGTTTATCAGTGAATTATTTTGCCCTTCTTTTTCTATTTGGTTCTCCAATTCCTTAGGTCACTATTATATATCTCATTTTTTTTTCTTTCTTTTACCCCCCAAAGAGCAAGATACATTACAAGAAGTGATTTTTTAAATTGAAGCCTATCATGAAAGCTATATCCCTTGGGCTAAAAATTAAAAATCTCACTAGCTCAACTATTTAGATGACAGCCTTGGATATAATTTTAATCATATCTACCATGGGTCATATTGTATATAGTAGGTCAGCAAGCAGCATTAAAATGCAAAAATTAGCTGTAATTCTAGGGCAGAGACTGGGTGTTCTCAGTCCTATTTCCTGTACCTTTCAGGTGTGGTTAAGATCATAACAAGGAGGGCAAAGGATTGCAAGAAGACTCAGCCCTTAATTGAGGCAGGAATAAGGGAGCTATGATCACTTTTCCATCTATCAGAAACTACTCAGTTTCTTCAAAGCCATAGAATTCTTGAATGTCAAATAAAAAACATTAGGCAAAAGGGAGACTATATTCAATTTTTTCTTTGAATGATGCTGATTTTAATGGTTGTTTGGTCATCTTGGTTGATTCTAGTTAAGTTCCTTAAAAATGTTGTGGACCATTTCTCAATTTTCAGATCGCATACTGTGGAGAGGAGGGCAAATTGCAGAATATTTCTGATTTTCATTCCATTACTGAAAATAAGAAAACATTTGGTAGATTTTTATGCACAAATGCTTTTTTTCAGTCTCTGGTTTCCCCTTTAGTTCCTAAATCCATTCCCACCTCCATTATTCCTTGGTTTGGAGTAAATGGTATAATGAGAAGCAGTTATTATAGAAGAGTTCTGGCTTTGGAGTAACTAAACTGGGGCTTAAATTCTGCCTAGAATGGCAATAACCAAGACACTTTACTGTCCACAATCTCACCTTATTCATCTGTAAAAGGCCCATCTCACAGAATTCATATGTTTAGAGCCTAAAGGGACATCAGAGCTCAACTATTTCACTCCTTCCTTTTACTGTTTAAAAAAAAAAAAAAAGTAAAACACCAAGGGAAACATTTGGAAATTTTGAAAATGATAGTTAAACTTGAATTATTCCTCTTCTCAAAAAGGGCATTTGACTTATTCAATAATTTCTAATATCTCAATATCTTAAACATAATTTGGCCCCAACTCCTTTTGGCATTACTAATTCACTTCTCAGATTCTGTGCCCACAGAGGATATGTCCTTCTCAATATCTCCTCCATATGTTCTTCTTATTCCCATTTATATGGGAATGAGAGTATGCATGTATGTATATGCATATATATACACACATATATGTGTATCTATCTATCTATCTATCTATCTATCTATCTATCTATCTATCTATCTACTTTTACTTGTGTCTCTTTATCTTTCTACAAAAGTACCTTCCTTTTCTTTTTCTCCTCCTGTCCTTGAATTGTTCTTTTGAAATTCCACATTCTAACTGGAAAATTTCCTGATAATGCTAACCAACATTAATTTATCCATTTCCTGACAAGCCCATTACTTTTATTATTTATACCACATATCCTGTATATGGTTGTATTAAATGTTAACACTGTAATTTATTGCCTTAAAATATATACAGGTTATGTGCAAATGGCTATTTCTTCATAGTAGCAAATGCAGAACTAATGAAACAATGAACATTTATTAAGCCCATACTAAGTTTGCATTTAGAAGTAGCTAAGAGGCAGAGTGGATAAGGTCTGGGACTAGAGTCAAGAAGACTGAGTTCAAATGTGAAGTCAGATACTTCTTGGGGGAAAAAAAACCCTTCATTTTCTCAACTGTAAAATGGGGATAATAATAGCACCTATCTCTCATGATTGTTCTGAGGACTAAATGAGATAATATTTGTAAAGGACTTAGCAAGTGCCTAGCACATAATAGGTGCTTTATAAGTATTTATTTCCTTCCCTATGTTCTAGTCACTCTGCTAAGCACTAAAGATACAAAAGAAAACCTGAATCAAAAATAGATATTAACCTAAAGGAATTTATATTCTAAATGGGGAGACAAAATATTCAATCACAGAATGTTAGATCTGGAAAAGTTCTTAACACCGTATTCCTTGAACCATACTAGAGAATCTTAAAAACACCTTCAATTTCAACAAATTTACATCAGCAGAGACCTTTAAAGTTTTCCACACACATTGTCTCATTTAATTGTTCACAAGGGATGTGTTAGGGAGTCATTAAAGCTTATGGGGGCAGGAAGGGACACATAATGAGAGGAAAAAAGAAATCATCTTATCAGTTTACTAGAATGCCAACAATGATTATTTACAACATAGGCTCACGAGATAAACTAAGCACTAACTAAATTTAGACTTTCTTATTTTTTAAATAGATGAAGGTGGTTACTGGAGTCCAGTATCGAACTTTTTATCATATATAGAGAGGTAGATTTAGATACACACACATATAAATGCATATATATATATATATATATATATATATATATATATATATATATGTGTGTGTGTGTGTGTGTGTGGGTGTGTGGGTGTGTGTGGGTGTGGGTGTGTGTGTGTATGTGTGTATGTGGGTGTGTATATATATGTATTTCTGTGTGTGTGTGTGTGTGTGTGTGTGTGTCTATGTCTGTGTACATACATATATTAAATTTATCAGTGGTTTAACCTGCAGTGCTTTGTTCCAAAACTGCTATCAAGGAATTTATCAATTGTTTCCCTTTTTAATTGTTAGTCACTCACAACTGCTAAAGAACACAATTACCTCCACTGGAGTGCAGCTGTGTTTCCATAAACAGCAGTGGCATGGTATTTCCAAGAATCATTCTACAGCCATGATTTTTTGTAAGGCCAATTAGTGGGACTGTCTATATACTAGGAACATCAATGACCCTCATTTTTGGGTCCTGTTGATAATGCCTCTATGTAAGCAGATAGCATCAATATGTTGAGGGTTCTCAGAATCATTTCTTGATAAGACTTTAGACACAAACTATTATTGTTGATCAATGCCTTTAATGAAAACTGATAGTAAGAAATTATCTCATGTGTGGGGATTTTCATGATTCCTGAAAGCCCCCAAAAGTAATTCAAGTTTTGAATTACAATATAAATGATGAAAAAGAAATCTATTTGAATTAACTACACAACAAAGCCAGGAAAACAAAACAAAGTTTTCCTGGTGCGTTTAACTTGATATACATGAAAAGTAATCTTCTCTTACAACTCTCTCATTTAATCCTTATAACAACTTTGTGAGAGGAATTGGTATTATTAGCCCCATATTACAGAAAACAGAATTATGAGCATTAGACTCTTAGGAAATAACTATGTTTTGAACCTAATTCTGAGACTTACCAGCTGCATGACCATGGACCAGTCACTTAATCTCTCTGAGACATAATTTTCTTAACTTTAAAATAGAGATAATATCTGCAACACTAATACTAATAAAATGATTTTCAAATTATAAAATGCTATTTGAAAGTTAGTTATCATCATCATCATCACCATCATCATCCTTGTTGATGATGACTGTAATGGTTAGTTGGAAATATGAGACTAAAACAATTAATAAAGAGACAAGACTTTATTATGTGACTACTATTTTCCAGGAACTAAATGTTGGGGATAGAGAAAAATGTTAAATATTTCCTGCCCTTAAGGATCCTACATTTTAAGAGGGATTACAACATATATACATATATTTTATGTTACTATTACTCTTAACTGCACATTTTTCTTTTAGCTAACTCATTCTCTTTCCTTTATAATTGCTCTTGTTTCTCTCCCTCTTTTGTTCCATACACATATCCTTCAATATGACCCCTTTTACACCCAACAAAATATACTGCTGAGTTCTAGAATATTCCTGTAAACTAATGCTACCCAGTTTTTTACTCCATTTCCTCTCTTTCACAAAAACTCCCTAGCCCCTCAGGGACAAGAAGATAGCATATGTTGACATGATGCTTTTAGTCTGTACAACTTGTTCTTCACACTTCTGAGAAAGATAACTTAGCCGGCTGTGTCTAATTTCAGTGTCCTACCACCAAAAGCCAATATGTTAGTCAAGTTTTAAAATTTTCTTCTTTATTTCTATCCTGATGTGAAAGGAATACTATATTGTTAATATGCGGTGTTTCATATCCATTTGTGACTGCAAATGCATGCCTGGTTTGTTTGTTTCTGGAAGCCTAATCAGCTTTTTCTTTTACATTTTACTAATGAGTTTGGAAATAAAAAGAGAAGAGGCAACATAAATATGGTGCATTTTTCCTTTTTTTTCCTTTTTTCATGTAAACATACAGGTTCTTTCTTACTTATAAGAAAAGAAGAATATATTTAAATATATTTGCTGAAGTAGTATTGGTATATGTTTCCTTATCAACTAAGTCCTTTTTTCTAAAATAAAACTTCATTAGAGTATTAATATAAGACTTTTACTTTTATAGTCCAATTTTTATCATTTTTATCACTAAGTTTAAAGGAGGAAATTCTCTACATTATAAAAGCAGCAAAATCTATTTTATATGGAGTACATATATATTGTGATTATAATGAATTTCTACAAAGAATTTGGGTCTATAATTTTCTACCATCTTCTAGAGCAGTTTTATCTGAGAAGCAGAGCCTTTAGTTTTATGCTTCCTCCCGTTTAGAACTTCATTCTATGTTACTCTTCACATAAGAAGGAGGGCATTTGTGAGTTTGATATGTTCTGATGTGTCCCTAATGTTTATGTTTATGCCATTAGGAAGTTCCACATGTCAGCTAGCTAATTTCTTACAAACCTGTCCTTTATAGTTTCCTTTGTTTTCTAATTCATCACTATATTCTAGTTACCTACCTTAGTTTACAACCTGGGATTTAAACTCACTTTCTGATTCTCCCTCATCTCTATTCTCTAATCAGTTGCAAAGAAATTATCCATTCATTTTCTAAGCAACTGTTACATTAGTTCCTTTATTTCCATTCACAAAATCACCAGTCCAGATCAGGCCCTTTTCATTTTTTGAGTGGGCTGTTCATGTTTTGAGTGGGCTCCTTCATCTTCCTTTCTGAAATCTATCCATTCTACAATCCATAATTCACAGTTTCTGAAATGATATTTCTAAGACATTTGTTTGACATTGTCACTCCCCCTTTCATTAACTCCAGTGAATGCCTTCAAGATCAAATACAAAATCTCTTTTGCTTGCCATTAAAAGCCCTTCGTAGATTGTCTACAATATACTTTTCAGTCTTATTTTATATTTATTTATTTTATGCACTCCATGGTTAACTCAGATTAAATTTTTTGTTCTTTCTATCAAATGACAGCCAATCTTTTATTCTCATGCTCCTGAATAGGTTATATACCATGACTGAAATACTCCTTCTTTATCTCTGTCTTTTAATATATTTAGACTCCTTCAAAACTCATTTCAAGTAATACCATCTCTTATGTAGTCTTCCCTAATCATCCCAGATTCTACAGTCATCTCTTGTTTTAATTCTGCACATGTCTGACATGAGTGGAAGAATGATGTAGTGTACAGAAACCTGGACAGGAATCTCACTTTGGAGTCATGATGACTTGATTTCAAGTCATGTTTCTGACACACAGTAGGTGTATGACCTGGGCAAGTCACAGTCACTAAATATATACATATAGCTCTGTAATGTTTTAAGTTGTAGAATAGTTGCTAACTTGTATTTGTTGAAGGAATATATATATATATATATATATATATATATATATATATATATATATATATATTTTTTTTTTTTTTTTTTTTTTAAATAGTGAGGCAATTAGTTGGTACAATGGATAGAAATCTGGGACTTTAGTTAGAAAGACCTGAGTTCAAATCTAGCCTCAGATATTTGCTAGCTCTGTGATATTGAGCAATTCACTTAATTTCTGTTTGCCTCAATTTTCTCAATTACAAAATGGAGATAATTACCTACATCCCAAGATTATTGTGATGATATAACGAGATAATGTTTAGCACAGTCCCTGGAATCCAGTAGTATTTATAAGTACTTGTTCCTTCTCCCAACCCTCCATTCCCATTTTCTTAAAAATGTCTTTATATGTACAAATATAATTTATTGATTTATATCAAATGAACATTTATTCATGTAAATAGTTAGTTTCTTGAAGGTAAATACTTTTAAAAAATCCCTAACATCTAATAAAGTGCTCAATAGATATTCAATAAATGTTGATTTGATTGACTTCTATTTCAAAGAAAATTATTCTTAAAAGTCTATTAAGAATTTCTGCTACTTACAATTGAGAAATATTTTATTTTGTGTCTTTTTCTAGATATATAAAACTTCACAATATCCATTCATAATCTTAAATATAAAGTTCTTTCTCATTTTCTACATTCAAATTTCTATATGGTTTCTATCTAATAATGAAAGATCCAGATTTGAATTTGAATTCTTACATTTCATAATTCTAATTTAACTCTCTATTAAAACAAAATAGGTACTGCCAGATAATCAGATACAGCAGTCAGGACAATGTAATCTTCTAATTTCTAGATTATGAAGTTGAAAAAGAATATCTGGAAAGTAGAATATCTATCCAGTTATATAATTAATGATTATTTATTGACTAAGATTACCCCAAACTATAAGAAGTCCAAATCAAGTACATATGACATTAGATTAAAGCTTTATTTCAGATAAGGTAGCTGAAAGACAAAAAAAAAAAAAAAAAAAAAAAAAAGTCTCCTTGTCAAAAGACCAGTGAATAAAGACAACCAGAAGAATAAGAACTGTACTTTTTGTAGAGGTGGAGAAAGACAGACAGACAGACAAGAGACAGACACAGACACACACACACACACACACACACACACACACACACACACACACACACACACAGTGAAACAGAGGCAGAAATAGAGAGACACACAGAGAAAAGCCATTTTGCCTTTCTGATACAGAGATGGTAAGCTTCACAATAATATCCTCCTAACACGAGGTGCTGGGTAGTATAGTAATTAGTCAGGAATTCTGTGATAAAATATTTTCTTCTTTGCCTTTATTGTTCATCATCTGGGTTATTTTGATACTATTCATACCAAATTTATGGATTTTAATTTAAAAAAATAAAAAAATTACATAAATATATTTTATACTCACATAATGAATTTTTATTCTTGCAAAATATTTTATAATAGCTTATTAATAAAACTTAGGGAAGAAATGTAAGTTTTTAATGTAAATACAGTAAATTATTGTGACAAACAATCATTTGTTAGCTCAAGCAACACCCTGGAGAAAGGGAACTGTGGAAAGATGGTGGAATAAGGTAGGAAACTATCTGACTCTCACAAATTCTCCCACAAATAATTAAAAATATTTAAATTTAAAATAAAATAAAATTTTAGTGAGACAAATTAAAATTTGGAGTGAAAGTCTCCCATCCTAAGACAACTTGATATTTCATTAGGAAAAATCTGATCAACAAAAAAATCTAGTCAACATCCAGAAGGCCCTAAGGGCAGCACTTTTAGTAGCAACCTTAGCTTCTAAAGCTTTCACCTCCTCGATATTTTGGAGTGGGTTGACTGATTTGGGGGAGCTTCTGGGAGGCCTTATGCTGTAGTTGGATGCAGTTCCCAGGATGTTGAGCAGATGCAGTCCTAGTCTTTGGCTATGGAAAAGGAGTGAGTACATATAGGTAAGTGCAAAGAATTGCAAGAGCCTTGCAGGGTGTAGTCAGTTTCTGAAGAGCAGAGTTCCTGGTTTCAGTTCCAAGGCAGAAAGATAACCTGACAATTATAACCACTTGATGTACCATAAGAAGCAAGAGAATTTGTAAGGCAGCTGTGCTGAGGAAAAGAGTGCCTGAGATTATTCACAGACTAAATCATGACTGAGAGGAACACTGACCATATCTGGTTTTGGATTACAGAACATTAGAAAATCCATGAGGTCAAATAAAGGTCCACAGATAGAGCTAAAAAAAAAAACCAAACAAACAAAACAAAAAACCCCCTGAAACTTGAAACATTTTCCCTTACACTTTGGTAACAGAGCCTGAATATAGCATAAAGTTAATAGCCATGAAATAAGTGTTAAAAATGAGTAATTAAAAAAAAATATAGAGAGAAGGAACCTAATCATAAATGGCTACTGTGGTGATAAAGAAAATCTGGGTTCAAACTTAGGAGACAAAACAGCTTTTCATAAAACTTCAAAGAAAATAAGAATGCTCACAAGACCAAAAAAACCTTTAAAATTACTTTAAAAATTAAATAAGAGAGAATTAGCAAAATTATGAAAATAACAAAGTAACTGGAAAAAGCAAAAAAAAATTATGAAATAAAAACATTAAGAAATTGAAAAAAAAAGATCCAAAAACTCAACAAACTAATACTTTAAAAATTAGAATTGAGAAAAGAGAAGCACATGACTTCATAAGACATCAAGAAATAACAAAATATCAAAAGAGTGAAAACAAAAGAAAAGAACATGAGACATTTCATTAAAATAACAGACTTGGAAAATAGATAAAAGAAATAATATAAAAATTGTCAGAGTACTTAAAATTATAATAAAAATATTCTAGATACTATACCTCAATAAATTATTAGGGAAAATTTCTTGAGGTTCTAAAACTAGAGAGTAAAAATAATTGAAAGAAAACTGATTGATCATCATCTGAAATAGATTCCAATATGAAAACTCAAGAGACATTTTGGCTAGTCTTTAAGCTCCCAAGTCAGGAAAAACATATTACAAACCACCATAAACAAACAATTTCAATATTGTGGAGTTAGTTACAGTCAAGATAACACAAGACTGAAGGCCATGATATATAATATTTTGAAGAGCAAAGGATCTGAATTTACAACCAAGAATAACCTACAATGTAAAAATAAATGTTGAATGAATGGGATTTTCAAGTAGTCTTAAGAAAAAGACCAAAACTGAACATAAAAGTTGATTCACAGGGATCAGGATAAATATAAGAAAATAAACATGAAATCTAAATATAAGGGTTTAAATAGAATCAGTTGTTTATTTTTTACATGTGAAATTAAATTTAACTCTTAAAATGTCATTGCTAGGTTAGTTCAAAAGAGTATATACATAGAAGGCTTGGAATTGAATTAATTATGATGAGAAAATCATAAAGAATAAAACTGGGTATGAGAGGTAAAATTCAAGACATTATCTTATACAAAACAGGCACATGTGGAAAAACTGTTACAGCAGAAAAGAGGAGTGGATGGAGGGCATTTAATATTGGAATCTTAGTCTTATTGTAAATGGCTTAAATAGGGAATAACATATTTAATGGAACGCAAAAGAATAGAATAAAGGAGGGGGCTTTTGGAAGTGTGTTTTGATTGGGGAGCAGGAATCAGAAGTAAATTAGATTTTTTAGGAAGGATAATATAAAAGAGAAAAAAGAATAAACAGAGAAAAAATAGCATAAAGAAAAACTATGACAACTAGTAATTTTAACTTTGAATGTGAATAGGATAAACTCTTGAATAAAACAGTTACATATAGAAGGATCAAAAATTAAACTTAACAATGTCGTTTACTGTAAACTCTTAAAAATGAGAAACAAACAGAATAGAAATAAATAACTATAGTAGAATTTGTTATGTTTCAGCTGATAGAAAAAAAAGCAGTGGTAGCAATCATGATCTCAAAATTAAGGCTAAAATAAATTTAATTAAAATATAAGCATGGAAACTATTATGTTCAGATGCATAATAAACATTATGTAAAATTAAATTATATTAATATTAAATACTATAGCATTCATGTTTTTAAAGGAAAAGGTAAATAAATTACAGATATAAGTAACAACAGTATAATAGAGGGAAATTCCAATTT
This sequence comes from Sminthopsis crassicaudata, assembly GCF_048593235.1. Classification (NCBI taxonomy): domain Eukaryota; kingdom Metazoa; phylum Chordata; class Mammalia; order Dasyuromorphia; family Dasyuridae; genus Sminthopsis; species Sminthopsis crassicaudata. The sequence goes on along the minus strand of NC_133619.1, from coordinate 324,696,187 downwards.
TCCCCTCTCAGAATTAGATAAATCTAACCAAAAAAAAAAAAAAAAAAAAGATAGCTAAAGAGATTAATAGAATTTTAGGTTAGACATGATAGACATCTGGAAAAAGTTGAATGAGAATAGATGTAGAGTATAAGCTAGTTCCCTGGAGGGCCTCAGGGTCAGCCAGAGTCAGGATAAATTAAAATCCTTGGTCTTAAGGGGGAGACATGAAGGAAGAAGACAAGCGAAATCCTGGATTCTGGAGTCCAGAGTCACCAGGCTCTCTCCTCCTAGTTCTGCCACCAAGTGCCTCTGGCCCTTCTTCCCTGCCCTCCCATCCTTGCCTATGATTATCTTAACACCAAACATTCAGCAAGCACCAAAGGTGAGAAGAGCCATTTATCCAAATATATGCTAATAGAGCCATTGTTTCACATCAAATAGGTAATTATCCCCAAATGCTCAGTTGACTGATTCAAGTATACCTTTTTGGAGTTTCAGCTCTCTACAAATAGAAAGGAATATACTTTGTCTCACCAGGAGTACATGGCACCTTTACAAAAAATTAACTATTTATTAAGGCATAAAAACTTCATGCAGAAATAAAGAATATCAGAACTAGAAAATACATCTGTCTGGATTATAATGGAAAAACAATTACATTTTTAAAAGATAAAGGGAAAAACATTAAAATTTAATTGGAGACTAACCTAATATGGAAAAAAAAATGAGTGGGTTAAGAAACATTATAAAAACAAAAAAAAAAAATTAAAGAGAATGATAGTTATAAGACCACATCAAAACTTTTGGAATTCACCATAAACAATAATGAGAGGAAATTTTTTTGAAATTTGATTCTAAATGTTAAATCAATAAGATAGAGAATGAGCAGATCAATGAATTGGGAATGCAGTTTTAAAAATTGGAAAAAAAGAAATAAACTTAAAATCCTCAAGTAACACCCCATATCTTCATTAATTTATCAGTTTTCAGAATATACACAACATTGAAATGTAAATTATATGAACTATTCTGATTATTAGGAAAATTAAATATATAATTTAGTGTAATTTAAAAAGCAATTTTAAACTCCTAGTGTTTGCTAACCAGAGTGTTTGATATTGTCTTTACAAGAACAAAATAAAGAATAAAATATCTCCTGCCTCAAAGAGCTTAACAGATAAATATAATGAAATTTGAAGGAGAGATTAACAACTAAAGGAGTTAGAAAATGCTTCCCTATCCTAAGTGGCATCTGAGTTGAGCCTTGGAGGAAGTTTAGTATTTTAAGATGGAGAGATGATAAAAACATGTAATAGACTTGTAAGTTCAGTGTGTGCATAAGCATGGAGTGGAACATATAATGCTACCTTAAGCAAAAAAGAAGTAGGTAAATTTAATAAAATACAGTATGTGTGAGAGGTAGGGAAATAAAATTCTAGAGCCAGACTGTTAAGGTTTTTAATGCCAATCTGAGGAGATGTCTGTATTTTATTCTACAAGTAATAAGGAGCCATTTACAATTCTTGAATAGGGCAATGACATCATCAAGACTATACTTCAAGAAGGTAATTATTTTTTAGCAATTTTGTCAAAGAAAGAATAAAAATATTGGAAACAGAGGGTACAATTAGGAGATTGTTTCAATAATAATTCAATTCTTAGAATTAATGGTAGAGTGAAAGCAGAAAGTCTTGCTCTAAACAGAGAAATGATTAGAACTGTCAATGAAAGTGTAAAATAGAAAGCAAAAAAAGCTATTTCTTGTTGTATGATGTTAATAGTCATTCTTACATTATTCTAGTCTAGATTTTTGCTTTTAATTTTGGCTATGCCTTTTTGAAAATTAAATACCTTGGGTTCACAATGTTAGTTTCCAAATGAACAGGTGGTTGGCCCTTAACCTTTTGCTTATCAGTTCCTGAATTATCCTTGAAATTTTACAATACAGTTTGAAAATGAACTTATGTGATCATAACTGATACCTCCATGAGTTTTTAAATAGGCATCAAGGGAGGGTACTTTCTGTGTCCTTTTCTAATGCTTTCATGTCTGTTAGTCATCTCTCTTACATCTAAACACATTTAATCTAAGGATTAATCTAAGGATTATTTAATCTGAACACATTTTAAATTTGCTAAACTGTGACACATTGGAATAAAAAAGGTGATATATAATCTATATATATTTTCTTAGTCTAAAGAACTCAGTGAAAATGATAATTCAAGTTTAAATTATGCTTCCAGTTTGACAAATTTCTTACAAAAGTTTTGTTCAGTATTAAAGGCACCATTATGCCCATTTTACAGATGATGATGTCCAAAATGAGAGAGATGAAACAGCTTTTCCAACAGTTCATAGATAACAAGAAACAGTTAATGTCTAAATCCAGATCTTATTGACTTGAGATGTAGTACTTATTACATGATATGACCCAGTATTTAAGAGGCTTAATCAGGTCAGTATCTTGATTGATGTTTCATGCTATCATATGAAGCCAAATGATTTAATTTCACAGAATCACAGAATTGAAACACATTTCAGAAACATTCTAATCCAACCATCCTCTCTCCACACACCTCCCCAAAGAGCTTAGAGAGAAATATGAAAATATATTTTATCAGACTACATAAATTGTTGTTATTTCATTAACACTGATATACCTCTTGACATTTGAAGAGTGCTTTATTGTAATTATTATTAAAGCCATTCTCATAAATTCTTTGTGATTTTGGAACTTGAGTTATTAAAATAATGCCTTTATAGATCAAAGGATCCTAGATCTAGAGTAGAAAGAGAAATGCTAGTCCCTTTTTCATTTTCTAAATGAAGAAGCTGAAGCTCTAGAAATTTAAGTAATTTCTCTGAGGTCATATATACAAAGTAGCATGATAAACATCCAGAGCAGGATTTACATCTAGGTCCTTGGGCTTCAGACCCATTGGTTCCTTCATACATTGTATGGTACCAAGCAATTACAGTAGAACATTCCCATAATGAAAGCCAAACTTTTACCTAGATGAAGTATGTAATTTTTTAATGAATGATTTGGGGAAAGCCCCAACTTTCCCCCATCACTTCCACCAAATAACTCCTATCTGTTTTTCTCAAGTGTGTGAAATATCCATTTTCTCTTTGTGGTGTACTTGGGGTTAAGTTCTGAAGAGCAATTCCAATATTATTTAAGGGAGGTGAGGAATTAATCCCTTTGCAGTTATTAACATTGTTGCTTTAAACGCATATATCCTATGAATTAATCATAGTCATCTAATGGGGGCTTTTCGTTTTGATGGAGGGAATGAAAAAAAAAACAAGGTGACTGATTTTTTTTTTTCTTGATCAGAGAATCAAATATGGTTTATATAGTACAGCAATTAGGAAAAGTTAGATTTGAACTTTGGTTCTCAAACTTGAAGTCCATTGTTCTTGTTTTAAGTTTTAAAAATTATTTTATGCTAAGAATGGGAGGAGAGGAGAATATTATCATGGATAGAGCAGAACATGGGAAGATACAATAAAAAGCAATACATTTCTATTTCAAGAAAACCTGTATAATAAAAACTGCATTGTTTTCAAAGCTGTCCAACTTTTCTTTCTCTTTGTAGTTTTTCTTATGTTCTATGCTGTTTATTTTTCCCTTTATTTTTCTCCCTATTTACTTGTGTATGTATAGCTATATATGTTATATACCCATACATATATATATATATATATACCCATACATATATACATATATATATATATATAAATTAATGCATTCACACATATGTACTCATACATGCATATATAAGAGCATAGTATTCTGATTTCCTCTTGTCATCTCTTTCTGTGGAGGTGGATAACATCTTCTATCATAAGTCCAAGTATATGCAAGTTTTTTTTTAAGTTAATAGAAGCTCATTATTTTCTAGACCACAGCAATATTTTGATTCAAATACATTCTATCTGAGAAATTCTTTATTAAAATATTTCCCCATTTATGCATTCCTTTTATTATTGTATCCATAGTTTTTACTTATACAAGAATCTCTTAAATTAAATAATCAAACTATCCATTTTGCACTTTAACAAAGTTTTAACAAAAAAGGTAAGAACCTTGTAATATGGTTCAAGATCTGATAATATTAAATCTTCTTCCTTTAAATCTTCCCCCCCCCCCCCCGGGGTTTCATTCAAGCTCCTGATCTTTTGTTTTTTATAATTAAAATGTGTTATTATTTTTTTCTAACTCAGTAAATTTTTACTAATTTAATTGGGATGACATTACATAAGCAGATTGGTTGGGTAAAAGTACCATTTTTATTATATTGGCTTTACCTACCCATGAACAATAAATATTATTTCAATTATTTAGATCTAAATTTATTTGTATAAAAATGTTTTCTGTTTATATTTGTCTAGTTTCAGTGTCTCTTTTGTCAGATATGGTCTCTGGCATTTTATACTGTCTTGTAATCTTAAATGGTCTAAAACAACATTGAATAACATGGCTGACAGTTTCCCTATTTATTTTTTTTTTCATTTGACTAAATCTATTTTAGCTTTAAATTTGTCTGAAATTATGATTACTATTTCTGCTTTTTAATGTAATGAATTTTACTACTAACCTTTATTTTATATTTGTGTATCTCTCATTTTTATAGCATTTCCTGAAAACAACATATTGTTGAATTCAAATTTTAATGTGCTATCACTTTCCACTTTATGGCTAAATTCATCCCTTTCAGATTTTAAGGTATATTTATATTAAAACCAGAGAAAAATAGCTAACCTCATCTAAACACTAATAATTAACTCATTTTTAGCTACAGTTGTGGTTAACACCTTCTGATTTTCTCAAATCTACTTATATTTAGAAAAATCTAACATGTATATATGCATATGTATATATATATATGTGTGTATATATGTATATGTATTCATGCATGTATGTATTTTCTTCCCTCTTTAACCCATTCCTGATAAAAGATTTCAGCACTACCTGCCCTCCATCCTGCTAGCTTCCATTGTATATATATTTTTTTCTTTTTTGCCACATTTGTATGACATAATTGCTCCTTTTTATTTCTCCCTTCACATGCATCCACATACATTTTTTTTTTCATTTCTATTTCTCTCTCTCTCTCTCTCTCTCTCTCTCTCTCTCTCTCTCTCTCTCTCTCTCTTTCTCTCTCTTTCTGTATGTGTGGGGTATGTGAGGACCATCCTATTACACTAAGCTCAGCCCATACCTTTCTTTCAAAATTCAAAAATTAAAATAACAGTCATTAAAAGAAAACCCTGATAATATCATATCTAAAAAGGAAATGATTTGATCTTATGAGATCTTTCTAATTGCTCCTTCATATTTCTTCTGAATATTCTCTGGATTTCTATAAAATTTTGCTGATTTTGTCACAAATATCTGAAAGTCTTTTTTATTTCATTAAATGTCCATGTTTTTAATTCAGAATTATACTTATCTTTGCTGAGTAAGTTACCATTCATCATAATCTTTAGCTCTTGCTTTATAAAATATAGCATTCCAAGATTTATGGTTCTTCAAAATTATAAATGCTAGGCCTTATATAAATCTTATTATAGCTCCACTATATTTAATATAATTTTTTTGTTTCTTACAATATTTTTTTCTTCTTAACTTGGGAACTTTGGAACTTGGTTATAATGTTATTTTCGCTGAACTCAAAGATCTGAGTTGGTGGTTGGAGAAGGACTACAAAAGTTACTCTGACAGAGGACTAGAAATGTATCTATTTCATTAACTGAATGGCTGAGTTTTGGGTTGGTATTATTGGAGCAAGGCCTTGGAATAGTGACCCTGAAAGGAATATCTGAAAAAAAGGATGGTTCAGGTCCCCTTATTGCTCTCATTCAATATATAAATATTTTTTGCATATTCATTATGTTCAAGGCATTTGCTCTAAATAATGTGAATGTTACAAAGGAATATGATACTGATTTGTTTTCAAATAGCTTAAAATTTCTCTTTACAAACATCATCCCTCCTTAACCCTAAATCTTTCTTCTATCCTTCCCTTTATTCTTTGGACTACAATTATGTTGACTTTGGTTTTAATCTTGGTTCTACCATTTGCTTTTTGTGTGGCCTTGGGGAAGTCATTTAAATTTTCTAGGCCAAGTTTCCTCAAGTGTAAAAAGGAGAGAGTTCATCTAGATAATCTCCAAGATCACTTGCACTACTAAATTTATAATCTTTTGAATTTTGTTCTAACTGTATTTGATTTAACATGAGAGAACTAGGCTTTGTGAGAGAAAATTGAGGAAGAAAGAATCAATGAAAAGGATATGAGAGAGTAAAGGAAGAGTGGTACTTAAAAGATTGGGAATAGGGCAAGACAAACTTGAAATTATTGTTTTGCTTTGAATAGGTAATTTCTATATGTTTGTGGCATTTAAAATGGCAGGTGCCATATGGATTATTTGCCTTGAACTATTTTTAATAAACATTTAGAACACTAGGCTTTTGATACTTTGCATTGTAGCATCAGTGACACTTATCAGATTATATTGGAGAATAGTTTAATGGTTGGCTGATGAGCTTTGAATCTTGAGACAAGTCTTTATCTTGGCTTAAGAACTGCATGTTGTAAACATCAAGGAGAATTTAATCATCTGATCTTTGAATATAGACTTGGTTCAACTCTGCCAGCTGAAACCCCAGGTGTAAGATGCTTAAAAGAATTCTGCTTAAATATGGACAGTATCATTAAAACAAATGAAAGAAAATTTAAAAAAAAGTTTAAAACAATTTGTGTGTTTCATAATTGGCGCTTGTCAGCTAACCTTAAAAGCAGCCCACCTTCTGCTATTTGTCTGTGAGCTACTTACTGTACCCAGGAAGTTGAATTGTATCTTCTTCCAGAATTGGAAATGTGGTTACATTTTATTGTGGGATGTAAGTTCGAGACAGCTGAGATTGGCATACTGTGACATTATCTCTACTTGAATACTTAGTGTCCTTTCTCTAGCTGCTTCTTATAATGACACTTACTTTTAAATATACTATCTTAGATGATTCTCTAATTGTTCCATAATGTGTCTGCCTGGTTTTCCCAATGAGAGAAAGGCAGCTGCCTCTTGAGGCAAAGTCTGACTTCCATTTCTTTTGTATCCCTCCCAGCACTTAGATACTCAATAAGCTTTTGTTGAACTGAATTGATTAGTACCTGAAGTTCCTCTAAATCTTTTGCTATCGATTGTAAGAATAGTCTGTTTGAAACCAAAAATCTTAAACTTTTCATGTTCTCCAGAGGCCAAATCATAGAACTGATGTTTCAGAATGAAAATATACTCATCTACCTTCCACACAGGAAAATAAAATGAAAATGAACCAAATCCATATAGATGAAACAGTGAAATAACCCTTTTTAGATGAATTGACAAAATTAAAATTCCTAAAATTTAAAAAAATGTAATCAAATGCTAAGTTAAACGGAGAGGAATCAAAAGGAAACAGGCTTTCAGATGTTTAACAAGAGTGGGAGAGGGAATTGTATATCAAAAACAATCCTGTTTTGTCTGTATATTGCAGAAGAGAATTTTCCTCAATGTTGTCTGAATAAGAAGAAGGGATTGCTATCACCCAGGGAAAAGAAGCATTCAGTCAGAGCAGTTCACACAGACATCCAGAAGCTAAAAAGGATATTACATTGTTAAAGAATATGCTTCCCAAATAGTTAAGTATTAGTTGGCTAAGGAGACTCATGTAAATAGAGCGAGTAGCTTCTAAAATAAATTTATTTTGGTGACTCAAATGAACAAAAGGGAAATTTAGGAATGTTCTAATTTCCAAATGAAATGTGTTTATAGAAAATAAAATATCTGAAGAAAGAGATATAGGAAACATAACAAATTATCTACTGTAATGTCTTGTTTAGTGGATATTTAATAAATATCTGTAGAATGAATGACTGAATGATTGCCTAAATACAACAGACATATTTAATATGCCTAATAATAATAGTGATAATAGCAACTCATGTAACACATTGTTTTCCAAAGAATCTGCCTCAAAAGACTTCAGTAGGTAGGTAGTTAGGTAAATAGGTAGGTTGAAAGACCCTATTTTGTACTATTTTTCATTTTGCTACATCAGTCAGTTGATACTACACAATGACAATATATGCTTCATTTCTCAGCCTTTAATATCTTCCTTCACTGGTGCCTGATCAGAAATAGCAAAAACTTAATAATGTGTATACAATAGTGGAAAATCTGCTTTATACTAATCTTCTTTAATATGAAGTTTTCATAAAGTTGATTGCTAAAGTCAGTAACACTTCACAAAATTTCAGATGAGTTAATATAAGATTTTAACAAGAAGAGACACAATTAAATCATTTAAGATGATTCGACCCTGACAAACCATACAGTCTTCCAACTTTAGGAGTAATGTTTAATATCTGAATATTATTATTCATTTTCATTCTTATAACAAATATATATTAAGTTTTTATTATTTACAAGGCAAGAAAAAACATGGTCTATATTTGTTGTCTGTGTACTGAGGGCATTTCAAATTTCCATATTAAATTCATAAAATCTCAAGTTTGCTACTTCACACATAAATGAAACTTTAATAATTGCATTGAAAATAAATCTTAATTTTTAAAAAAAATCATTTTAAAGTAATATTCATTCAAGAAAAGTCTGCTGTCTGTAAAATGCTGCCATGAGGAAATGGGGAAAAGACATGAAGACAAGAAAAATACTATTTTTGGGCTCATGATGACAATATGGAAATGAAATTAGATGATATTTAATTTAAAAACAAAGACTTCCTGGAAAATTCTTCAAATTTTGAAAGATTTAGTGATAGGTGATTTTATATTGCAAAATCACAGAAGCATAATACAGGGTTTAAGTGGCTTTGTCAAGATGGACCTATTTGTATAAAATTATCCATTATCAATTTGAAAAATTATTTTATTTCTGAAGAAAATAAAGATATAAACTATGCAATCAGAATTTGTAATTGTACTATTTTTATGACCAAACCCATTTATTTGTCTATTTATTTTTAAGCAGTATTTTATTTTTCCAAAAACATATAATTTTCAACATTCACCTTTGTAAAACCCTTGTGTTCCAAAATTTTCTCCCTCTCTCCTCCTCTTCCTTTTCCTAGATAACAAGCAATATAATATAGGTTGAACATATGCAGTTATTAGAAATACATTTCTATTGTCATCATGATGCATAAGAAAAATCAGAAAAAAATTAGAAAAACAAGCAACAAACAACAAAAAAGGTGAAAATACTATGTTTTGTTCCACATTGTCCATATTTCTTTCTCTGGGTGCAGATGGCTCTTTCCATCATAAATCTATTGGAAGTATTTGGTCAGATTTAACAAGGAAAAAGAAAGAAAAATGTAATAAGAATTTTCACAATCAATAACTATCATAAATTCAGCATTGAAATTTCATGCATTTCTGGTATATAGAGTTTCTCATTGCCAGTGGATCAACAAAAGAAACCAGCATTGTTTATTAAAGATTAAGAGGCAGAGAACCTGCTCTTTGAACTGCCCTTTCTCAGTTCCACTCCACTGTCCTACATGGTTTTTAACAATCAGAGACTGATAAATATAAGGAGTTTTCTATAAGAAGTTATGACTCCTCCTGAGTCAACACCTAATTCAAGTTCTTAAAGGATATGTAGATCTTGAATAGGTAATTTGAGAAACTGAAACTCAGAGTTTAAGTGATTCCCAGCATAGATACTTAGGGGTAGAGCCTAAATTGGAACTACTATCACTTGAATAAGAAGATTAAATTTTACATTGTCACATCAAATTTAAGATGTTGGCAACTTTCTATAAATTGTCTATACTCTACATAGCATGAGAAACAATATTTAGAATGCTATTCCCTCTCTCTCTCTCTTACTTTCTCTCTCTCTTTTTCTCTCTCCATCTTTCTATCAGTCCTTTTATCCATACATTCATCCACTCATCTGTTTATTGCCTTGTCTGTCTCTTCCTCTCTTTCACTGTGAAATGGAAATTGAGATCAGTACTATTCAGTTCAAACTAAATAGTGTTGAACCATTTTTTGATGGATTTCAGAAATGACAAGTGATCTATTCAAAGATCTTTTGCCAAATTCATCAAAGAACGGATGTCTTAAGGTTCACTAAATTTTTTGATTAATTAAATTAAATAGTATTATTATGATTGAGGCAAGTGACTGGCTCAGGGTCACACAACTAGGAAGTGTTAAATATCTGAGACCAAATTTGAACTCAGGTCCTCCTGATGTCAGGGTTGGTGATCTCTCCACTGCACCACTGCTGCCCTCTTGTATTCTGAATATTAAATGATAAGGTTTAACCATAGAGTTTGAGAAGATAGCCAAGACAAACAAGCTTTTCATCTTTTCAAAAAGCATAGAAATGTCTATAGAATTCCTATGAACATAACTTCATGGGACTGCTTTGTGGATAAACATAGCACTCAAAAGTTATGAAATAAATAACATTTCTGTCCATGAAGCAGAATTTTAGACTTATAAGGAGTATTGATATCATCTAGCCTAATCTTTTCATCATGTGGATAAGAAAACCGAAGTCTACAAAGAATAAATAATTTGCCCGAGTCACATTAATAGCATAACTATTAGGGTGTGTATGTATGTGTGCATACACACATATATGTTCTTGCATGTATATTACACAATACAAATATGCATTTATGTAATTTATGTAAATTATTTAATTATAAACTATTATAATATTTACATTTTATTTTCACATTTTATTATGTTAATTATATAAATTATAAAAATATTTATATACATGTATATATGTCTATTATATATCTATGCATATGTATATATCCTTTAGGTTAGAAAAGGCATTTGGAGTCAAACAATTGTGGTTGCAGTCCCATTGCATTTAATACCTGGCATTTAATAATTAAAGTCTCTGGCATTTAACATCTGGTGACCCTGGAATGTATCTTAACCTCTCAGCCTTTAAATGAAGGAATTAGATTAGATGACTTCTAAGGTTTATTCTATTTTAAAACCTATAATCTTCACAGCAGGTATAGAGGGAAAGCATTATTATCCTTAATTTACAGATGAGGAAACTGAAACAAATAGGTTAAATGACTTGCTCAACTTTACAAGACTAGCAAGTTGTAAAGATATATCGTAACTCATTAGATCCTTCATTGGGAGAAGTAATATGAATATTGAATCAAAAATAGGTCAATGTGATATAGACGTTGTCCCCAATCCAAATCTTAACTGTTTTGCTTTCTCATGGAAAAGTAATAATAATTAGTTTCCACAAACCTCAGAATTTAGATTTAGGCCTAGCAAATGCCACTTTAGAATATATTATTTTATTAAGTGCCTGAGTCTTTTGTGTCCCCAGTTGGGGTTTGCTTGGAAGAGATAGTGGAATGGTTTGCTCTTTCTTTCTCCAGTTCATTTTACAAGGATTAAACTAAGCAAACAGGGTTAAGTGACATAACTAATAAATCTGAGGCTGGATTTGAAGTCAAGTTCTCCTGACTCCAAGCATGGTCCTCTTGCAATGTGCAAGGTAGCTAAGGGATTTAGTGGATAGAGGGTTGGGTTTGAAGTCAGAAGACTCATCCTCCTGAATTCAAATTTGACCTCAGAGACTTAGCTGTGTGAGCCTGGGCAAGTCACTTAACCCTGTTTGTTTCAGTTTTCTTATCTATATATTGAAATGTCAAATCATTCCAGTGTTTCTGCCAAGAAAACCCCAAAGAGGGTCAAAAAAAGCCAAATAGTACTCAACAATAATATTACTATTGTAGTATCATTATTTGGCAAGGTAGTGTGTAATCTTCAAAAACTTAATATTTATTTTAATCATTTTCTTTCCTTCTGTGGGATGGACAGAGAAGAGAAATAGACAATGAGATGGAGATCAGGAATGTGCACAATGTGATCTAAAAATCTATAGAGCAGACTGTGAAATGATTTGAAGAAAGTAATAACAGACTTGCTAAGTATACTACAAAAACAAATAAATAAATGAAATAAAAGTAATTTAATCTTAAAAATATAGAAGAGGCAGTGTAATTAAATAGAAGCAGCAGTATCGCTTAATTATTTTCCCAAACAGGACAATCATTATATGTTACCAGGAAATAACTAATTTTTTGCATTTGTTTGGCTAGTTGGTTGGGGGAGAGAGAGAGTAAAAATTAACAATATCAAACACAAAATGAAATTACAATAGATTGGAAGTAATTCTAAATTATACTATAACGCACTTTAAATTAATGAAGAATGCTAACAGAAAACTAAATTAATTCTTTAGCTTTAATCCTTTTATTTTACGAACTTCTAGAAGTAGTACCAAAAGTTTTTTGAAAAAAAAAAGAAACAGATGAAAGCAGATATATATTAAGAGTTATTCATATTCACATTTTATTAATATTAATATTATACTTGTAATTTAATTGAAATGAGTTAATATGGGAAATTCTCAGATGAAGCACTTCTCTCTATTGATGCAGGTTTACCTAATTTTCTAAAGCTTAATTGCTCTTAGAAAATCACCTAGCATTCTAAGGGTTAAGTGACTTGTCTAGGGTCAAAAAGCACATTATGTGTTAGTTGATAGACTTGATCATAAATCCCTGATGCTGCCCCTTAAAAAAAAGAGTTGTAAACAATAAAATTCTCTAGGTGGCCAAAAGACAGTTACTGAAATTCAGGAGCTAAACTAAGACTGGTTATTTGATTAGTAAGGTGGCAGGTGGCGGGTGGCATAGTGGATGGAGTACCAAGTCTGGATACAAGACCTTAGTTCTAATCTAGCACAGATACTTCAACCGTGTGTTATCCTGGGCACATTACTTAACTGTCTTTGCCTCAGTTTTCTTGACTGCAAAATGAGTTTGGTAAGGAAATGGCAAAACACTCCAGTTTCTTTGCCACAAAAATCCAAAATGGAGTCATAAAATTTCAAAGATGACTGAAAATGACAGACAACAAAGAACCAGAGATATAATCCATTGTAATGAATTAGCTAATGGTTCCCCCCCCCCCCAGGCTGGGGTTAAGTGACTTGCCCAGGGTCACACAGCTAGGAAATGTTAAGTGTCTGAGACTAGGCTTGAACTCAGGTTCTCCTGAATTCAGGGCTGGTGCTCTATCCACTTCACCATCTAGCTTCCCCAGCTAATAGTTCTTGATAAATATTAATATAAACTACTTATCATTTCATATATATTATTCACATGCAGCTCTCCTTGTCTTTTCTCTACTCTCTTTCCTAGAATGCTCTCCCTCCTACATTTTTCCTAGTTATTCTGATTTCCTTTTAGAATCAACTCTAACATCACCTTTTGTACAAGGCCTTTCCTTATATCCCTTCCCCTTCATTTTTTTCCCATTAACTTTGCATGTATCTTGTATTTATTTTAATGTATATGTTATCTCTTCCATTTGAATGTAGACTTGTTGAAATAGGATTAGTGTTTTGTAAGATTTTTTTTTAGCATTTCCTATGAATTTTCATTGCAGCAAAAGTGACAATCACAATGAATGTTTTCTTGCTTGCTTACTTGACTACTTAGCTGTAGAATTTATAAAAGACATATAGCAAATCTATATATAAATTCTATATAAATGACATATAAGTTCTATAGGTTGCCCTTCTAATTGCAAACTCTTTGTAGCTATTATCAATCTCATTTAGGAGGCTTTGCAATGTTATGCACCATGCTATTGTCAAACAGAAAAAAAATCTGGAAGACATCATGAACAATTTGATAAGATCTTCTAACTGAATAGAGTTTCATATACAGTTTCATACTGAGCAACTGCAGTGCAAAAGTGAATATAAGGAAAAATAACAAAAAAGCAAATGGAAAAACCTATCAAGAGAATAGAATGAGAAAGGCCAAATGACTGTAGACTACAGATGTGCCTCCCATTTAAATATATTATGAATATTTCTGTGAAAAAATACTTTGGGAGAAAACAGAAAAAATCATATAACAAACAATATTAAAATAAGTAAAATTGAGTCCATTATAAATGCCTGGATATGACATTATTTGGGTAATCTCTAATTATTATCTTCATCATAAACTCAGGACAACACATTTAAAAAATAATTAAATATTTATATTTGACAATAGAAGTTTAAAATGATCCTAATTAATGCCAATAATAGAGTTTAAGAGTAATCTATAATTTCATTTGTGGTATTTAGGTAGGACTAGCACCTCTGGTGTGAGGACCTGCCAAGCTCTTTTCAAGACTGATCATCCACTATTATCCACTTATTACCTAACTCTCATCTTTGACTCCAAGAAGTGGTAATATGTGCAGTGACCACACTCCAGTAAAAACATCTCAGCAGGTAGGCTAAACTGAGAGTAACCAACAGGTTTCAAAGTTATCAATGAATTAGGAGCATGCTTACCCCAAGCATGTAAAAACTGCCCCTCTTCCCCTCACCCACCTCTACTTTGGAAGAATGGTCAGATAAGAACAATTTGTTCCAAAAGCCATGAAGCTGAAACAAATGCTGTAGAATACTTAGATATTGGTCTGACGTCAAAGACATAAAGATCGTCTGCTGCATCCTAGGCTATCCATAGTCATCTTGACTTTTGTCTTGCCACTGAACTTTTATGACTCTAAAAGAAAGACTGAAGCTGATGATTTTATGCAATTCTAGGAAAAGCTGAAAAGGGATAGCTTATCATTTTCTTAACAGATTTGAGCCTTCTTCTCAACAATATCCTTTTAGCCCTTCAGATTCAGTATATCAGATAAGCCATCCTCAATCTTACCTTCTCCTCATCCTTCATATCTATTTAGTTGCCAAGTCCTGCCATTCTATGTCCACTCATTTCTTGTTGCTTCCCTGCTTCTCTCCACTCACACCACACTCTGGTTTTATCTTTCACTTTTCTACTGCAGGAGCCTCCTGATTGATATTCCTATCTCTGATATATCTCTGCTATCCGTCCCCAATGACAAAATTAATTGTTCTAAAACTCATATCTGACCATAATATCTCCATGCTTAAGAAGTCCCATTTATTCTTTCTCTTATAGGATAAAACACAAATTCCTCTAATGTTTTTTCCCCTCTTAAAAAAATGTCTCTAACTTTTAAAGCCTTTCACAATCTGACTCTAGCCTACTATATTTATTGAGCAGATATTAATCCTCTTCATAAATGCCATGTGCCAGGCAAGCCAGCTTCTTTTTCTAATATTCCACTTTCCATCTCCATAATATTCCATAGATTGTCCTCTATCCCTAGAATGTAGTCCCTCATTATCTTCACATCATAAAATACTTCGTTTCTTCCAATATTTTCTTCAGCATCATCTTATACATGAAATCTTTCCTGATTTTCCTCCCTATCAGCCCTTGGAAATTATTTTTTCCTATATTTCACATATATATAAATAAATACACATGTGTATGTATGTATAAATATATATGTCTGTGTGTATGTGTATGTATGTATATATACTATATATGTGTATATTTATACATATATAAACACACATATGTTTGATGGCTGTGTGAATGTTATTTTCCCCCAATAAACTGTGAGTACCAGTTCTCCAAGAACAGGAATAGTTTGTTATTTACTCTGCATCCTCAAAGCTTGGCATATACTAGGAGTTTAATAATTCTTACTGAACTGAATTGAATATAAATGAGATTCAAATTCATATCTATACAAATTACTGTCCCCATGCTCCATTTCCTTGCAATGTTGTTCTCATAATCAGCCAATTAATCAAATGTTACTACATTTTAATTGTAAAAATGGACAATTTATTAATAGTAAGATAAAAAAATGCATTAATAGTAAAGAACTCTCAGTATCATCGCAGAAATGTATGCTTCCAGTCTCTCCAATCTCTAGCTTCTTCTCAAGTAGCAAAGGGAACCAGACAGTATCTATGTAATTTTTCTGCTTTCTGTTTTCCACCACAAATTTTGATTGGATAGTTTAATAACTAATAGTAGAATGTTAGAAACCTTACTAAAGTTTTTATGGTACATTGTACATTTCAGCACTACAACAATAATGCACTATACCCTTCAGGTTTGACTTTTACCACAGTAACCACAGCTAATGGGAAGAGCATCTTGTGACATTTATACCAAGTACAATGCAGATGAGGGGAAAGGCCATTTTAAGAGTTCAATGTTAGGACAGCATGACCACAACATTTAAAAGTTAAATGTTTGGTAGTTAGAAACTACCTTTCAGGTTTTGGGGAAATATTATTCCCCAAAAGGAACATGTACTTCTCCTTATAATTAAATGTTTAAAATCATAACAGTTTGGTTCCTTTTGTTTTCACCTTTCTCAAATGCTCTCACTACTCTCTCTGACTCTCCAAAATTGTGATTCAGCATAATATCCCTATGCATGTGATCATCGAATCAATGCTATTTGATTATAATAATGATTCATCATGATGCTTTGGGTATATTTATTTCTTTCTTTCACTAGGCTAACATAACCTCATTCTTTTTTGAAGGCAAAAAGATTGTTGATAAATGGCCATTCACTTTACCTATTGTTGGAGGCTATTACAGTCAGGCATTCAAAGCCATGGATCATGTTCCAAGACTCTCCAAGGAAAAAGGTTGGTTGCTGGGATAGAAATCACAGTAAGCACACATTTAGCCCTACTTGATCTGGTCTTTTCAATAAACCTGACTTTTTCATGTCCACACTTTTAAAAGTGAGACTTGTAATTTCAGTGTAGAGGAACAACTAAAGCATATATATATATATATATATATATATACAAACACACATACATACATACATACATGTGTATTATGTATATACACATATATAATTTGGTCTGTGATTGTAATTTTAGATAGCTACTTTGGGCACTAATAGATTAAGTAACTTGCCTTCAGCTATAGAACTAATATATGTTAGAGATGAAAAGTTTGTCTTTTTGACATTATATCTGGCCCTTTTTCTATTACACGTTTCAATATCTGGTCTCTATGAGTAGAATTATTTAAGTATAGAAAGCTAAAAGTATCTTAGAAATAAGCAAACCTGTTCTGATAAAATGGAGACTAAACAATTCATAGTCTCTGTGGAAAGGAACACTTTTCAGAAGTTTTATTTCCAAATTGCCTCAATATTCAACAGTTATCTTCACAGCTTTTTAATTTTTTTTAGATAAATGGAATCTCTTTTATAAATGTTCATGAATCAGGTTTTCACAAAGAAGAAAGACAAAATAAACACTTTCATTTGCTAGCCATAGATTCTACACACTTACTTTACTGTACAAATTCAATTAATTCTCTCTGTGCATCTATTTCTGTCTGTGTCTTCCTCTATGTTTCTCTCTTTCTCTCTGTTTTCTTTCTGAAGGCAACCTGGGGTTAAGTGACTTGGCCAGAGTCACAAAACTAGTAAATATCTGAGCCTAAATTTAAACTCAGGTCCTCCTGACCTCAGGACTGGTACTCTGTCCACTGTTACCACCTAGATGCCCAAATATTCACACATTATTTGTCTCTTTTCATGATCTTTTGTGCATATCTTCTTTTCTCCATTCATCCAGACACTGCTATAGCTCATTGGTCCTTATCATTTCCACTGTAAGCTATCAGAATTGCCTCATAATTGATCTATTCCAATGCAAGTCCGTCCTTTACACTTCCTCTAAATGATTTACTCAAATGGAGGTCTGACCACATAATGAATGAGCCTTGCACAAGTTTAAGACCTAATGGTAATTATCTCTTAGGTGGGGAATGAGGAAGAAAAAAGTTATATGATAATTTTATTATATATTTAAAAGGAGTAGCAAATTGTACAAAATAAATTTGTAATTTCATGTGCAATCATTTTTTAAAAATCTTATTATCTTATGGAAATGCTTGTGTTATTTCATAAATGAAAAACAAAATTTAATAAAAAATTTACAAACTACAAACACACATTGCCTTCCCCTTTAGAATTCAAGTTCTTTGAGGCAGTCTTATTTTATTTTGACTATACATATTTAGACTTTTGCATTGGCAAGCACCAGTGGATTCTAAATAAATGCTAGTTGATTAATCTTTAGGTGGCACTTGTAGGTAATTTCTGTCTAATCACTGTGTGTCCAAAGGAAAATAAGGTAGAAACTTGTGCGTGGCTCATTTGAACCCAATCATTCTACCGTTTTAGGATTTTAATGGAAGAGAAATTCAAGATCTGTTTTCCATTGATGGTTTATAGCATCCTCCCAAACAGCAAGGTAGTGAGTGCATTAGGTATACTAAGTTTGAATGCTGGATTACACTTCCTTATGACACTAACCAGGAAGATGATGTTTTAAAATCCTTTGTTCCAAAAAAGAACAAATTTCTTCCCTCTATTCAGCACTGTGAGAATAAAAACTATTATTCTTCATGAATTTCATCTGCCCAAGAAACTTTTAGGTTTATCATGATCCTGTCAGTCTTCCATGGGAAATAATTAGAAAGCATTTCACTGTGGGAAGTATTATTGCCTGCATTAGTTTGGAAGCAATTTGGATTAATCAGGCAATTGATGATCCTGAACGTTCCATTGGTCTGGACTTTACTGCAGCTAAAGTGGAAGAATAAAAGTGTTTGTAATAAGACATAGGCGTTTTCAGATTCCCCTCTTCATATCTTTTAGTCTCTCACAATGAGTGCTATCTTGTCAGCCTTCTTGCTTTCAAATTCTTAGTAAGCAAGCAAAGATTACACTAAACATGTCATTTTTTAAAATCTTGAAGTTAATCAGTAGAGACTTTTTTATAGGAATGAATAAATTTTATTTGCAAATGAGCCTGAGTAATTTTGAGTAACACACTATGCTTAGCCAGTGCTCTGAGAAAGTCATGCTAATACGAGATGATAACAACTCTATTCCAAAATATAAAGTAAAAAAAAATTGTCTTTTACTTTATAAAAAAAAAATAGGGTCAGATTTAGTCATTATCTACATCAAGGATTCTTAAGCTGGAATTCAAGAATTTCTATGTTTTCAATTTTCAGAACTCTTTCTATATAATTAGTTTTCTTTATAATGTTATGAACTTTATTTTATTCATGGAAAGGTATTCTGAGGAGTCAATAAGCTCCACAATACTGAGTCCATAATACACAAAGACACACACACAAATGCACAAGTCAAGTTTTCCTTGCCTAGAAAATCACTAAACTCTTGATTTAGTGCCACAATTTAAATTTGCTGAAAATATCAATGGACATAGTTGTTTGTTATTGAATAAATAGTCTCAGTGATATGTGCTATATCAGACTTTTCAAAAAAATCATTAAAAAACAGATTTAATAAAGAAACTGTAAGCAAGTAGAGATAGTAAGCTGATTGCAAAAACATTATTTAGAATAGACATCCCCAATAGGTGGATTTTAAACCCTGGCCTAATTAATAGTATAGTGGTGGAACCATAGGCTTTGTGATGTGTCTGTAGGATTCTAGTCTTTCAGGCCCTGGCTTTTGGAAGCCCTGCAAATAGATGGAGCTGCCATGTCAGTATGTCTTTACAAAAGGGGGTTTTGAATTGCATTACTTAGTCATTAGACATCATGCCTCTGTAGCAACCAACCCTCATGATTCCCATTTGGCTTCTTTGTGATTTTGACCTAAAGATATTCAGTCCAGTTTTGCCCAATTTTCTTCCCCAACTCAATTTCATTGTTTTCTCCTGGTATCACACTTAGCTCATGCTTTCATATCTAACTATGTTCATTCCTGTCAGAATCAATAATTAAGTCCTCATTTTTTTCCTAATAGCCTGACTTCCTAGTTTTTATAACCTATTTGTTGTTAGTAAAAGACTACTCTGCAGTTTTGGCACTTGTCCCAGCTGACCTATATTAACAGCTTGTAGTGGTTTTTGTCAAACCCAGATCCAGCTTTCTATGACAGCCTGACAGGTAGTTGCCAATTTAACCCCTTGCTCCTAATTATACTCTGGCCAGACTTTGCAACATTACTATTATACCTGCTTGATCTTTCCAATCTTGGCTGAATTCCCTAGATTTGGCTTAAGAGGCTTTACATACCTGTGTAAGGAATCTTTCTGGTCTTCTGTTGGGCTGGAAATTAATGTCTGCAATGATTCAACATTTTGGCTTATCTTTCCTGTCTAGATGGACTCCCTTTCCCAGCCTATCAGCCAGCCCTGCATAGCAGCCCCAGGTCCAATGTGGCTGACTGTGTTCCTTATGTCTCAAATTGGGTAGGCTGTGTTGTGAACAATGACCAATCTTTCTTTTATGCAAGCAGGAAGTGTGAAGAGAGGAGCATTCCGATCCTTTTGTTTTGGGGGGATTTTTTTTTTTTGGTGTGATTAATTCCAATCTTCTATCCCAGAGAAGGAGCCAAATGCTAAAAATGAACTCCTCCAGTATCTCCTTTCTATTCTTCCCTCCTTAGGGAAATGATCAAATTCAAATAAACTATTCCATTTTTTTTCTTAAATTATTTTTGTCTGAAATTCTAAATGCATGAAATAAGAGATATAGGAAATTTGAGAAGACCTTACTCTTTAAACTTCATTGGCTCCCTATTACTTCCAGAAGCAAATACAAAATGCTCTATCATTCAAAGCCTTCAAAACCATTTCTCTCCTATCTTTCTTATACTTTAATCCTTAACACATACTCTGATCCAGTGATACTGGCCTTCTGGCTTTTTCACGAACAAGGTACTGCATCTCTCAGCTCCAGGCATTTTCTTTGGCTACTCCCAATATTTGGGTTATATTTCTTTTCCTCCTTCAACTGACCTCTGTGGATTCCTTTAAGCCCCAACTTTTACAAGGAAGGCTTTCCTACTCTATCTTTATTCCAGTGCTTTCCCTCTTTTAGCTATTTATCTTGTATGTGCTTTGGTTTTTTAGTTTTTTATGTATGTATTTGCATATTGTCTTCTCCATCAGATTGTCAGTATTTTCTCTTTTTTCCCTAGTACTTAGCCTGGCACATAGTAGGGACGTAATAAATGCTTATTAATTAAGTGATTAAATATGGGGTAGCTTTCCCTTATCTGGAGATGGTAAGGTTCTTAGCTTGAATTCTATGTAAATTATTTAGTGACTAAAATGGAACCTATCCTAGAACAAATCAAAATACTCTAGAAAAAAGTGTCACCATTTATTTGAAAAAGTAAATGCATCATAACTGAAATTTCTTTAGCAAAGGGAAATTATATCTCCATTAACTTCAAACATCCTGAATCCTGAAGACTTAGCCACTGTCTGCAAAATGTCCCATGTGACTTATTTAGAAATTATGGGAGGATAAAGGTTGCTAAGAAAATCTCTAGGAGGTACCAAAATGATTTAGCCATAAAAGAAAAATTTAACAGTTTTCAACAACAGTGTTACATACACCCCCGCTTTGATTGGAGGGAGGGAAAGGAGTAGAAAAGGACAAAAAGCTTTTTTTTTTTCTTTACTAAAGGACAAAATGAATGGATTTCAAAAGACCTGGAATCCATTTGTTAGGAGGTAAAATTAGATAGACTATTCTATTGTAGAGCTGGTCATAGGCTTATAATAATGGTGGTGTGCATCAGTGGATGTCTCAGCATTTATGGTAAGTTATTGAATCTGACTCGGTGTATATATACATATATATATATATATATATATATATATATATATATATGTGCACAATGATTGGTGAAATAAATTAGGCAGTCATGACTGTTCCAGAAAGACATAATCACAACTCTTTAATTAAGATTACAGGACCCACTTATTTTCCTTTCTCATTTTACAAAACCAAACCGTGTCTTTGAATTATACATGTCTGAGTCCTGAAATGCTGGAAAAGTCTGAAGCTGCTCACCTGAGACCTGTTTCAGTAATGGGATTTCAGATAATTGGGCTATGTCTCTAGGTGGCAAGTTAAATAGTGATTGGATAGATTTGATCAGTTCTTACAGCCAGTAGGACAAAAATGAGATTTTGAAAACTGTCATTGTATTTGGATCTGAATAATCTATGTCATTGCTTCAACTCCCTCCTTCTGGAAGTGATATTAAAAATATGTCCATTTCACATTTTCTAACCTTTTTACACAAAATAGAAATAACAGTTCAATGGGGTCTTACAGATCAAGTCTAATCATTTTAGTTTTATTAATGAATGCAGAGGGAAAAGGTAAGTTGCCAAATCCCATGTAGCTAGCTAGTGGCAGTATTGAGAGTAGAAAGGGGGTTTTCTTATTTTCAGTGCTTTAGTACAGCAGCATGCTTAACTATAAAATAATGCATTGACATAAGATGTTGTTTTTTATGCATTTTAATAAAATAATTAATTTTCCAAACTCATGAAAGTTCTTAGCCACACACTTTTGAATTCAAAAATTGTACTGGAATCCAGCATGTCCTAATGATAGTTCTTGTTTTACCTAAAGGGTGTTTATGGTCAAAGGATCACTAGTTACTTAAGTAAACATTCACTAGTGGCTTGGAGGGAAACATTTGAATTCATAGAATTCTACTTGTCAGATATTTAGGTATAATTACTCTGTATCTTGTTTTGTGGGTATGGTTGGAGGGAACTGATATGTTTGACCTGTAGACAGCATAGACATGCTACCTGTCTTCAGATATTTGAAGGGTTATTATATGGAAGAAGAATCACTGTTTGGCCCTAAAGAATCAAACAAAGAACAATGGATAGATATTGTAGAAAAAAAGATTTTTGACTATACAGGAAAGAAATCTTCATGACAAAAACAGCTTCTACAAAATCTAGTGAGCTGTCAAAAGATACTGTAATGTGTTTCCCATCTCTAGAGGTCTTCAGGGAAGGTTGGAGGATTATTTGTCTGGCTTACTATAGAGAAGATTCCTCTTCAGGGAATGATTCTGTGTCCATTGGTCACAGATTAGCTTTAATGTACTTCCAGATTCTTAATTTAGGATACCCTCAGATACCAGCATCCAGGATCATGAGTGTTGGCATTAGGAAAAATCAGCAGCAGTTTATTATTACATAATAAAAATCATTTATTGACCTTCTGTGGGATGGAATATTATTTGACAAAGGTTCATTTAAGGACTGACTGAGTTATGTGGTCAAATTTCACAAAAATAAGTAATATTTATTTCAAGCAATTTAGTTTACTGTGGTTATGTTTTGCTTTATCTGCCAGTTGTGTATTTGAAATATATGCAAATTAACTAATTTTAAATGATACCAAGTATCAAAAGATAAAACATTAACTGTAATAAATCATATTTCTCTATCATATTAATATTTTAAAAATGCTTTCCTTATGTAGTAAGCTTTGAGAAAAGTAGTTTATATTGGATTTATATCCCAAGGAAATCATAAAGAATGGAAAAGGACCCACATGTGTAAAAATGTTTGTAGCAGCTCTTTTTGTGGCAACAAAGAATTGCAAAATGAGTAGATGCCTATCAATTGGGGAATGGATGAATAAGTTCTGGTGTATGAAGGTAATGGAATATTATTGTTTTATTAAAATTATGAACAAAATGATTTTAGAAATGTCTTGAATGATTTACATGAACTGATTCTGAGCGAAACAAGCAGAATCAGGATTACATTATACACAACAACAGCAAGAAAGTGTGATGATCAGCTATAAAAGACTTGGTTCTTTTCAATGGTTTAGTGATTCAAAACAATTCCAATAGATTTTGGCCAGAAAATGCCATATGTAAACATAAAAATAACTATGAGATTGAATTTAAATCAATACATGCCATGTTCACTTCATTTTTTGTTTTCCTTTCTCATGGTTTTTCCTTTTATTCTGATTTTTTTTCCCAAGGTGATTCAAAGCAACACGTATTAAAAATAAATAAATGAATGAGTGAGAAAGAGAAAGGCAATGTAAGTATTGTACACCCACCCTCCCCTTTTTATACATAAGGAGAATAAAAGTCAAAGAGATGATTTACTCATTGTCACAAAATAAGGAAATGAAGCAGGTAGTTTGGAATAAGGCCATAAATAGTACTATATTTTGATAACTCATTATGCCAGATATCACTGGAAAATTCTGTGATTTGTCATGGATTCTCTCTAACTATATTTCTGTTATCCCTTTACTGAAGGAAATCATATGAAGGTTTGGCAGGATTTTTAGAGAGGAAGATGCTTGTTGAATGGGACGAGACATATGAGTCCCAAGGTACAAGTAGGAAAAAAAAAAAAAAAAGTGGAAATATTTGATTGCCCAGTGAATTCTTGTGATTCAAGAGATTGGAAAAATGGAAACATAAGATAAAAAACAAAAGGGACACATCTTTGCAGCTGACTTTGGGACTCCATGAACCCCTGTTGATTGAAGGAATGGGAAAAAGAAAGAGAAGCTTCATCTGAGGAATGGTCTGACTGGGATTCTCACAGAACCAAGCTGGAGAATAGAATACATATCTGCATATGTAATGAATATAAAGTTTCTTTCTTTATTTCCTTCCTTCCTTCCTTTCTTTCTTTCATTCATTCATTCTTTCTTTCTTTCTTTTTCTTCCTTTTTTTCTTCCTTCCTTTCTTCCTTCCTTTTTCTTTCTTTCCTCCTTTCTTTCTTTCTTTCTTTCTTTCTTTCTTTCTTTCTTTCTTTCTTTCTTTCTTTCTTTCTTTCTCTTTCTTTCTTTCTTTCTTTCTTTCTTTCTTTCTTTCTTTCTTTCTTTCTTTCTTTCTTTCTTTCCTCCTTCTTTCTTTCTTTCTTTCTTTCTTTCTTTCTTTCTTTCTTTCTTTCTTTCTTTCTTTCTTTCTTTCTTTCTTTCTGTGTGTGTGTGTGTGTGTGTGTGTGTGGGTGTGGGTATGTGTATATATTTGTGTATGTGTGTGCACACATACTTATGTATATAGGTGTGTGTGAACATATATGTGTATGTATATTTGTATATTATCAACCAGATCTATGATTTCACTGAGTTCATTTTTAGAGAAATCCCAGGTGAAAAGATTCCCTCAAAATGATGCAGGTTGCATCTTTTTTACTATTTATAATGGAAGAGAGTAGTCCACAGCATTGTAAGTTAAGTGACTTGTCAACTACTCACAGTCCTTTAGAGAAAAGATATATATACCCTGGTCTGCCTGGATTCAATGTTAGTTTTCAATGCATTGTGCAAAGGTAATACTGACTACTAAATGGTCATTTTCCAAATAGTTTTGAGCCACTTTCAATTTTACCTGGGAAAAATGATGATTCGTATCTAATATAAGAAAAACTTACCTTTTCTTACTACACTTTCTCTGTACGTTTGGCATCACAGAAATAAACTATGAACTTCTCATTTTCAGTAGGATATTTATGTAAAATAATCCTCAATAGTGTAAACTGAAAGATTATTCATTTAATGGTAATCAGTAAGAGAAGAGATTGGAGAATTCCCAATTTAACTTGAAAGGAAAGGATTCTTTTTGCATTTTCCCAGTTTCCAAAAAGGAAGATTAAAAATTGTTAAACAATCACCTTTGGTCCTAGCATTCATATGCTTGGTTAATTTTAACCTGACATATATATTTCTATATTAGCATATTTCCCACCTGTTAAAATAATAATTTTAATAAATTAATAATTCCATCAACCATAATTCTAAACAACTAACAAAGAGAAGCAGGATACATGCCTTCTGAGTGTGATGTCATGGGCTCATATACTCACTATAGCATTCATTGCTAAACATGGCTTAATGTAGGAAATTGTTGTTTATTATAAGGGTTTTGTTTCTCTTCTTTTTTTTTTCCCCCAGTAGAAAAGGAAGAAAGTGTAATGAAAAGAAAATTTATAATTATTAATTAAAACAACATAAATATGGATTAAAAGTGACCTCAAAAATCATTTAATCAAACTTTCTCATATTACAGGTGAGAAAAATAAGAGAGAAAGAGAGAGAGAGAGAGAGAGAGAGAGAGAGAGAGAGAGAGAGAGAGAGAGCGAGAGAGAGCACTAGACAGAAAGACAGAGAGGGTGGAATGGGGGAGCGAGCTCTGTCCTAACTTCTATAGGTGGCCAGTAGCAAATCAAGAATAGAATATATGTCTTTCAATGTCAAAGCTAAAGAAATTTTCCCTATTCCATAGTTTTATTCTACTTTGAGATTACATGATATATTTTCCTATAATAACAAAGACTTAAAAAAAAGAAAAAAATATATCTCCTATCTGAACAGAGACTCTTTGAGAAGAGTCTGCTGTGGCTTTCCAACAAATTCAAGACTCTTAGAGTATAGTTTCTTCCATTAGGTAAGAGCTTCTCAAAATGTCTACTCTTACTCTCTCCAATCAAATGAAGGGTTTTTTGAACAAGGGCGGCACAGTGAATAGAGCCCTAGGCATGGAATCAGGAAGATTTATCTTTTTGAGTCAATCTGGCCTCAGATACTTATTAGCTGTGTGAAACTGAGAAAATCATTTAACCCTGTTTGCCTCAGTTCCTTATTCGTAAAATGAACTGGAGAAGAAAATAGCAAATAACTCCAATATCTTTTCCAAGAAAACCCCAAATGGAGTTATGAAGAATCAGATATGACTAAAATGGCTGAATAATAACAAGGTCCTCTCTTCCTCCATCAAAGAGGGCAGAAGTTCCATGGATGTATAGGCTGTCTTACTTTTAGAATGAGTTCTTCCTAAAGGCAGAAATTATTCTTCATATATTAGACCATGGGCTTCTTAATTGGAGATACTGTATCCTTTGTTTACTTTGTCTTCTACTAACCCCCCAAAGGTGAAATATGTAGAGTTAATAGAGGGAAGCTCCTCTCTGCCCAGCTCTTTTACAGAATATGAGGTCCTTTAAGATTTAGACTTTAGCTTTTGCAATATCAAAAAAGCTCTGCAGTTAGGAAATAGTGTTGAAGTATTTTTAGATGCAGAAAAAGAAATCTACAAAGATCATCTTGTTTTCCTAAAAGTCACATAGTTATTTATTTCTAGAACTGAACTCCTGGACTTAAAGTCCAGTTCTCAGAGTAACGAGAGACCAAACTAGCTAACATTTTGAAACAGGCAAAAGTAAAACAAAATAATAGTTGATCTAAGGACTAGCATCCCCTTTATGATGACCAACAGAACTTGGACAGTTGGACAGTTTCCCCCTACTTCCCACTTTCAGATATCCAGAACTCTCATGTTAAATCTTTGCTTAGTGGTAAGAATACTAAATCACTTGGGTCTATTTTTTTCTTGGCTTCAAATCTTAAAATTTCCATAAAAATTTACCTAATTTTAAAATCTGATTCCTTCAGGACACTGTTTTCTGAAAGTGACTATTTAGTCCACCAAAAAACTAATGATGTTATGTTTTTAGAATTATTAGTGTTTAGAGGGGAAATAGCATGAGCCTCGGATTCTGCTGTTCATTCCTTTATATATTAGCTGAATGACCTAAATCAAGATACAGATTCTCTTGGATGAAGTTTCCTAATCCGTGGTCTACTTAACTTAGAGGCTTTCTGTGGGGATCAAAATCATTAATGTGTGCAAAAATGATTTGCAAATTTTCAAGTTTTATAAAGGTCTATTGCATTAGTTACTATAATGCAAAAATTCATAAGTGTATGTGTGTGTGTGTGTGTGTGTATGAGAGAGAGAGAAAGGCAGATAAAGAGAGACAGAGACAGAGACAGAGACAGAGACAGAGATGGACAGACATACAACAACATATGTACCAATTACATTTCACTCATATAGCATGCAAGGTAGGACCTGTGGTATAGTATTTGGCAAAGAATAGACACGATTTGCTTATTGACTAATTCACTCATTGCTTAATAATAGTTGTAAAGATGTTAATGAAGCAGTAACTATTCTATCAGGGAATCTCAAAAAGATATCTTGGATAGGAGTGATTATTCTCTCCTCTCCTGACTTTGCTCCTGATTCTAAGAACTTTATCATGCTTAAGTAGCCTTGTCACCTTGGGAAGATATTTCTGAGTTGGTGAGTTCCTTACCAGAAACCCCCTTTTTTTGAGGGGGGGATTCATTTTGAGGAAATGACCAAAAAATTTTATTCTCCCTTGTCATCTAGTTCTACTTCTAACTTTCCAATCTTTCTACCTTAGCCCCATTTGGGCCCTCTTACTCATTATTGAAACACAATGCCATTGCTTTTCAGCATTCTTTTATGTGTTGCCTTTTCTCATTATAATGTAAGCTCCATGAAGTCAGGGACTATCTTTTTTTGTGTGTGGCTTCTATTTATATTTACATTGATAAATAAAGTATCTAATATATAACAGTCACTTAATAAATTACTTTTCATCTATCATCTTTCCAATTATCTAATTAATAAATCTATTTATCCAATTTTACAGAAATAACACTTTAGTGGCTTAGCAGTACCAGACCTAATACTATATTATAGAGGAGTAATTATTAAAAACATTTGGAACTGGCTAAGAAATAGAGTGGTGGATCACTGGAATAGATTAGATACATAGGACACAATAATTAAGGCCTATAGTAAACTAGTATTTAATAAAACCCCAAACTCCAACTTCTGGAATATGAACTCACTATTTCATAAAAATTTCCAGGAAAACTGAAAAATAATATGTCAAGAACTTGACATAGACCTATATGTCACACCTTATATCAAAATAAGGACAAAATCAGTACATGATTTGGGTATAAAGTATGTTCCCATAAGCAAATTAGGAAAGCAAGGGATAATTTAACTAACAGATCTTTGGAGAAGGGAAGAATTTATGACCAAAGAAGAACTAGATAATATTATGAAAAGCAGAATGGACTATTTTGATTACATTAAATTAAAAATGTTTTGCACAAACAAAATAAATAGAAATAAGATTAAAAGGGAAATACAGAGCTGGGAAAGCATTTAAAGCTAGTGTTTCGATAAAGGTCTCATTTCTAAAATATATAAAGAGCTGTGTCAAATTTGTAAGAATATAAGTCATTCCCCAACTGATTGATGGTCAAAAGATATGAACATTCAATTTCCAGATGATGAAATTAAAGTCATCTGTAGTTATATAAAAAGATGCTCTAAATCACTATTGATTAGAAAAATGCAAATTAAAGCAACTCTGAGGAACCATCTCACACCTCTCAGATTAGTTAAAATGACAGAAAAAGATAATGATAAATGTTGGAGGAGATGTAGGAAAACTAACACATTAATTCATTGTTGATGGAGATGCAAATTGAACCAAGCACACTGGAAAGTCATTTGGAATTATTCACAAAGGATTATAAAACTGTACATATCTTTCATTCCAGCAGTACCACAACTCACTCTGTATCACAAAGAAATCATAAAGGACCCCCATGTGCAAAAATGTTTGTAGCAGCTCTTTTTGTGGTATCAGAGAATGAGTAGATGCCTATCAATTGGGTAATGGTTAAACAAGTTGTGGTATGTGAAAGTAATGCAATATTATTGTTTTAAGAAATGATGTACAACCTGATTTTAGAAAGACCTGGAAAGATTTATATAAACTGATGCTGGGTGAAACAAGAAGAACCAGGAATCCATTGTACACAATAACAAGAAGAATGTGCAGTAATCAACTATGAAAGAGTTGGTTCTTCTCAATAGTTCAGTGATCTAAATCAATCTCAATAAACTTTGGATAGAAATGTTCACTTCTTTTTTCTGATTTTTTTATCTCCCATTTTTTTTCTTTTGTTATGATTTTCTCTACCAAAATGGTTCATAAAGCAATGTGTATTAAAAAAAATAAATAAAATTTTAAAAGAACAAGAAAGAAATTACACTTTATATGTTATCTTCTGTCATGAGGTAATTACAAAATGTCATTTAAGAATTAATAAGGTGATAAGGTTGTGGTTCCTTTGGAAAACATTTTGAAAAATGGATACAAATTCTCCCACCCCCAAAATGTGCGCCTTGAATTTAGTATGATAAGCATGTTGTCAAATAAGGATTTATTCACAATGGGGAATGAACTAACAGGTTTGAATTAGTGTTACTTTTGACTGAACTCTAAATGAACTCCTGAAACTATCTCCAACTTGATGCAGATTATCTAGGGATAAAAGAGCAGGGCAGATGACTATTGGTTTTTGTTTTTAAAAGTGTTTTTCTGAGGATCAGAGGATTTCTTATTATATCCATTTCACCTTAAGAATGGCATCTCTTAGCTCTCAGTAAAGGTTACTTGTAAATTTGAGAACTGTGCTGTTGTGAGTCAGATTTTATTGGCACTTTATAAATGTTTAGATTTGAATTCATCCTTATGTTTAGCCACCATGAAAATAAGGTTCAATTTGTCCTGTTGTCTCATTCTTTAGACAGCTCTTACTGTGCCAAATTAAGGTTGGATCAGTTGACATAGTCCTCACAGTTTCTAGGTTTACTTAGGGATTATAGTAAGAAAAAATTTTCTGCTTGAAATATCTTGCCGGCAGTTTTTTTTTTTTTAATTCTATCTCTCAAAAAGCCCCAGGGAAAGATGTGGGATCATCAATAGCTCCATATTACCTCCAGAATTAAATGCAAGCTCCCCACCAGCTTGTCATTTAAAGCACTTCCCAATCTGGCTCCAGCCTAATTTTTTTCAGTATTATTGGTCATTAATCCTCTTTAGACACTCTGTATATCAGCCATTTGGTATTCTTTGAACAGAGAAGTTCATACCTCTCTCTTTGCTTTTGCATGGCCTATGTCTTCTGTGAATTCCTGACTCATCTTATCCACAGTCCATGGTTTTGTTCAAAGCTCAGTTCATGGGCCATCTCCCATGAGATAGCTTTTCTAATTCCATTAGATGATTTTTGCATGTGTACTCATCCTCAAATTATCATGTTTGTGCTCATCTTTTTGAATGTTAACTCAAATAGGTAAACATAGATACAATACCTTGAAAAAATGAAAATAACATTAATGCTAATTTATTTTCACCATCATCAACCTCATCTTCATTTCCTAGTAAAATGTAATCTCCCTGAGGGGAAGCATTATTTTCTTATTCTTGTTTTTCTATCACATCACTGAGCAGAATGCTTGGCCCTTAGCACTTAATAAATGCTTACTGTAACGAATTAGATAAGATGAGATGTATACTCTGAACTGACCCACAGTAACTTGTGCCTCTCCAAAACCAGGGATGCACACTTGCAGCCTGAGGCATTCTATCAGCCAAAGACTCTCAGAAACATTGATTGCCCCGTGCATCATCTCCTTTTGGCTCTGTTTCTGTAATTACCACAGCCGGGAAATACAGTGCATAAGTATAACTGCTCCCCCAGTTATGAAAGCTAAAATATTCCCTCCCAGGTCCTCCTGGAAAAGGTCAAGAAATTAATTTTGGATGAATATCTTCACCTTCGTTGCTGGTCTCTGTATTAATGATCTCATGACAGATTGCTCCTTAAACCGGCCTCAGCACAGGTCAGGATGGAGTGAGAATATTCTCTATTTAATGAGGCAGGGATCAGAGCCTCTAATATTTAATCAGTGGCATGTGGGTGGAAGGAAGGTGATCAAAGGATGGAGATTTGGCTGGAAAAAGGTTGGTACCACAGAGTAGTCCTCGAACTTCCCTCAAAGACAGGAAAATTATAGACCCTGGTAAGCATGAAATTAATGGGAGCTTCCAAGTTCTCTTGAGGCAAAACCATATGTGTGTGTGTGTGTGTGTGTGTGTGTGTGTGTGTGTGTGTGTGTGTTTGTGTGTATATATATATATATATATATATATACACACACATACATGTATGTATGCATCAGTTTATAGAAAGATGGGAAATAGTGAAGGAGAGATTTGAACAATGTATTGTTGAACAATTATATGTATTACTGCCTTTTTGATATAACTTTATTTCTCAGTATATTCCACCTCCCTTGCCTTGTATCTATTTATTATCTTATCAATCTATCTATCATCTATTTGTCTAATACAGGTAACACATTTATTCATATATGCTATGTCCTGTCCTCTGTCAGTTGTAATCCTTCTCTGGGAGGAGGTTTCTTTTCTGTATAATCTTTTCCTCTGTGAGCAGGTTTCTTGGGAGGATTCTGGAACCTTCCCCTCCAAAAGTGTGGGATTGCTGGACTTGCGAATCCACAGGACTTCTCTTTGACTCAATCCAGACTGCTGTCCAGACTCAATGTTGCCTCTTTTTATCCTCCCAGATAATGGGCTTGTGGGCATTCCAAGAGTGTAAACTCCTTTAAAGGTGTCAACTCCTTTCAGAAGATTAAATGTGTAAGCTCCTTCTAAAGGTGTGAACTCTGAGCTAGAGAATTGTTTAGACAACCTGAGTTAGCACCTTGTAATCCTAACATACATGTTATTCATGTGCTTCTCTCTATGTTTATATGTTCATATATCTATATTTTATTTTAAAAATACAAAAATATCTCTGCATATAGGTATGTCTATATTTGATCCTATTGTTTTAGAAAAGTCTGGTGAGTAAGTTACCTCTATCAGTGTTTTGTGATGTATAATCCCAGAAAGCTGACTGAGGTTATGAGAAGTTAAGAGAAGTTCAGCCTCATGATCATAAGCCAGTGAGGGTCATAAAAAGAATTTAGAGCATTATAAAGAAACTTGGATTTAAATTCCACTTATATAAATGAACAAAATACAAGCAACTCATAAAATACACATGTGTGCATATGTGTATATATATGAATATACATGTATATAAGAATATATATATCTATATCTATATGTGCATGTTTATGTGTATTGTCGTATAGAGAGATGATCTTGTAATTAAGAACGCCTGAATTCAAATCATATGTGATAATATATGCAGAGATCTTAAACATCTCAAAGGCTTATATAAAGGCTAGATGAGGGCAGCTAGGTGGTTCAGTAGATAGATCACCAAGCCTTAAGTCAGGAAGATTCATCTCGCTGAGTTCAAATCCAATCTCAGATACTTAATATTTATGGAATCCTGGGCAAATCACTTAACCCTGTTTGCCTCTGTTTCTTCATTTGAACAAATGAACTAGAGGAAATGGCAAATCATTTGAGCTTCTCTATCAAGACAAACCCCAATGGAGTCACAAAAAAGTTTGACATAACTGGAAAATGACAATATGACACTAACATTTTCATCATCAAGATCAAGACTAACATTATAATTATTTTATTTTTAAACACTAAGTTTCTATGTTACTCTTGTTAGTGGAAAAGACATATCAC
The DNA here is from genome assembly GCF_048593235.1 of Sminthopsis crassicaudata. NCBI lineage: Eukaryota > Metazoa > Chordata > Mammalia > Dasyuromorphia > Dasyuridae > Sminthopsis > Sminthopsis crassicaudata. The sequence continues at coordinate 324,663,039 of NC_133619.1, read as the reverse complement.
AATGGTAAAATCAGTGAAATAAGTATTACAGGACATGCTTCAACCCATCCTTGCACTGCTATTTAAGAGAATTTGAGTAAGTCACTTAATTTCCCTTGGATTCATATTTTTTAATAAAAGTGAGAGGTGGATGAGATGTCTTATAAAGTTCTTTCCAACTCTTGGTGCATATTATGTTATTTAAAATCTATTGCCTCAGCCAATTTTCTAGGATCATGTAAATACACATATTGCTGTGTACATTCTATTGTTCATTTGTAGATTATAAGGTGCTCCACTACCAGTTCTAAAGTCTGGAGGTATCTGCCTTTTCACACAATGTTCACACAATGGAGTAGCCTGAGTCATTGATTTCCTGTACTTTTTCCCTTTTTTCCAATTTTGGGCAAAAGTGACACTATGTGCAACAGGCAAGAGATGAGAAATACTGGGGATAGATAAACAGATGTATGGGTAGATAGAAAAATAGATGGATAGATAGATAGATAGATAGATAGATAAATAGATAAATGGATAGATGGAAGGAAGGAAGGAAGGAAGGAAGGAAGGAAGGAAGGAAGGAAGGAAGGAAGGAAGGAAGGAAGGAAGGAAGGAAGGAAGGAAGGAAGGAAGGAAGGAAGGAAGGAAAGAAGGAAAGAAGGAAGGAAGGAGGGAAGGGACAGAGGGGAGGAGGAGAGGAAAGGAGGGAGGAATTACTAAGTGACTGATAATGCAATGTCAGAAATAGGGAATGTTTTAAGGAAATGAAAGAAAGCAATGTAATTGAGGAGACGATGGTGAAACAAATGATATTATCCTGTGTACAGTTGGAAATTCTTTTCTGGAAATAAGCAGAAAGGTCAAGGTTATAGACATACATTTAAGGAGTATTCATTGCTTGTATACATAGAAGTGACAGTAGAAAGTGAGAATAAATGAGTTTGTTGAAAGGAAAAAAAGGAGAAGATGACAGCCATATTAAAGAATGAAAAATGGTGAAGTGTTATTATAGATATAGGATAGTCCAGAAACTGGGTTTTCTTCAATTAAAAAAAATATTAATTTTGGAGGGGTTTTGGCATTTAATTAGTTTATTTAATATTTTCCCAATTAAATGTAAAACAAGTTTTTAACATTTATTTATTTATTTTTTTATAGTTCTAGCTTCTTTCCCTTATCCTCCACCCATAATTAAGAAACCACATGTGAAGTTACACAAAACATTTCCATAAAAAAACATGTTGTAAAGAAAAGATAGGTCTTCAGCAAAATGAAAATAAAAACCCTCAAGAAAAATAAAGTTTAAAAAAGAGAGATAGAGAAAGAGAGAATAATGCTAAAGTCTATATTCATACATAATCAGTGTATGAATAGGATTTTTCATCATAAGTGCTCCAAAGTAGTTGTGGATCATTATACTGCTGAGAATAGCAAAGTCGTTTACAGTAGATTCTCCCACAACATTGCTATTACTTTATATAAAGTACATTCTACTTTGCTTGAGTTCATGGAGGATGTTTCAGGTTTCTTTGTGTATGTGTGTGTGTGTGTGTGTGTGTGTGTGTGTGTGTGTGTGTGTGTGTATGTGTGTGTGTGTATGTGTGTGTTTGTGTGTGAGCATCCTGCTCATCATTTCCCATAGAACAATAATTTTCTATCATAAACAAATATGACCTTTTATTGAGCCATTAACCAATTGATAAGCTTCCCCTTTATTTACTTTTTTTTTTTGCCCTGACAAGAGAACTACTATGCCTATTACAGAATTATGAATGTTCTGAAATTTGGGTATAATATTCCTGGGAGGTTTCATTTTGAAATCTCTTTCAGGAGGTGATTGGTGGATTATTTTAATTTCTTTTTTACCTTCTGATTCTAAAATATCAATAGTTTTCCTTAATGATTTCTTGAAAGATGATGTCCAAGTTCCTTTAGTTTCCATTTGCTCAATTCTATTTTTTAAAATGTATTTTATTAAACAAAAACAGAATAAGAAAAAAAAGAAAAACGGAAAAGGAATATAAAACAAAATAAAGCAAAACAAAAGAAAACATTGTAATGTGCCCAGCAGACCATCAGGGAAGATTCAAAATAGATAACAACTATATATTCAAGAAAGAATATATAATATATAACATATATATATATATATTAGTAGAAGAGATTATATTCATGAATATCCATTTTTTTCTTTGTAAATTGTTCTTTTGTTCTCTTCTGGGCATCTTATTTATTTTATTCCTTTCCCCTCCCTTTTATTCCCCCTCCCATTCCCAAGCAAGCTATAATTAAGAAAACAATTATTTAAATATACATATGTAGATAGATACATGCAAACACACACACACACCCTACATATACACATATATCTTTGCTTTAACTGTGCTTCTTAGCATGCCTTGCTGTTGCTTAACCTTCCCCTATTCAAGGATCCCTCCCTTGTCTTCTTCCTTCACCCTTTCTTCCCCTATCCATCCATCACTCCCCCCTTATTTCTTTATAGATTTTGAAGGATACTATACCCTTCATGTTATATTTGTAGCATTGCCTATTAAACCCATTCCTGGTGTGATCAGGTTTTCAGAACTCCAAGCCCTACTTTCCCTCTCTAATGTCTCTGTGTCTATCTTTTCTTTGCACCTCATTTGTATAACATAATTACTATTTTTTACCTTAACTCTGTCAATCTTTCTTTTGAGCTATCCTGTTTTTTTTTTTTGTTGTTTTTTTTTTTTATGAAACTTAAACATCTGGTATACATTTCCCATGTTAAAAAATAGATCATTTGTCAATGTTTAAACTTTTTGTCCATAATGAGTTTCTTGAAATTGATCTTTGATATTGGTTCTTAGATTAAATTTTCTATTAAGTTCAGATTTGGTTTATAGAAAGTTTTAAAAATCTGCAAGTTTGTTGAATATCCATTTTTCTCATTCAATATTATAGATAGTTTTGCTGGATATGATATTTTTGGCACAGGCCTACTTCTTTTGCTTGTTGGTAGATATAATTCAGGACCTATGATTCAGGTAGATGTGATTCAGTTTCATTGTAACTGCTAATAAGTCCTGTAAAATTCTAATTGTAGCTACAGTGTATTTGAACTGTTTTTTTTTTTTCTTGTTTCTTAAAAAAATTCTTTTTGATCTTAGGGTTTCAAAATTTGGTAATAATATTCCTGTGTGTTTTCCACAAAGGATCTCATTGAGTGGTGAGAGGTGGATTTTTTACTATTTCTACTTTCCCCTCATGTTTTATCACTCCAGGGCAATTTTCTTGAATTTATTTCCTATATTATTGTGTCAAGATTCTCTTTTGGATCACAACTTTCAGGTAATCCAATTATTCTTATATTTTCTCTTCTTAATCTGTTCTCCAGAGCTATTGTTTTTCTTTAAAATGTCTCACATTCTGTCCTATTTTCTCATTCTTTATTTACTGTTTTGTTACTTCTTACTCTCTCCTAGAAAGGTTTCCCCTTGCCTGATTCTAATTTTTAAAGAATTATTTTCATATTTGAGACTTTACATCTCTTTTTCGAGTTAGTTAAACTTTCTTTGGAATCTTGCTTCTCTTGGATGGTTTTTTATTTTTTTATTTTTTTATTTTACTTTTTTTTTCAATGTCTTTCATTTGATTTTTAAATTCTTTTTTTAAGTTCTATAAATTCTTTCTGGGCAGGTAGTCATTTCATGTTACTCTTTGTGTCACTCTTTGGAGCAAAATTTTTTTTTTACTTCAGTGTCTTTTACTGAAGATGAACACTAATCTTCTTTGTTCCCATAGTGCCCATATAGTGGGTTTCTTTCTTTTTTGCTGGTTTATTTTTTAATAAGAGATATTCCTGTAAGCATCTCTAATCTTGGGTTTGAGAATTGGTACCTTAAGCTTCCCTTCAGCTATCCTGTCTAACCAGGAATTCTAAACCAAGAGCTCCACCCTCCTGCAAGTACCCACAGTCAGTCCTGTCCCACTGCTTCTGCACTCACTGGGTACTGGTTCCTTTCTTGCCTAAGGCCACTTCTCAACAACAGAGGTGGGCCTGGTGCTCCCAATCAACCAAGGTCCACTCAGTCTTCCCTAATTCAAAAGCCATCTTCACAAATAGCCTGGGAGGTAAAAGTCTCTGTGGCTTCTGCTGAGGCTCCAGCCACAAGGAGCTAGCCTAAGGCATCCCACTTAATGCTTCTGCAGAGTTAACCTACAAGTTTTTGCACTTCACATGGGTTAATCCCAGCCTTGGGTCTTCAGATTTTGTTGTATAGTACCAGAAGGACTCCTGTTCTGCTACAAATCTTAATTTTTCATCAGTCTATCTTCACTCTGAGGCACAAATATGTTCCATTTGTGGGGGAAATCTGGAGAACTTGAAATTTACCAGCCAATTCCACCATCTTCTCAGAATCCTCACTTCAATTCTAATTTTTAACGAATTCTTTTCCTCCGTGAACTTTTGAACCTTTTCCAATTGGCCAATTTTGCTTCTTAAGACATTATTTTCCTTATTAGCTTTTTGTATTTTCTTTTGCACCTCTTTCAATTCTTTTTCCAATTTTTCCTCTATCTCTTATTTAATTTTCAAAATCTCTTTTGAACTTTTCCATGACCTATGTCCAATTCTTAATTTTTTTTGGAGGTTTTAGATGTAGGATCTTTGACTTTGTTTCTTTTTCTGAGTGTGCTTTTTGATTTTCTTTGTCATCATAGTAACTTTCAATGGTTAGAGTCTTTCTGTTATCTGCTCATTTTCCTAGCCTATTACTTGGCTTTTAACTCTTAAAGTAGGACTCTTTCCAGAGTGGAGGGTGCATTATCTCAAGCTTCAGGAATTTTGTGCAGCTGTTTTCAGAGAACCTTCTAGAGATCTGAAGAGCAAGGAAGAGATTATCTATCAGATCTTTGTGGAGTTTATGGCTAAAGAAGAGATAGAGAACATAAGGAAATAGAGAATCGACAACTTTGATTACATTAAATTAAAAAGTTTTTGTAGTTTTTGTACAAACAAAACTAGAAAAATACATTATAGCCAACATTTTTGATAAAGGTATCATTTCTAAAATATATAAAAACTATGTCAAAGTTATAGGAATACAAGTCATCCCCAATTGATAAATGATCAAAGAATATGAGCAGACATTTTTTCAGATGAAGAAATTAAAACCATTTATAGTCATATGAAAAAATGCTCTAAATTATTATTGATTAGACAAATTCAAATTAAATTAATTCTGAGTACCACCTCACACTTCTTTAATTGGTAAAGATGATAGGAAAAGACAATGATAAATATCGGAGGAGTTGCGGGAAAACTGGGACATTAATATATTGTTGCTGGATCTGTAAAATGATTCAACCATTCTGGAGAGCAATTTGGAACTATCCCCAGAGTGTTATCAAACTGTGCATACATTTTGAACCAGCAGTACCAGTACTGAGTCTGTATACCAAAGAAATCTTAAAAGAGGGAAAGGGACTCACATGTGCAAAAATGTTTGTAGCAACTCTTTGTGTGGCAGCAAAGAAATGGAAAATGAGTATATGCCCATCAATTGTGGAATAGCAGATTAAGTTATGGTTTGTGAAACTAACAAAATAGTATTATTCTGTAAAACATGATGAACAAGATGATTTTAGAAAGGCTTGTAAAGATTTATATTAACTGAAACTGAGCAAAACAAGAAGAACAGGAATATATGGTACATAGTAGCAAAATTATATGATGATCAGCTATGAAAGATTTGGTTCTTCTCAGTGCTTCAGTGATCTAAGGCAATTCCTTGTAATGTAAATGTAAACTTTGGATAGAAAATGTCATCTACATCCAGAGAGAGAACTATGAAGACTGAATGTAAACCAATACATGATATGCTCACTTTTTCCCCTTTTTCTTCTGTTTTACTTTTCTCTTTACTTCTCTTACTTTTCCCTTTTATTCTTATTTATCTCTTCCAACATAATTCCTAAGGAAGTATGTTTTTAAAAATGAATGTGTACATGTAAGCAAAGATAAATTAATTAATTAAAAACAAACAAAAAAAAGTCACCTACTTAGCAAAACTGAGTGTAACTCTTTAAGGGGAAAATGTATAGTTAATAAAATAGAGGACTTCCAAACATTCTTTATGATAAAACCAGAGCTGAATAAAAATGCTGACATTCAAATAGAAGGTTCAAGAACAAAACTTTTTAAAGTAATCATGAAAAGTAATCAAAAAGCATTTATTGACTATTTACATTGTTAGTTATATTTAATAAACCATTTACATTCCTATAGGGGATGATACCAGTAATTCCTAAAAATGTCATTAATAAGGCATTTAGAAGGAGACTGCATAAAGGTCAGGATGAGTTGACTACATTATCATGAGCTCCAAAGTAAATGTGGGGTTGTTAAGATTCTTACAAGGTACTAAGTCACTGGAATTGATAGAGACAATAATTATCTAATTTAGCATGGTTCAGTATGATTGATCTGACCATACAAAGAGATGTTATGGGCCAGAACTTGAAACAAGGTACTGAGTGGAATTGAGGAGACAATGGTTAAATCTAATTTAACATTGATTTAATCCTATAACATATAATGGTTTCCTAGTGATGTAATGATTGGTGTGCAGCATATAAGCAAGAAGCTCTCAGGGCCAAAAGGAACTTGGGAGATTCAGAGTCAAGATTCATTCCAACTTCTACCTTTGTGCTGGGCTGGAGACATTGGGAGGATGAGAGGCTGAAGCTGGCTGAAGAGATTCAGAGGGAGCTCTTGGAACCAAGCAGAGAGACAGGTCTCTATTAAAGCTAACCAGGCCCAGGAAAAAATTCAAGACTTTGAAGGACACAATAAAGGATCTGGACTTTAACTCCTGGCTGTATTTGGGATTATCGAACTGAACTGAAACTAAGGCTGCCTCCAGAAGCTCCCCAAGAAACCTGCTCCAAGAGAAAGATTATAATTTAGAAAAAAGAACATTATATATTATAGGGGTAATAAACAAATATTTATTGGGAGAAAGAATAGGAGAAAGATAGAATGGAGCAAATACAACTTTTATAATGTAGAGAAAAATGAGATGGTGGCAGCAGGTAGTGCTTTAACTTCAGTCTTTTTGGAATTAGTTCAACGAGCAAATACATACACACATGCACACACACACACACAAACACAAACACACACATGAAATCTATGTTATCCAATGGAGAGATATGAGGGTAAGGTGGATAAGATATATGTGGGAGAGATGATAAAAGAGAGGATAAATTTGGAAAGGTAGGACTTATAAATAAGACAGACTTTTCAGGAGGAATAGGAGACAGACAGACAGATTGACAGACAGAGACAGAGACGGAGAGATAGAGAGAGGAAAAGAACAATGGTGGGAAAGAGGAAGAAAGGAGGGTGGGAAGGACAGAGGGAGAGAGAATAGCATGAAGAAAAATATAGTATTCATATTGGTGAATAGGGAAATCTCTGGTGTTGTGGCTACTGAATAATTTAAATAACAATGTAATTAATTAAGGCTGCATTTGTCAATAACAACAAAAGATTAATTACTTTAAGGTTTGTTAGTAACTTTTTTCCTCCATCCTCCTCCCTCCATTTCCCTTTTTACCTTCATTCTTTTTTTTTCCCTCTTTCCTTTTCTTCTTCTCTTCCTTTATTCCTCCTTCCTTCCTTTCGCTTTTCCCTTTTTTCATTCCTCCCTCTTTCCTATTCTTCTTTCTTACTACTTTCCTCCTTCCCTATCTCTTTCCTTCCATTCATCCTGCTACTTTTCCTCTCTTTCTTCCTCCTTCCCTTTCTTCCTCCCTCCTTTACTTATTTTTCCCTTTCTCTCTTCATCTCTCCTTTCCTACTTCTCTTATTTCTTCCTTTTATCTTTCTTTCTTCCCTCTCTCTATTTCTTCACTTATATCATTCTTCTTTCACCTTTCTTTCTCCCCACTTCATATTATTTTATTTTTCAAATTACATGAAAATATGATTATCAACATTCATTTTTGTAAAATTTTGAGTTTCAAATATTTTCTTCCTCCCTTTCCTCCCCCCTCTACAAGATATTAGCAATCTGATATAGGTTATAGAGGGACAATCATTTTAAACATATTTCCATATTAGTCATATTGTGAAAGAAAAATCAGAACAAAAGAGAAAAACCACAAGAAAGAAAGAAAGAAAAAATAATACAAAAAAGTGAAAATAGTCTCCATAGTTCTCAGTCTGAATGTAGATGGAATTTTCCATCACATCTGTGGGAATTGTCTTGAATTACTGTAGTGCTGAGAAGAGCTGTATCAATCACAGCTGATAACCACACAATCTTCCTGTTACTGTGTACAGCATCTTATTTCTGCCTCAGTTCAAGTAAGTATTGTGAGGTTTTCCTGAAATCTGCCTGCTCATTCCACAACATATTTAGCCATTCCCCAATTAATGAACATCCCTTCAATTTCTAAATCTTTGACATCACCAAAAAGGGCTGCTACAAAAGTTTTGGGGCATATGAGTCCTTTTTCCATTTTTTTTCTTTTTTTTTTCTTTTTTAATTGTTTTTAATTTTTTCTCCTTTTTCCATTTTTAAAGACATGTTTGAAGGCAGGAGAGAGAAAGGGAGAAGGGAAAGGGGAGAAAGAGGAGAAGATGTAGAAGAAGGCAGAGAGAAGATGAGAGGGGGAGAGAGATGAGAGAGGGAATAGCTAGTGAAAAAAAAAAGACAGAGCAGGAATCAGATCAGGGTCCCAGTTGTGATGAAATTAGCTTTGGAGGGGAGGAAGGCTCTTTCTATCTCTAAAAAGGAAGATGATGAATGGAGACAGGCCCAGTATTTGCTTTATTGAATGTAAATTTTGCTAGCCTTTGGGCAGAATTCCAAATTGGCAAGATTAGTTCACAATTCTACAAATTGTGCATTAATGTCCCAGTTTTCTTACATCCCCTTCAACATTTTCCTGTCATCTTAGTTAATCTGAGTGGTATGAAGTCATAGCTTGAAGTTGTTTTAATTTGCATTTCTCTAGTCAATAGTGATATAGGCCATTTTTTCATATAACCATAAATGGCTTAATTTGTTCATCTGAAATTTTTCTGTTCATTATCATGTGGTCATTTATCAATTGATAAATTACTTGTATTCTTATAAATTTGATGCAGTTCTCTATATATTTTAGAAATAAGGCCTTTATCAGAAACACTGCCTATGAAAATTCCCCCCCATTTTTTTGCTTCCCTTCTAATCTTGACTGCATAGGTTTTGTTTGTGCAAAACCTTTTTAATCTAATGTAATCAAAATTGTCCATTTTGCATTTCACGATATTCTTATATTTCTTGCTTGATTACTCCCTTCTCCACAGATCTAACAAGCAGAGTATTCTTAGTTACCCTAATTTGCTTATAATATCTCACTATGTCTAAAGTCATGTACACATTTTAACCTTATCTTGGTATAGTGTGTAGATGTTGATCTATGGTTAGTTTCAGCCATACTATTTTCTACTTTTTCCAGCAGCTTTTATCATATGCCAGATGCTAGTCTTTGAGTTTATCAAAGAGTAGATTACTAAAGCCATTGACTACTGTGTCTTGTGTCCCTATTTCATTCATCAATCACTCTATTTCTTAGTCAGAACCAAATGGTGTTGATGACTGCCACTTTATAATACAGTGTTAGGTTTTATATGGCTATCTCGATACTTCCTTCCGTTCATCCTGCTAACTTTCCTCTCTTTCTTCTTCCTTCCCTTTCTTCTTCCCTTTACTTATTTTCTTTCCCTTTCACTCTTCATCCTTCCTTCCCTACTTCTCTTGTTTCTTCCTTTTACTCTTCCTTCTTCCCTCTCTCCATTCCTTTATTTATATCTTTCTTCTTTCCCTTTATTTTTTTCATTGATTTGCTTCATTGTCTTGACCAATTTTTATTGAATTTTGCAATTATTTTTCTTGTAGTTGGTAGCTAGACTAATGTGCTATTGAATAAGTAGATAAATTTAGGTAGAATTTTCATTTTTATTTTATTAGTTCAGCCCTCCCATTAGCAATTGTTATTTTCCAATTGTTTAGATCTGATTGTAGTTGTGTGTAAAGTGTTTTGTAATTGTGTTCGTATAATTTCTGGGTTTGTTTTAGAAGGAAGACATCCAAATATTTTATATTGCCTATAGTTATTATAAATGGAATTTCCTTTTCTATCTCTTGATGCTGGTAACATATAGAAATGCCAGTGTTTTATTTGCTTTTATTTTACATCCTGAAATTTTGCTCAAGTTGTTAATTATTTCATGTAGTTTTTTAGTTTAATTCTCTAGAATAGTTTAAGTATACCATCATGTAATCTGTCTGCAAAGAGTGATATTTTGGTTCCTCATTGTTTATTCTAATTGTTTCAATTTATTTTTCTTTTATTGCTAAAGGTAATGTTTTATTATAATATTGAATAATAATTGTTATAATAGGTATTCTTCTTTCACTCTTGATCTTCTTGGGAATATGTCTATTTTATTCCCATTGTACACAATACTTGCTTATGGTTTTAGATAGATACTACTTATCATTTTAAGATTTTCATTTTCTTATGCCTTCCTGAGTTTTTAGCAGGAATAAGTATTGCTTTTCAACAAAAGCTTTTTCTGCATTTATTAAGATAATCATATAATTATAGTTAGTTTTCTTATTGATATGGTCATTTAAAAAACCTTATACTTATCTGATATTGAACCAGTCCTGTATTCCTGATATAAATCCCACTTGTTCATCGTGTATTATTCTGGTGATAAATTTCTATAATCTCATGATAATATTTCATTTTAATTTTCTCATTAATATTAATTAGGGAAATTGGCCTATGATTTTCTTTCTCTATTTTGGCTATTTCTAATTTAGGTATCACCTCCATATTTGTGTCATAACAGTAATTTGATAGGACATCTTGACCTATTTTTCTTCCAAATAGCTTAAATAATATTGGAATTAATTGTTCTTTAAATGGTTGGTAGAATTCATCTGTGAATCTATCTGGTCTTAAACATTTTTTCTCCCTCAATTATATATTATTTCCAAATACATATATAGTTTTCAACTTTCATTTTTGTAACAATTTGTGTTCCAAATTTAGTTCCCCTCCCTCCCTTACATCTTTTCTCCCCAAAACAGCAAGCAATGTGGTATAGGTTAAATATGTACAATCCTTTTAAATATATTTGTTGTACAGGAATAATCAGACCAAAAGGGGAAAATAAATAAGAAAGCAAAGAAATAAAAAACAAACCAAAAAAAAAACTATAAAATTACTATATTACAATCATCATTCATTCTAAATCCATAGTTCTCTCTCTGGAGGTAGATGGAAGTTTTTTCTCAATTTTGTAGGAATTGTCTTGAATCATCACAATGATGAAAAGAGTCAACTCCATCATAGTTGATAACATAATCTTCCTATTAGTGTATACAATATAGTCATTTCATTCTGTAGCTGTTCATGTAAATCTTTCCAGATTTTCCTGAAAGCAGTCTATGCATTATTTCTTTTTTATTATTATTAATTTTTATAATTATAGCATTTTCTTTGACAGTACATATGCATAGGTAATTTTTTTTTTACAACATTATCCCTTGTACTCCCTTCTGTTCCGAGTTTTCCCCTCCCTCCCTCCCCCCCCTCCCCTAGATGGCAGGCATTCCCATACATATTAAATATCTTATAGTATATACTAGGTACAATATATATGTGCAGAACCGAATTTTGTTGTTGTTGTTGTTGCAAAGGAAGGAATTGTATTCGGATGGTAAAAATAATCTGGGAAGAGAAACAAAACAAAACAACAACAACAACAAAAACAAAAACAATGCTCACAGTTTACACTCATTTCCCGGTGTTCCTTTTCTGGATGTAGTTGATTCTGTCCATAATTGATCAATTGGAATTGGATTAGCTCTTCTCTATGTTAAAGATATCCACTTCCATTAGAATACATCCTCATACAGTATCATTGTTGAAGTTTATAATGATCCCCTAATTCTGCTCATTTTACTCAGCATCAGTTGATGTAAGTCACTCCAAGACTCTCGGTATTCCTCCTGTTGGTCATTTCTTACAGAACAATAATATTCCATAACATTCATATACCATAATTTACCCAACCATTCTCCAATTGATGGGCATCCGTTCATTTTCCAGTTTCTAGCCACAATGAAAAGGGTTGCCACAAATATTTTGGCATATACAGGTCCCTTTCCCTTCTTTAGTATTTCCTTGGAATATAAGCCCAGTAGTAGCACTGCTGGGTGAAAGGATATGCATATTCTGATAACTTTTTGGGCATAATTCCAGATTTCTCTCCAGAATGGTTGGGTTCTTTCACAACTCTACTAACAATGCATCAGTGTCCCAGTTTTCCCACATCCACTCCAACATTCATCATTATTGGTTCCTGTCATCTTAGCCAATCTGAAAGGTGTGTAATGATATCTCAGAGTTGTCTTAATTTGCATTTCTCTGATCAATAGTGATTTGGAACACTTTCATATGAGTGGAAATAGTTTTAATTTCATCATCTGAAAATTGTCTATTCATATCCTTTGACCATTTATCAATTGGAAAATGGCTTGATTTCTTATAAATTAAAGTCAATTCTCTGTATATTGTAAAATGTGGGTCCATGCTGAGTTTCTGCCATACTAATTTCCAGTTTTTCCAGCAGTTTTTGTCAAATAATGAATTCTTATCCCAAAATTTGGGATCTTTGGGTTTGTCAAACACTAGATTGCTATTTTATTCACTATCTTGTCCTGTGAATCTAACCTATTCCACTGATCAACTAGTCTATTTCTTAGCCAATACCAAATGGTTTTGGTGATTGCTGCTTTATAATATAGTTCTAGATCAGGTACAGCTAGACCACCTTCATTTAATTTTTTTTTCATTACTTCCCTTGAAATTCTCGGCCTTTTGTTGTTCCATATGAATTCTGTTATTTTTTCTAGGTCATTAAAATAGTTTCTTGGGAGTCTGATTGGTATAGCACTAAATAAATAGATTAGTTTAGGGAGTATTGTCATCTTAATTATATTCGCTCGGCCTATCCAAGAGTACTGAATGTCTTTCCAATTATTTAAATCTGACTTTATTTTTGTGGCAAGTGTTTCATAATTTTGCTCATATAATTCCTGACTCTCCTTTGGTAGATATATTCCCAAATATTTTATACTATTGACCATTATTTTGAATGAAATTTCTCTTTGTATCTCTTGCTGTTGTATTGTGTTGGTAATGTATAAAAATGTTGAGGATTTATGTGGATTTATTTTGTATCCTGCAACTTTGCTAAAATTCTGAATTATTTCTAATAGCTTTTTAGCAGAGTCATTGGGTTTCTCTAAGTATACCATCATGTCATCTGCAAAGAGTGATAGTTTGATTTCCTCATTTCCTACTCTAATTCCTTGAATCTCTTTCTCTTATTGCTCTTATTGCTGAGGCTAGAGTTTCTAGAACTATATTGAATAGTAATAGTGATAGTGGGCAACTTTGTTTCACTCCTGATCTTACAGGGAAAGGTTCTAGTTTATCGTCATTACATATGATTTTTACTGACGATTTTAAATATATGCTCATTATTTTAAGGAATAGTCCATTTATTCCTATACTCTCAAGCGTTTTTAGTAGGAATGGATGTTGGGTTTTATCAAATGCTTTTTCTGCATCTATTGAGATGATCATATAGTTTTTATTAATTTGATTATTAATATGGTCAATTATACTAATAGTTTTCCTAATATTAAACCAGCCCTGCATTCCTGGTATAAATCCCACTTGGTCATAGTGTATTACTCTGGGGATGATTTTCTGAAGTCTTTTTGCTAATATTTTATTTAAGATTTTAGCATCAATATTCAATAAGGAAATTGGTCTATAGTTTTCTTTCTCAGTTTTCTATCTACCTGGTTTAGGTATCAGTACCATGTCTGTGTCATAAAAGGAATTTGGTAGGGCTCCTTCAATCCCTATTTTTTCAAATAGTTTATATAGCATTGGAGTTAGTTGTTCTTTAAATGTTTGGTAGAATTCACATGTAAATCCATCTGGTCCTGGGGATTTTTTCTTAGGGAGTTGGTTAATAGCTTGTTCTATTTCTTTTTCTGAGATGGGACTATTTAGCCTACTTACTTCTTCCTCTGTTAATCTGGGCAAGCTATATTTTTGAAGGTATTCTTCCATTTCATTTAAGTTATCGAATTTATTGGCATAAAGTTGAGCAAAGTAACTCCTAACTATTGTTCTAATTTCCTCTTCATTAGTGGTGAGTTCTCCCTTTTCATTTTCAAGACTAACAATTTACTTTTTCTCTTTCCTTTTTTTAATCAGGTTCACTAAGGGTTTGTCTATTTTGTTGGTTTTTTCATAGAACCAACTCTTAGTTTTATTAATTAATTCAATATATTTTTTTTTTTACTTTGAATTTTATTAATCTCACCTTTTATTTTTTGAATTTCAAGTTTTATGTTTGTCTGGGGGTTTTTTATTTGTTCCTTTTCTAGCAATTTTAGTTGTAAGCCCAATTCGTTGGCCCTCTAATTCTCTATTTTATGCAAGTAGGCCTGTAGAGATATAAAACTTCCCCTTATTACTGCTTTGGCTGTATCCCACACATTTTGGTATGATGTCTCATTATTGTCATTTTCTTGGGTGAAGTTATTAATTATGTCTATGATTTGCTGTTTAACCCAATCATTCTTTAGTATAAGATTATTTAGTTTCCAATTATTTTTTGGTCTATTTTCCCCTGGCTTTTTATTAAATGTAATTTTGATTGCATTATGGTCTGAAAAGGATGCATTTACTATTTCTGCCTGACAGCATTTGATTTTGAGGTTTTTATGCCCTAGTATATGATCAATTTTTGTATAGGTTCCATGAACTGCTGAGAAGAAAGTATATTTCTTTCTGTCTTCATTTAGCTTTCACCAAAGATCTATCATATCAAACTTTTCGATTATTCTATTTACCTCTTTCACTTCTTTCTTATTTATTTTGTGGTTTGATTTATCTAATTCTGAGAGTGCAGGGTTGAGATCTCCCACTATGATAGTTTTGCTGTCTATTTCTTGCAGCTCTCTTAATTTCTCTTTTAAGAATTTAGATGCTGTACCACTTGGTGCGTATATGTTTAATGTTGATACTGCTTCATTATTGATGCTATCCTTTAGCAGGATATAATGCCC
The DNA here is from genome assembly GCF_048593235.1 of Sminthopsis crassicaudata. Lineage (NCBI taxonomy): Eukaryota > Metazoa > Chordata > Mammalia > Dasyuromorphia > Dasyuridae > Sminthopsis > Sminthopsis crassicaudata. The sequence continues at coordinate 324,647,851 of NC_133619.1, read as the reverse complement.
TTCCTTATCTCTTTTAATTAGATCAATTTTTGTTTTTGCTTGTTCTGAGATGAGGATGGCTACTCCTGCTTTTTTGGCTTTGCCTGAAGCATAGTAGATTCTGCTCCACCCTTTTACTTTTAGTTTGAATGTATCACCCTGTTTCAGGTGTGTTTCTTGTAAACAACATATTCTGACTTTTAATCCAGTCTGCTAACTGCTTCTTCTTTAAGAGGGAGTTTACCCCATTAACTTTTATGGTTAGAATGACTAATTCTATATTGCTTGCTGTCCTGTTAACCCCTGCTTATGCTTTTCTCCTTTCCTTCCCTCTTACCCCCCTACCCAGTATTAAACTTGTAAACACCACTTGCTTTTCACAGCCTTCCCTTTTTAGTATCCCTCCCCCACTTAAAGTTCCTCTTCCTATTTTACCCCTTTTTCTCACAATTTCTGTATTCCCTTCCCCTTAGCTTATCCTTCCCTCTCACTTTTCAATGAAGTGGAAGAAGTTTCACCATAAATTAAATATGTCTATTGATACGCACTATGTTCATCTCCCTCCTTTCTTTCTCTCTGATATAATAGGTTACCTTTGCCTCTTCATCAGATGTAGTACCACCACTTTACACTTTTTTATGATATAATTTCCTTTCCACCTCTAGTTTCTAGGACAAATTATATATATATGTTCTTTACATATTTTCATGGCAGAAGTATAGTTCTCAAGATTTCTCTTTACCTTTTTAAAAATCTCTTGAGTTCTGTATTTGAAGATCAAACATTTTATGTAGGTCTGGTTTTTTCATCAAGAATAGATGGCATTCATTTATTTCATTAAATGTCCATCTTCTTCCCTGGAATATGATGCTCATTTTTGCTGGGTAAGTTATTCTTGGCTGCATACCAAGTTCCTTAGCCTTTTGGAATATCATATTCTAGGCCCTTCTTTTAATGTGGATGCTGTTAGATCCTGGGTTATCCTTATTGTGGCTCCTTCATATCTGAATTGCTTTTTTCTAGCAGCTTCCAGTATTTTTTCCTTTGTCTGATGGTTCTTGAACTTGGCCACTATATTTCTTAGTGTTTTGATTTTAGGGTCCCTTTCAGTGGTGATGGATGAATTTTTTCAATGTCTATTTTACCCTCTGTTTTCAAAACGTCTGGGCAGTTCTCTTTGATAATTTCCTCGAAAATAGTGTCCAAGCTCTTTTTTTCCTCACATTTTTCAGGGAGATTGATTATTCTCAAATTATCTCTCCTGGATCTGTTTTCCAAGTCTGTTGTCTTTCTAATAAGGTACTTGACATTCTTTTCAATTGTTTCATTTCTCTGGTTTTGCTTGACTACTTCTTGGTTTTTCCTTCAGTCATTCATTTCTACTTGTTCGAGTCTACTTTTCAATGATGTATTTTCTTCACTCACTTTTTTTATATCTTTTTGTAATTGTCCAATTGTGTTTTTAAGTGAGTTTTTTTCTTCTATGGAATTTTTCCCATTTTATCCATTTTATTTTTTAGAGAGCTGTTTTCTTTATCCAGCTCATTAATCCTGTTTTCCTTGGAGTTGTTTATACCTTTTCCAATTCACTAATTTTGTTTCTCAATGATATGATCTCTTTATCCACTCTGGATAATTTCTCTAGGCTCTCTTGCCAAACTTCCCTTTCCTTTTCCCATTTCTCTTCTAGCTCTCTTGTGAGAGCCTTTTTGATTTCCTCTATGAGATTCTTTTGTATTGAGGAGCAGATCATATCCACCTTAGGGGATTCCTCTGGGGACAGTCTGTTTTTAGTCTCCTCAGTATTTGAAGTGTGCTCTCTCTCCATACAGAAGCTGTAAATGGTGAGAGCCCTTTTGAATTTTTTGTTCATTTTGTCAGAGCAGAATCGAAGAAAACAAATTGACAAGAAAAACAATTGGTCTGTTTTGGGGGGCATGGGGCTGGATGGTTTTAATGGGCTTCCTCTACAGACTGGGGGGGAGGGCAGCAGGGAGCCACTAACAGGACAGAGATGGTTGTGCTACCTCTGTGCTCTGAGGCTCTGAGAAAGTGCTGAGTTACTCCAGGTGGGGGTTGGGGGTGGCCGGGTTCTGAGAGGCTAGCTTTCCGGGGTTTTATTCTTCACCTCTGGTGTTTGCACCCTCTCCACTGTTCCTGGCTTGCTGCCAAGATGGAATAGCCACACTTGGGTAAAAGTCTTTTTGCAGAAACATCAGAGATCGTACCCTTCCCCCCTGTAGTCTGAACTGTGTGAGCTGTCTGCTTGGCTCTGCCTTGCCTGCCCTCAATCTGTGCCCAGTCTATTTGACCCTCCCCTGAGCAAACACAGAGCTTCTCGGGAGAATTTCAAGGATGTTGTCTGTTTGTGATTATTTGTGGGTTTTTTTTCCAGTCAAGCATTAATTCCAAGGCTTGTCATGAAGTAAGTCCTGAGAGAAAACAGGGAGCTCAAGCAGCTGTCTGCCTCCACGCCGCCATCTTGGCCGGAATTCTGCATTATTTCTTATAGAACAATAATATTTTATTATATTCATATACTATAACATTCTCCAATAGCATCCATTCAAATTCCAATTCCTTGCCAATACAAAAAAAATGCTGCTAGAAACATTTTTGTATATGTGGGCTCTTTTCTCTCTTTTACTGTCTCTTTAGGATACAAATCCATTAGTAACATTGCTAAATCAAAGGGTGTACCTAGTTTGATAGCCCTTTGGGCATAGTTCCAAATTTGTCCCTAGAATGTTTAGATCATTTCAAAACTCCATTAACAAAGCATTAATCCTTGAGCTTTTTTCTTAAGGAGTTCATTGATGGCTCCAATTTCTTTCTTTCTTTTTTTTTTTGATGGGGTTATTCAAATATTCATCTTCTGTTAATCAGGAAATTTATATGTTTTAATAAGTATTTATTTCTTTCAGTTAGATTGTCAGATTAACTGATATTTAGTGGGCAAATAGCTCCTAATTATTGTTTAATTTCTTCACTGGTGTTAAATCCTCTCTTTCTTTGGAAACTGATAATTTAGTTTCCTTTTTTCTTTTTGTCTAATCAAATTAATTAAAGGTTTATCAGTTTTAAATTTTTTTTCATAAAACCAACTGTTACTTTTTTCATAAGTTCAATAGTTTACTTACTTCCAATTTTATTAACATCTGCTTTGATTTTTGGAATTTCTAATTTGGTAATTAATTATTTTTTTATTTCTTTTTCTAGCATTTTTAGTTGCATGTCAAGTCATTGATTTCCTCTTTCTTTATTTTAATTATGTTTTTTTTTTTTTTTTTTTTTTTTTTTTTAGGCTGGGGTTAAGTGACTTGCCCAGGGTCACACAGCTAGGAAGTGTTAAGTGTCTGAGACCAGATTTGAACTGGGGTCCTCCTGAATTCAGGGCTGATGCTCTATCCACTGCGCCACCTAGCTGCCCCCGATTTTAATTACTTTAGCATTTAGAGATATAAAACTTTTTTCGGATGAATCCCAAAGTTTTGGTGTGTGGTCTAAATATTGTCTTTATCTTTGGATGAAATTATGAATTATTTTTGTGATTTGTTCTTTGACCCACTCATTCTGTAGGATTAATCATTAATTCCCAATTAATTTTGGTCTGTTTTCCCACAGCTCTTTATTATGTATAAATTATATTGCATCATGATCTGAAAAGGATATTTATTTATTTATTTATGCCTTTCTGCATTTGATTGTAAGATTTTTTTCCCCATCAGAGAAGATCACTTTTTGTTTAGGTTCTATGTGCCACTGAGAACAATAATATTCCTTTCTATCCCCATTTAATTTTCTTCAGAGATATTTCAAGTTTAACTTTTTAGAAATTCTGTTCACTAAACTTTTATTTATTTTTATCTTAGATTTATTTGATTTTGAGATAGGGAAGTTGTTATCCCCAGTAGTATAGTTTTGCTGTTTGTTTCTTTCTGTAACTCACTTAACTTCTCCTCTAAGAATTTGGATGATATATCACTTGATACATATATGTTTAGTGTAGAGGGCTGGACCAGTTGCAGAGGGCTGCAACTCTGAAAAGGTGTACTTGAACTTAAGACAGCAGAGTACTTAAAGCAAAGTACCAACTCAATGTGATATAATAGATAATATAGTGATGTGATAGCTCTCCTCATGATTTGTGCTTTCTGAATGTGCTGTGGTGAGGTAATCATAGGGAAGGATTGGAGGGCTGAGGCAGAGAGTCAGACTCTGTCTGCCTCAGCACTCTCAGAAGGGAAGATTTCAGATTCCAGACTCCAGAGTCCAGGATCCATCTTTGACTAGCCACATGGCAGCTTGCCTGCCTCCTTCACTTCTCTTCCTAAAGATCATGGACTTTGATTGATTGATCTTGATTCTGATTCTGAGGCCTTCCAGAGAGCTAACCTGGACATTACAGTTTAGTGCTGATATCATTTCATTGTCTTTAATAAGATAAAGTTTCTTTTATGACTTGATTGTCTTTAACAAAAATATAGTTTCCTTTATCATTTTAAATTAAATCTATTTTTCTTTTACTTGTTCTGAGATCAGGATTGCTATCTCTGTATTGCTTTGTTTTTACTTCAGGTAATGCATAATATATTCTCTTTCAGCCTTTTATCTTTTTTTTTTTAATTATAACTTTTTATTGACAGAACATATGCCTTGGGTAATTTTTTTTTACAACATTATCTCTTGAACTTACTTCTGTTCCGACTTTTCCCTTCCCTTCCTCCACCCCCCTCCCCTAGATGTCAGGCAGTCTTATACATGTTAAATATATTATAGTATATCCTAGATACAATATATGTGTGCAGAACCATACAATTCTCTTGTTGCACATGAAGAATTGGATTCAGAAGGTAAAAATAACCTGGAAAGAAAAACAAAAATGCAAGTAGTCCACATTCATTTCCCAGTGTTCCTTCTCTGGGTGTAGCTGATTCTGTCCTTAACTGATCAATTGGAACTGAATTAGATATTCTTTTTGTCAAAGATATCTACTTCCATCAGAATACATCCTCATACAGTATTGTTGTTGAAGTGTATGATGATCTCCTGGGTTCTGTTCATTTCACTCAGCATCAGTTCATGTAAGTCTTTCCAAGCCTTTCTGTATTCATTCTGCTTGTCATTTCTTAAAGAACAATAATATTCCATAACATTAATATGCCATAATTTACCCAACCATTCTCCAATTGATGGGCATTCATTCATTTTCCAATTTCTAGCCACTACAAAAAGGTTAGCCTTTTATCTTTATTCTGTGTCTATATCTCAAATGTGTTTCATATAAACAACATATTGCAGAATTTTGGCTTTTAGGCCATTCTGCTTTCTGTTTCTGTTTTATGGAAGAGTTCATCTCATTCAAATTCACAATTATGATTACTGTGTATTTTCCTCTCCCCTATTTTCCTTATTTATACTTTTCTCTCTTTTTTTACCCTGTCCCTCTTCACCTATGTTTTACTTCTGACCCTCCCCCTGTCTGCCCTTCATCTATCACTTCCCCTCTTTTCTTTCCCCTTTCCCTCCCCAATAGGATAAGACAAATTTCCATACTTAAATAAGTATGAATGTTATTCTCTCTTTGAGACAAAACTGATGAGATTAATATTCAGACAGTGCTCATGTCCCTCTCTTATATCCCTCATCTGCAATAGGTCTCTTGTGCCTCTTCATGTGATGTAATTTGCCCCATTTTTCATTTTCCTTTCCTCCTGTCCCAGTGCAATACTTTTTAATACCCCTTAATTTCTTTTTTTATATCATCATGTCAATGTCAACTTATATCTATACCCTCTGTCAACATATACCCCTTCTAACAGCCATAATAACGGTATAGTTCCCAAGAGTTACAAATATCGCCTTCCTTTGTAAGGATGTAAACAGTTTTACCTTTATTAAGATCATTCTCTTTCCTGTTTACTTTCACTTTATTTCTTCCTTTCTTCCTTTTTCCTCCCTTACTTCCTTCTTTCTGAAGTCCAGGAACTTTTAATCTGCTATATTTTTTACCTGAACTAGTTTGCCCCTCCTTACCCAGCCCCATTCCTATCTTTCTCCAAATGGGAGAATAAGAGATGAGCAGACTGGTGTGATACTAGCTTTACTTCAGATAAACAGACAGAATTCCTGAACTCATATGATTCACCAGGCTTAGCTTCCACAGTAAAAAAAGATCATATGGGTTAGTTACCACCTGTGGCTATAAAGAACTGTAAGTAGTGTTTTCTTATTTGATCTCATAGGGAATGCAGCCATATAAAACCAGAATTAGGAAAAGGGACTACAAGAAAAAGAAGAAACTAAAATTCATAATGAGAGTAAAGAATAAGCTTGTTCTATGTGCAAGAAATGGAAATAGGAGGTTGAATTTGGACTAAACAGTATTAAATATTTACATTATGAACTTAATATTATGAGGTACCAGGTGTGACCATACAAGAGTATGCTTGAGGTTACATAGAAAGGAGGTGGTTGGGTTGAGAAAAGTGAGGAATTATCAGGTTTAACAAGAATATTAAAGTTTCTGGAATTAAGGAAAAGGATCCAGGTTGGAGTTAAATGTCATGAATGCCCAGGCACATTGATGCTTTTAATGAACCTCTGGAGTGAGCTGATAAAATCATTGTAAGTGTGGCTAAATTACCTAGATGTTATTGGATAATACAAATGGGTTTTGAGCAGATTGTATTATTAATGGAGTAATTGTACCTATAGAAAAAGAAAAAAAAATGAAGAATGTATATAAAGAAATAAGGCTGAATTACTCTGAAACCTGTTGTTAAACACTACTACATGTTTGTAGTATGTATATATAGTTAAAATATACATACATCTTAGCTTAGCTCTATAAGTTAGGAGAAGTCAGAAAAGGGATTATTTGGTATGAATTGGAACCTGTATCCTCATTAGCTAAGAGGGCTAAGGAGTCTTGTTATATCTAATATTAATCCCTAATTACAGGTTAGTTATTATTAACTAATAAGCAGACAAGCAAGCAGACAAAACAAATTAAATCACCTGTTCCATAACTACACAAAGCATCTCTAACAAAATGTGAATATTGAGGACATATTGCAGACCATTCAACTCTGTGCTTTAGAAAACTATAGAAAACAATCTGTTTAACTAACATGTGGCCAGCTTAATGAGGTAAAAGTGAAATTTCTGTTCTCTAGGACACATGTAATTCTGCCTATATAATGATACAGGCTGACAAAGAGGATTCATCATAATGAAATCAGCCATGCTAGTGAGAACATGGTCTGGTTGTAAATAATCTTTCAGAAGTGGGGAGAATTAACCATTAGCAGGAGTAATGTGAAAGCAGCAGTCAAGACATTTTTGTGCTAATGATGGAGAAGACATTTTTAGTGTTTAATTATGTTCTGCTTAATATTATTCTCTAATTGTTCTATATTCTCATCTTGTTTGCCAAACTTAATTGCAATTCTTTTAAGTTTAGAACTGTTTATTCTTCTCATACCCTACTACATAGTAAGCATTTAATAAGTGTATGTGGACCTTTGTGTATTTGTGTGTATGAATGGAAAAAAATAAGTTTTTATTTTAAATGAAAAGTTAGATAGTTAACTGTATCAAATCAGAGAAATTAAGTATCCAAGTGTTTAGGGAATTAAACCATAGAAACATTCTATCCTAAAGTGTTATGGAATGAAGCATGCGATAGGCCAAAAAGGAGAAGGTAAACATTAGATGTTTTAAGAGCAAGCGGTTTCTAGGGAGAAGATGAGATGCAACCAGGAAAATTATTAGAAAGAGAGAATATAAAAGCATATTAGATGTATGAAACATTGGTCATGTCCCTGAATGGTATCCAAGGAAACACAATTCCTGGAACATTTGACTTTTGAGTATCTAGTAGCAAAATGATCATGGAAAGAGTAAGAGATTTGACAGTACCCTGCTTGTTATGAGCAATGACCAAATAAGCAAATATAATATTGTCAGCACACACACACACCCACACCCACGCTGCAGTGCATATGCAACAAATGGGACCTCCCCTTTTACCTTACACACTAACACTCCCAAGGACACTGTGCATACTGTTCACAATGCTGTATTTTAACTGGATTGTATCCGTTCAGTGAAACCCTTGTGGGTTAACTGCTTTAAAATACAGATTAGAGGGAAAGGCAAAAAATAGGAATCAGAACAGGGTGAGAGAGATGTGAGTGTTACAAGCTCAGCTAGGGTACTGGGGATGCCAGACTAATGGACAAAATCTAAAACTTATTAAGTAAGGGATGAAATGGAGCAGGATAAAAAGATGGTGAAACATTTACTTTATTAATATTCCCAGGATAGTAACTTAAGTATTACTAACATATTTAAAAGGATTACAGAGCCGGATGGGGACCTTAGAGATCATCTAGTCCAGTACCTTAGTAAATTTCATTCAACAGATGGGTAAACTAATAATAGTCAAAATATATGAGGTTTAAGTATTGGAGGTGAGACTAAATCATATATTTACTTTTCTATGCCTGTTTTGTTTTTTCTCCCACTCCTCAATATTACTTCAATTAGAGTGTGTTATTACATGTAGATAAGCATATATATAGATAAGCCTGTCATCATGCAACTGTTGTTATGATTCATTTCATTCTTTTGTGCAAGTGTTTGCATTTTATTAAAGGAATATTTTAAAAATACAACATAATGAGACACATTATCAGAAATGGGATAGAGAAAACATGGAACTTAGACCCTGCCTTGTGGGAAGTTGGCATTGTGAGGGTGGAGGGAATTCAGAAAGGAGGAAAATGACAAAAATAAATGCAAACTTCTTTAACTCCATAATTTTATCGTCCTGTACTAAAAGCCTTTTTTATTTCATTAAGATCTGGTAACTAAGATCTGGAAACAATGAATGATTCTAACATCTTAGTCAAGCTTACCAGAAAACAGTTCAGAAATGTTTTCGAAATTCTTATGTGATATAAATTAACAATAAGTTTTAAAGGGGAATGGTGGCTAATAAATTAGGATTGTTAAATGGTTTTGATTCTTTGAAAATGATAGATCTCCATTCCACATGCTAATTGATCTGGAACATCAAAATAATACTGATAATTTTACCAAAAGTAATAATTGTTCTTAGCTTCCCTCACCTGGTTATTTCAGACAGAAACTTCTCCTAGAATTTTCCAGATTATTGTCTCTTATTTCCACTTTCTTTTGCATGTGTAGGTCTAGCCAGATTCCAAGTGAGCTGACCTCCTCCTTGGGCCAGCCCTTCATTCAATACTTACTACCAAGCTCAACTTCTATCATTTTGTAGGTCAACTTTAAATCAGTTACATGGAAGCAAAGAGAACAGAGGGCTTATTGTACATTTCTCTGTGGGGGAAAATGAAAACAAAATGAAAGAATTGAGAAGCTATGGTAACTAAAGCTGTGAGCAAAGAAATCTGACAGTCACAGACTGCTCTTGAAGCATTGGCCCAGAAGAAGAGATTCATGCATCAGAGCCTGGAGAACATGAAAATCCATTTGAGAAATGTTCATGTGGAGAAGGCTTATATTGTGTGAAAAATTAAGTTTACAGAATTCACACTGCATAGGAAATAGTAATTTACACATGGTTTGTGTTTAATTATTTAATCAATGAGAAACTATAGATTTATGTCTGTTTATACTGTCCATAAACTAACTCCTAGTTTATTAAAATATAAGGCAAATTGCACAGTCCTCGTAGGTCTGTTCTGTGTAATAGGGGAGTACTGTCACAAGTCTCCTTCACCTGCCCTCCCAAAGACAACAAAGAATCCAACATAGAAGGCTATTGATTGAAAAGTGCTCCAGCTCCATTTCCCAACCTCATTCTACTATAATTTGCTAATGAAGAGAAGGAAATGTTAGCTGCCCAGAACCCAGTGACAGTGTGGTAAGGGGGAATTCTTTTTTGCTTTTTCTTTGTTCCTTCCTCTTCTCACAACATGTGCTTGTGGGAAGCAAGCGTGGCTAATCTGGGAACTTGGCTAAATGATTGAGTTGAGGAAGGGGGGGGGGCATAATGGCAAGTGTGCTGACAGCAGGGAGGGGGTGTGTTGAAAGGAGGGAAGGGGCAGTTAGCCAGGGACAGTGAATTCAGTGGTAAAAAGAAGAATAGATCCTACAATGTGCAGCTACAAGGGGAGAAACAGAGTCAGCAAAAAGAAAAAAAAAATGTTGGTAAATTAACCAAAGGTAGAAAGTGAAGAAACAGGTAAAATAGGTCAGAGAAATAAAAAGTAAAATAAAATAAAACCAAACAAACAAAAAGAAAAATAAATAAATCATATATCTTGCTATAAGTATATTTATATCTATAAATATGATTTGTATGTAATATATATGTATATCTACACATATAGAGGTATATAGATAAAATGCATACACATGAACATATAAATGCATTTAACATACACACACACGCACGTGTGTGTGTGTGCGTGTGTGCGTGTGTGTGTACACAAAGTGTGGCTCAGTGCTGAAGGCCTTAGTACCTTGACCTGATGGAAAAAACCCTGAGTGTATTTTGTCCCCTTCCTCCTACACCAGTTCCAAGACAGCATATATGGTTCACCAAAAAAAGGTCAGGGCACAGGTATTAGCAAACAGAGTCAAGATTCAGATCCAGAAATAATCTAAGTATTCATTTGATTTCCAAATAATGCTATTTCTGCCTTCACATATTTCCCTTGTCTCAACTCATATAGCCATCCCAATAAGTGTATCTCACTCAATACCCCATATTTGCAATACTAAGAGCCTGTGGATCCTCTCCCTGTCTCAAGTCTCTCCCTACAACAATAGTTGCCAGAATAATCTTCTCAAAAGTCAGGCCTAACTATATTATCCTTATTGTTCAATAAAACCCACAGTGTCTCTATTAAATTCAGGATCAACATAAATTCTAATGGCATTTATTTCTTCAAAACCTCATTTTTTCTTCCCTTTCCATTTTTTCCAGTCCAGTTCTCTCTAGATAGTACTCTACCTAGCTACTCTCACTTTCTTACTGGTCTTTACACATGACACTCTATCTCCCTTACACCTTTCTTTTTTACTAGTTATTCCTCATGCTTAGTATTCTATTCCTCTTCATATCCATTTTTTGGCTTCTCTGACTTCTTTCAAGACTCAGTTTATATACCACTTTATGCAGGAGGGCCTTCTCAGTCTCATAAATACTCCTAGGCCTTGCCTCTGTTTTAGTTTTCCATTATACTGAATATATCTTGCATACATATAATTTTTTGTATGCTATCTCACTTATTGGAATATTAGGTCCTTGAGATCAAGAAACACATGCAAATATGTATGTATATATATGCAAGTATGTATGCATGCATGTATATTTGAATCCTAAGTGCATGGAAGGCAGTGAACACTTAATAAATGCTTGCCTACAGTGTATACCATTGTACATTGTACAGCTAGGACAAATTGAGATGGATTTCTCCCTGATTATCTTTATTATGCTATATTCCCAAAAAATTCCAAAAAAAAAAGTTTAACTGATAATTCAATTCAATTTAATAATGTCTACTTATAGAACACACTTTATCTTGAGGCTTGTAAGACATAGGTTAAAGTGCTGTTCTGGCGTACACTAATTTTGTGATCTTGCATAAGTCACTAGATATTTTTGTCTTCTAGTTACCCCCCTCTAATAGTGTAGAAAAGGTGCTCTCATGCATTGGTAGAGGGAATTTCCTTACCTAGGTGCTCCTTAATGAAATCAAAGTCCAGACCTAAGCCCTGTCATAGTCCCAAAATGTATAGAACTATGAACCAGATACGGGAAGTGATTTGCAATTTAGATACACAATAATTCCAGCCTTCAAGGAATGTAAAGTCTAGTAAGGGGATATGAAATATATACAAAACTAAATGTAGCACCAAATAATGTATAAGAGCATTAAAATGTCAGACAAAATGCTATTTGAAGTCTCAGAGGAGAAAGGCTGTTTATAAGCTAGAAAGTCAGGAAAAAACAGAGCTGAAATTCTTGAACTTGCCAAGTTCAACTTGGACTGGAGGTGCCAGGACAACTGAAATGATAGTCCATGCCTTTGCAATTGAATTGGGAAAGACTCCATCATCCAGAGACAAATAGAATGTGGCCTATTCAGTCAGTAGCTCCTAACTCATGCATTCCCATCCTGGGAAGAGGCTAAGAACGCTTTGATGGGAGAACTACAGAGAGAGTGGGAAGGCAAATAAGTGGCACAGAGAATAGATTATTAGACGTGGAGTGAAAAAGTTTCATTTTCCTGAATTTGAACCTAATTTCTGACACTTACTAGCTTTGTGACCATAGAAAAGTAACATTCTGTTTGCTTCAATTATCTCATCTATAAAATGAGCTAGAAAAGGAAATCCCAAATGGGTGCCCAGAAAATCAGACATGCCTAAAAATGACTTTAAAAATAAAAAAATAATAATAAAAAAAAACAATGGAGGAAATGAACCCTAGAGATAAGTGACGTAGCAATGGGATCCAGGGAGTGATAGTAAGGGGGTAAGAAGATAAAGCAGGGATCGTCATACCATATTACATGGCCTAGAGAATCTTCATAGAGAGAAAATGTGCTTCTGCAGATATAACTGTCCTGATACAAAGCTAAGGCTAAATAAAAGATAAATGTCTGGGATCAGAGGTTTTTGGGGGAATATGATGTTCATTTAGCTTTAAAGTTTCTGTAAAGTCTTTAAAGTTTAATATAGATGGAAGTTTCCAGGGACAGGAATACCATGAACAAAGAAAAAAAAGACCAGAAAGTGCTGGACATATACAGAGGATGGATGTCTTATCAGGACTTTTTATTTGCATGATACCAAGCATCTGTGTGGCCCCAGGTATTCAGATGTTCCCAAATATTCGGTTGTTTGTTATTACGGAGGCAGCAGATCCAGGTGTTTAAATGATGTTTCATTCTTGATCCAGATGTTTGGGCTTTGAGTAGCTACAGATTAAGAGAAAATGTGAATACAGGACTGGGGCAAATTTAAAAAGAAATGAAATAAGGAAAGTAAAGCTAAATACATGTGCATGGAGAAATCTTTTGTGTTTACTTTAAAGATTTAAATTTGCATCTTCCTGGTATTTTGCCTACATTTACTAAAGATTTGAAATGTGACAAATCTGCTTTCTGATCCCAGCTCCTCCCTCATTTTCCACTGACATACTGACAATTTTGCTTGTTTATTTACCTTTCCTAGCTGAGCAAGCTGTGATACATCACCTTGTAAATTATATATACCCTTATTCTGGGTTAAAAAAAATTCATATAGTTGGCCTCTGCACAAGAGAATTATAGTTCTAACTCTTTTTAATAGTCAGCAGGTTTACCAAATTCCCATTAAATATCTGTCTGTTTATCTATCTATCTATCTATCAGCTAGAACTCTATTATAAAATTGATCAGAGTATAAATGAAGGGTTATTAACTACTTTTTGTTATTGTTATATGAAGCTTTTTCTTTGTTTTGTTAGTGAAATTTCCTGTATTCTCCCTCAAACAAGTGCTCCATAAAGGGAACCTATTGTGACATGATATTGCTATATAAATAAGCCAGGCAAAGCATTGTGACATTTTTGTGAGAATCATTTAGACTTCTAGATTGATTAAACCTAGGCTGATATTTGCAGGAAAAAAATAGAATGGGACGGGGGGAAAAGCTGTCCTTTATGACTTAAACTCAACTTTCCTATTCATTTGCTGAAAAGTGTGCCATTTTAAATGAGAAGAAAATGGAAGAGATTGGATCTGATCACCAGTTTTTTTTTTCATTTCTAATATACAATTTAAACCTTTGTGACTTTGTGTTTTGGATTGGAGCAAAAAAGACCAGAATTCAAATCCAGTCTCAAACATTTAGCTGTGCAATATTGGGCAAGTCATGTAACTTTTCTGTGCTTCAATTTCTTCATTTATAAATTGAGGATTATAGTACCTACATTGCAAGGTTGCTGAAAACGTTATATTAAATAATACTACCCAGACATTTTGTGAACATTAAAACACTATATAGATCCTAATTATTATTGCTATGATATCATTATCATCATCATTATTATCATCAGCCCCAAATTTCCTCAACTATAAATAATGAGGTTGGGCTAGTTCTAAATGCTTTAAGCCTTGACCTTCAGCTAAGGTATGGGGAAAAGATCTCCAGCACATAGTCACTATATTAAACTGGATAATCCCCATTATAGGTGCTTGACAAGGTTAAAGGAGGTTTGTCAAAGATGTCTAGGATAGAGTTTCAGATGTACAGCATTATACACTCCCATTTTCCCATTGTTCTACATTTGAATTTCCTTAGAGAAGCAAAAAATGGAAAGATGTCACTAAAGAGATCTAAGCAGAACTAGATTTTTCTTTCTACTACCAAACATGTAGGACATATGTTAAATCTCTGCATGGATAGGATAATCTTTGAAGGAGCATAGAGGGGATGATTAAAGAATGTAGAGATCACATAACTGTACCCCTTCTATTTACAAAAGGAAGATTCCAGGTAAATAAACAATAAAAAGTTTGGAAATAATGTTTTGAGTATACAGGACTAAAGTTTTCATGCCTATTGGTTAAGACTCACATTCCAGTTTTGTCTTGAAACATCATCTAATTCTTAGACAGTGATACCAAGATTTCAGGAAGATAAAAAACAGGATGCTTAACTGGACTTCCCCTTTTCATTCAGATGTTCTAATAGAATACAAAAATACTTTAGTCCACTAGATCTGTAGTCATCCAATTTCAATAACTTTACCTTGTTCTCATATTTTTGATGCTTGACACACTATATATAATTTTGCTTGCTAAGAAAAGTTCAGTTAATCACAAATAGGTACTGCTCTTCCTATAATAAGTTCATGGATAATATTTATGACATGTAAAGAAATGTTCAGTCAGAGATCCACTCACGTTAATTTTTTTTCTGTTTTATTTAAATGTTTTCAATGCACATAAACAGCACAATGCTCAGACAGGCAATCACAGAGAGCTGAAGGCAGTGGACTTAAAGTCAGGAGAATAGGTTTCATCTCTTCTCTTCCACTTAGGAGACAAATAGTGTTCACCAAAGTACTAAGTGTTACTGGGACTTATTTTCTACATCTGAAAAATAAAGTCGTTGAAAGAAATGTCTAAAGTTTTATCTAACTTTTAAAATCAATCAAATGCCAAAGGGAATTCAAGATTTCATAGTTCAGCTTTATATCTTACCAACATACTAGGACACAATCTATGAACTTTTTCTTTACTTAAGAAGTATGTCTCTAATTCCTGGTATACTGTTAGTAGATAAGGGGGGCAAAGTATCAAGTCTCTCACAGCTTTATCCTCAGGAATTGACAACACAATGTCCTTTGCCACAGGCAACATTGGATTCCTGGGTTTGAACAATCTTGAAGCTTATATTGGTCTTAAGGTCTTAAGTCTTTTAGGGCCAGCTTAGTTGACAGAATAAATCAGTTTGATAGAGTTTGGATCTTCCTCATACAGCTCTGTCAGTTTGACATAGTGAGTTACATTTGCTAGCTAGAGATCATCATCAAACCATGTTTGTTTAGCCTAAGGTTTCATGTGGTGTTGGCCTGTCACAGTCCTCAATACTTTTAAACAATTAGAAAAGGAATTAGTTCAATTCCTTTTTTTTTTTTTTTTTTTTTTTTACAAAATATATCAACGTACTTGACTTTCTCTTGAAGTAGGTATATATCTACAGTGAGAAATTGAATAGAATCAATGGTGTGTTATCTTCTATCACTTTATATGTTTAAAATGACAGGATTGACCAATTTAATTATTATTAAAGTTATTAAGTTATTAAGATCCTAATTGCTATTAATAATTATACTGTATGTAACCCCTTGTGATAGGTGGTGGGAATAAAAAGAATGAAACAAAATTGTACTTGCTCTTAAGGAGGGTAAGTTTTGTAGAAGATGCACAATATTTTGATAAAAAGCCAACTTGAAGAATATAACAAGTAATGCAAAGAACTTTTCAAAATTGCAACTAAGAAAATTAGAAAAGGTCATCCTGTGACCTGATAGCTGAGTTGTGTTTTTAAGGAATGAAGGGATTTTTCAAGGTAGTAGTGAGAAGAAAGTATCTTCTAGATATAGAGGACACACTACCAAAATAAATCAAGGAATTGTAATATATAATGTCATCTATGATATAAAGCTAGTAGTTTATTTTTTTCCTGAAATGAAGACTACATGAAATGGAATAACTTGAAATATGATTGGGAATGTAAATGGAAGCTGAAATAAAAAAAACTTTTAATATCAGGTTAAAACTTTTGCATTTATACTAGAGAAAATAGAGAAACATTGAAAATCTTTAAGAAAAGAAATTCCAGTTAGATTTGTTTTAAGACTGTTTTTCAGTAGTGTACAGGATGGATTTGAGAAAATTCTTTTCTCTGATGGAATGGAATGCAGAGATACTAAATATTAGACTATTGGAATAGTACAAACAGGAAGTGATAAATGTCTGAATTAGGGGAAAGAAGAGGCCAGATACAGGGTATTTTGTGGGACTAGAATTAATGAAATTCCAAAACTGATTTTACATTGATGGGATGAGATGTGGGTGAAGGAAAGTGAGATGTTAAGAATGAATCCAAAGCCTTGGTGATTTGGAAGGATGTGCACATTCTCAACTGCATATCTCATTGTTACTTCAAAATTAATAGGGACAAAATGTAACTCCCTATATATTTCCACAAGCTCTTCCATCCTCTGAAAACCCATATTTCAGTTGAGAATGTGCCCATTGGTATTTAAATAAATCATGTCATTGATGAGTTCATGGACTTAGGTCTAATGTGATCAAAGTAAATTCTTACCTATCTCATTTAAAAGAACTTTTAGAAATCACAGGTTTATTCATCAGTACCTTTTTCCTCTCTGATTGAACACTTTGGAGGAGAAGTATATGGCTTTCATGTTTTAAAAGGGATTTCAGCACAGTTCCCCTTATGTCCCAGCTTACTCTTTTTTTGGACTGCTTCAGAATACTCCAAAATAGTTTCAAAACCAGGCATCTTTTTTTCTCCTCTTTGCATTTCAGTTTCTTTAGTGTGTTTTCATTTCTCATTAGATTGTAAACTTATTGCAGACAAGAGTTATGTTTATTTTATGTGTCTATCTTCACACTTTGCACAGTTCATGATATATAATAAATGCTTAGTAAATAATTATTGATTAATTAATTAAATGAAATACAAGGTCATAACTATGGCATCAACCCTGCTTTACATGGTGACTGTTTATACTATTTTCAGAAAAAAATAGCTAAAAAGACAATTAAGAGCCTATTCCAATGGTATACTTGAAAGGTAAGGGGACCTTAACTTGGATGGCTGGCATGTGAATGGAAATGAGACATATATGTGGGAAGTGATGGAGATAGCATCAATAAGATTTGGCAAATGATTGGATATTTTAAATGAAAAAAAAGGGGAAGACTTGAAGATGGTTTTGAGGTTTCGGTTCACGTGACTGAGAAGATGATAATGTCCTCAAGGATGATGATTATTTAGCTTTATTGATGTTATCTTTTATAATATTTAGAAGTCTGCTTACATTTACACTTGAGCTTTCCTCAAATGTTGTTTCTATCAAATTAGAAAGGCAGAGATAATGATCCTTGTGGAAGATTGTTTCCCCTTTTCCAAGGTCCAGCCTCCCTAAGGAGTCAAAACTTATCAGAAAGTTAACTATTGCATAATGTATTCTTTGGCTAGGGCAACCCATCTTTTTATATATTGATTAATGATGGTAGAGATGATGATGGTGATATTGATGTCTGTCCTATTTATATGGTGCTTACAAAACAATTTTCTCATTATTATCCTGTGAATTTTAGGGAGGTAATTGACTATAGGTAAACTGGAAAGAATAAGGCTTCTTGTATTAAAAGATATAATTTCAGATACTGCTATTGAAATGTACAAGTTTCTTTACTGTAAAATGGAGAGATTGGCCATGATAATCACCTTTTTTTTCCTGACTCCAGCTCTAAAATCCCATGAAATTATTTGAAATCCATATTTGACAAGGAGATAGATAGTAAATTATGATCTTATGATTCTTATGATTATTCAGATAAAGAAATTGAAATTCAAATAGGTTAAATGATTTGTCTGAAAATACAAGGTAACTGAGTGGCACTAGGACTAGAGTTTGGAAAATGTGAGTTCAAATATAGGTTCAGATACTTACTAGCTATGTCATTTACCTTACCTTAATTTATTAGAGAAAAAATAGAAAAAACAACTTTATTATCTTTGCCAAGATGATCTTATGGACAATGTTGGCATGATATTATAGTCCATGATGTCATAAGGAAGTGGACATGACTGCATAATAGTAATGACAAAATACAGCTAAAGTATCTTAGAACCAGAGTTTTAATTTGTCTTTTATCTTTATTTCCAACATTTTTCTACTCCATAAAACTTTCAACATGGTTTTTAACATGTTATTCAGATGAATTTTTAGTGTGTATATCAGGTCTGATAAATTATATATGTATATATATAATATAATATATTTAATTTTAGGTTACTTGATCTCTTGATTTTTTTTTGCAGATATCCCCTGTGAAAGGCTTTAACAAGGATATCATCAGAAATGGAGTTGTGTCTCTTTGTAGCTATCTATGTGGTACAATAGAATGCAGTATTGTAAGACTTGGAACTGGAAAGAACCATAGAAATGACTTAATCAAGTTCTATCTTTTTGTAGCTTATGGAATTTAGATCTATATGTGAGAGAAGATAATTTAGCTAAAGTCATTAAGTAGCCAAACCAGTATCTGAAACAAGGTCTTTTTAATAGAAGTCTCATGCTTTTTCCACCCTAAGCTTTTTATGTAAAATACATTTCTAAGTTTCCTTCATTTAGGAGTCAGGTTAGACAGAATGGTGAATCATAAGGAGAATCTGTCAAGAATTTTTTCTTCTCTCCTTGATTGGGAAATATGTGAAGCGGGAATCAGGCTCATTAATACCAATGAGAGATGTTGAGTTCAGTCTATTTTTCAATTCACTTAGCTTTCTTTTAAAAAATTGAGAGGTTTGTCTTTGTCACATGGTTTGTCATGATTAATCAGATATATTGGATGGGCAAATGGTTTAATAGCTATTACTATTTGTCATATCAGAGATGACTTATCATCCATTATAAATGTTTGAATATGTAAAATTAATTTAACTGGGTCTGGCTAATATTAAAGAAAGTTGGTTATTAGGCTACAAATTTGGAAAAGTCTTCCATAGTTCAGGATTAGGGGGATACATATTTGTATTCTAAGATTGTGGATTATTTGAGCTTGAGAATTCTGAGATGTAGTAGGGCTAAAATGAATTAGGTATATACTTGAAATATGCTGTCAATATGATAAGCAGTGAGGAACAAGAGGCCAAACTGCCTAAAATCGAATCTGACATAGTCTGGATCAAAAATTGAGAAGATAAAATTGTGAACAGCCCCTAAGTGGTCCTTGTACAGGTATCCCAGAAAAAAGTTCATTCTCAGTATTATATGTGTATGTGTATGAGTGTGAGTGTACATACACACTCACACATTACCTTTCGTATGTCAGGATGTTATCATATAAGAATTGAATTTAAAATGTCCTTATTCTTCTGGAGAGTGAATAACCATTCTATAAAAAGGTTTTAGGAAACAATTACATAGCAACCCGATGGGTCACATAGTCATGAGAAAAGAATGTTATCTTCCCCAAAAGGAAAAGGGAATTCAGGAAATTTGTTGATTTTAAAACTTTTTTATTTGTTAACCTTGCAGTTCTATCTTAAACCTATTTTTCTTTATCTAATCTTTTTTTCCATAAGTACAAAGCTCATTTTGCTTTCTTTTTCAGGGATTTTCTTTGAAAAATGAAAATAATTTTTAAAAATAGAGGAATCATGCTGTTAAACATTCTTTTACCATAATAATATTCTTTGCTCTCATAAAGGTGGACTTAGATAGTAAACTTCTTACTTTCTTCCTACTAATTTTTCTCAAAGAAATAGTAACACAGAAAGCAAAGGTCTCAAGAAATCTCAAAGATTTCTCATTTGTGTCACGACTCTTTTTGACTTTGGATACAACTCCATATTTTTCACATGTTTCCATCTAGTTGGATTCTGGGTCTTACTCTTGACCATTTGAAACTATCCCTCCTCCAGCGCTTCATTGTTGTATGTATTCCTGCTTTTGACAATATGAGGCTCTTCTGATTACCTTCCTAACTTTAAAACCAACTATTTTTTACTATTTTTCTGGTTCTTGCTGCTCTCACTAATAACTTAATATTTAAATGTTTCTGCTCCTCCTCTACCCACAACTTTTCTTTCAATAATTTCTCCATCGTTCTTTTATTAATTTATTTCACTCAACCCTACCATCTCTTCTATTCAGGCAAGACCCACATCTTCATGAATACCTCCAACCATGATAAAGGCTCCTAAATAGCATTTCAATCAGTCTCTCTTGAATTGAATGCCCCTTCAAGACCTCAAGTTAACCATGTTCAAAATTTTCACCTCTGCTTATTTTTCCTTCATTACTTACTCATCCTTTCCCTCAGTGCTATTACCAATCACTAGGTATCCTGCATTCAAGCTTGAAGTATTTTTTTTTTTTTTTTACTTTTTACTCTCTATATCTTCTTATCAAATCCTAATGATTCTACCTTGGTGACATTTTTCATGATTCCCTCTTCTCTGTTCCCACTTCAACTACTGTGATATAGAACCTCTTCCCATTTCTATTTCTACCTATATGCATTATTAGTTTCCTCATGGGTCTTCCTACCTCTATTCCCTTTTCCTGCCAAACTATCCTTTTATAATGTTGCCATGTTGATCTGTCATATATTTAGATCCCATCAGATCAGTCCCCTTTAAATTTCAATAGTTTATTATTGTCTACTTACTAAGGCTCCATGATAGCATTAAGGCCCTCAATAGTCCATTACTATGACTATATTTTTCCTTTATATCATATTCATCCTTCCCAACCACTTTATCCTAAGCCACAGCCAGACTAATCAATCCCATGTATACACATTCATTCAAAGAGAGAAATACGAAATTCAAATTTTACTCATGTTCTTCTTTCTAAATAATATAGTTTTCTATTTCTTTTTTCAAGATTCACTTGATTTTCTTTTAAATTCTGGGTCAAATTTTATTATTAATTTTTTTCTGATTTCCTCAATCAGAAATTATAGTGTTTTTCTTCTCTAGACCACAAAGAGGACTTTATACTTCTCATATGGGGCAACATACATTGCTTTGATGTAATTCACCACTGAGTTTTTTGATTCCTCTCTTACACTGAAAGTTCCGTGGTATCCTAGGATAAATCAAAAAGCTATCTCCCTAGCACCAAGTCCAAAGTTTTGGAAAGATTAGATGCCTAATAAATATTTATTGAATTGAATTGTCACTGAAAAACAGTATCACTTTTTTTCTGCTTATTGGTTTCTTAGAAACCAAATAAGATCACCCCCAATACAATATGTTTCAAAAAAACATATTGGCTTAGTTGTCTAGAATGACACTGGAAGATGTTTCCTTATGGAATTCCCCAGAGCTTGATTGATTTGACTTTGGTTTCTCATATGAGAGTCATTAATCTAGGCAAAGCTGAAATTAGGACTTGAGGATCATCTCCTAATATGTCTTTCTGCTATCTCTTTAAAGAAAAATTTTAAAATTAAAGAGAATTGAATTGTCCTTTAATTTGTGTAGTATTCCCTAGAGAGCAATTATTTCTCAAGAAGTGAATGCTGTAATGGGGAATAAAAAAATCTGTATTAATATACAGTAAATTTTAGAATCATTACAGATTACAAATCCTACTTCAAATGGATTGTTTCCTCTCTATTTAGAAAGACATTCTGGCATCTTTGGGGTACATAAATCATCAGGATATTATTCAATATAACATTTCTTCAGGCCTTTATCCATCCCAGGCAAGCCAATTCCTGAAATTCAATATGTACTGAATACTCAAATTCCTAAGTTTACAGAGTACAGAAAAAAATTCAGTTAACTTGCAGGAATTGCTTGGCAGATTCTTTTATTTTACAAATAATAGAGTTGATCCATCCATCCCCATGAACATTTTTTTAAATAGTTTTTGTTTACCAGATATATGCATGGGTAATTTTACAACATTGATAATTGCCAAACCTTTTGTTCTAATTTTTCCCCTCCTTCTCCCCCCCAAGATGGCAGGTTGACCAATACATATTAAATACGTTAAAGTATAAATTAAATACAATATATGTATACATGCATGACCATCTGTTTTTGTGGAATAACTCCATAGTTAGCATAGCCTGCCAACCCTGTCACCCCATTTCCATCTTCAGAGCAACTTTAACCTTAAGGCAGGACATATGAAAGATATAGGGCATCTGAATATCAGTACTCCACAGACCACCAATTGTACTTTTATTTGCAACCATCCTCCAGGTGTCCAACTCTCATAGAAATATGAACAGACAACTAACTGATTTACATGCAATCCATGCCTCCTTAATGGGAAAAATGACTGAAAACTTACAAACTAAAGTTCTCTTCACCAAAGCACTTGCCATTAACAAATGGCTCAACATTAAGAAATGGTTATAACACTGAAATGGCATTAAGAAAGATGTATTACCAGCTGCTTTGTTGCTGTTATCTGAAAGACGATGAGACTATTCCATCTGACTTATAGCTGAAACCTCCTATTTGAGTTGTCTAAGTTTAAGAGGTGAACTTCTTAAAAGCAAAAATTGTCTTATGGATAATAACATAGGAGTTAGAAAACAGACCTTATACAAAAATAACGTAACACAAATATCCATGTCGTATACTAGCAATGAAGAAGTTGACATAATTGGATTGAAAGATACATGTTGGAGAAAATAGGAACTCAGATTGTATTTGTGAAAGTGTTCTCCATCATTAAAGATTTTAAAAGTCAAGTATTGAAGTTTAGATTTGATACAATAGTGGGAAAGGAACTTGCATCTTGAAAGTCATTCTTAATTCCATTTTATTTTGTATCTAAACTGTATCTAAACTGGGGTAGGAATCTCTTCTTTTAGTCTGATGGAGATTAGCCTACATTAACAGTTTCTCTCCCTCTCTCTGTTTCCCTATCTCTCTATCTCTCTTTGTCTCTGTCTCTGTCTCTCTGTTTTTCTCTCTGTGTATGTCTCTGTCTCTCTGCCTCTGTGTATGTCTCTCTCTGTCTCTATGTCTCTTCATATAGGTCTTTCTCCCTCTCCATCTCTCTCGTTAAAGTGTTTTAGCCTTGATAAAGAACAGATAAGCACTTAAAATACACAAACCAGTTGTAAACCGAAATAATTGTCATGTATTTACCTGTCAGAGATTTCTAAAGAAGATAATATTGATAGATTTTTTTTCCACCACTGAATTACAGGAATTTAAGTTGGCAAATCTCAAAAAAGCACCAAAGTGTTTCCTTCTATCAGTAAATCCTGCCAACGTAGAAACAACTTTGAACTCAAAAATGATTATCAAGCTTATAACAATCCTAGTCCATGCTGTATAAAGATAAATCTTTCATCTGACACACCATTTACACATTTCTGGAGGCTACAATAAAATGTATCTCTGGAAACTAAACCGTCTACATTTATTTTACCTCATGAATATGGTGGAATTTGAAGCCTGTAAGAAAGCAAGCAGGATTCTCATCTGCCTTGTGTCACTATCATACTCTGCTGTGATTCTCATAATATTTCTGACACTGATGCCAGCGGCAGAATATTAGACTTCTAGGTCTCACTTCTAATCTAGGTTCCTTGCTATTAATCTACTTCATTGTATTTGATAACTTTGTGGTATTTTTTTTTTTTTGGTGAGGGTGAGGGGTTTACCATAGTTGCTTAAGAACCAAAGTTGCTTAAGGACCGAATAACAACCCTCCAAATATTGTTCCTGGTCTTTAGGGATTTCTCCAGGATACTGATGAACTCACCAATGCGATTTCCCTTGTTTTGAGACAGGAATCCTGATAGAAGAAATGATTTTCTGGTCTAGTCTGAAGCCTCTAAGGCATTACATGAAGGCCAAGGAATCCCCTTCTTTCGTGTAGTTTAACTTATACTAGTGAGAATCCCTTGCCACTTCCATCACAGAATTCTAGAATTGGAAGAGCTTTTATAGGACATCTCTCTTGTTGATTGTTAAAACACTTCTAATTCTTAATAAATGGTCATTTTATTTCAGTCCATGACACATTACTTAAGTAGAGAATTCTTCCCTTGTTTCTCATTTAAAATTTAAAAATGAGCAAATAAATAAAAATACTGAAGTGTGATGTAACAATAAGAACTTTGTCACTAGAGTGAAAGGATCTGGGTTCAAGTATCAGAACTAACCAACTAGTACTCCTTGAATGACCTTGGGTTCTTTGTAGGTCTCAGTTTTTTTATTTGTTGAATGGGAGGGGAGTAAACTTGATGATTGTAGTTCTTTTCAGTTCTCTAGAAATAAACATCATTTTGCAATATTATTTACTTCTGTGCTGTTGTAATAGAGTTGGCAAAGTTATTTCCAAAACAAATCAGAAAGTTCTGCTTTATGAAGACTGTACTAATATTTTCAACTTTGATTGATTTGAACTAATTTTTCATTTTATTTCTGCATTTTTACTGTACTTGTGCTTCTTGTTCTGGTATGGGATTAGAAACAATGTAGCTCAAAGAAAATGAAAAATTCTCTTTTCCCAATAGTTTCTACTAATTCAAAAATATAACCCAGAAGAAAATTTTCTTCTTGTGATATTTCTCTCTAAAAATTTTCCAACTACTCTGGAAGACAAGGGGATTTGTATGTGGTTAAGCTAAGCATCAAAAACTCTGATTCTTTAAGCCCCAAATAGTGTTAGACCTTTCAAAGCTTACCCAGGCCGGACTTGTTTTATTCTGTATTGCTTTGCTTTTTAGGATAACAAAATTTTTTTTAAAGCAAGAACTCTGAAAGAATATTTTTGTGTCTAAATATGGAGAAGAGTCAGATGATGAGGGAGGAAAATAATACTCAGAAATAGGGGAGAAAACAATATTTTTCTCCTGCCATAGAGAAAGAGCCCAAGTAACTAATCTCTGTGTGATAATCCTAAACAACCAGTGAAAAGGTTTAAAATCCCAGTATCCTAACTCTCACTCCTCCAATCCCTTTATATCTGTTAGATACTGTTCTCTACTTTTCTGAATCAATAAATCATTTGGATGCAAGAGAAATCTTCTCAGAGCTAAGAAAAGAAAGAAAAAAAAAGGCATGAAGACAATGAGGCGTTTGGAAAGACATTGGTTCCAGAAATTGGATTCTAGGCATGTACTGCCAGGGTGGAGAATTTTTATTTAATTTTATAGAAAAATGTTCGGGTTATTTTACACTGAGATGTGAAATCTCATTTGCAGCTAAGCCCCGGAGGGAGTGAAAGGAACTAAGAGAGCTCATAAAGACATGCGTAATAGGATTAATAAGAAAAAGGCCTAAGACATAAGCCTTTATTGTATGAACTTTGTGCTAAATTTTATCATTGATGAAGGATGAAATGTCGATACTTAACCAAACATTCATACCTCTAGGGCAACAACAACTGACTGATGGTGCTATCATATGTTCATGTTATTTGAGTGTGTTATCTAGTTCCTTCATGAGATAGACTGAATCTAATGGTAAAGAAGACAATCATAAAATACAAGCTATTCTTGGACTCTTGAACAATTAGAGTTGTTTTTTCATGCTCCTTTAGGCTAATACTCTTTATTTAGTTAAAAATAAACTGAGGGTTGAGAATTAACTTTGTTTCTTTGGGATAATACAAGCAAATCATCAGAATAATTTGTAGTACAATTATAATATTTAAAATATCACAAGATTTTAGACATATTAGCATCTTTACACATCATATAATTTACATAAGCTTTATGGATTAAAACAAACAAACAAACAAACAAACAGGAATAGCAATGTCAAGTGACAACTAATGGAACACAGATTATTATTGACAGAACTAGGGGTAAAGTCAAGTCTCCTGATGTTACATCTAGCACTTATTTCAAGAAACCCCTATGCTTCCTATTTTGATTAATTGAATGATTATGTGTGTGTGTATATATAATTAGTTAAATGTCATTGATTATTCCCAAAACCACTCATCTGAGAAGTTTAGTCAATACACAGGTGATACATGGTCATCAGATTGAATATACTATAATCAGTTCAGAATTTCTTACTGTAAGAAATCAATTGTGGCACACAAGATTGATTTGACAATCTAGACATTAGGCAAAGCAGTATGATATAAAGAAAAGAGAACTGTGTTGAGGGACTTTACCTGTTAAGTTTTCTCTTTCCTAATCTATAAAATCCATGATTTTCAGAAGTTGAAATGATAAAAACAAAAGTAGTATGTTTCCATTATTAGACTTGACCACATATGACCATTTTTAGAAAAATAGCTTCAGAAACTGGCTCTCAACTGGGTCAGGGAAAGAATAAGTTGCATTTAAGCTAACACAATGTCAGGTGCCAATGATTTCAATTCCCAAAGGGATTTATTCATTTTTTCCTAATTTATAGTAGCAAATTGATTTTTTCCAGTATTACATTCTTAATAAGTTCCATGTACACTTTTAAAAAGTTTAATTTTTAAATTGCTGGCAAATTTTTTTTTCTTCATAGAACAGAAGTGCTACAGTTATCTAGGGAATCAATTCCATTTTTTCCTGTCTTCCATTTTTTCCTGTTAATGTCATTCTTCTTGGCAGTCACTCCAGAAGTGAAAGAATGTTCCAAGATGTTTTGGCCTCTGTTTCAGGTATGAGCGCTTTTGTTGTTTTATTGTGGTTGCGGTTGTTATGGTTGTTGTTTCCTCCCAAGTTCTCTGTGTACTGTATACATGATGCTAAAGGACTTAAGAATTCCTAAATCCTGGTTCCATCATTTATGAGTCCATATTAAGAGGACATGCTGAATCAAAATAGCTGAATTATTTGGTCATATCCAACTTCATTGAACATATAGAAAAACTCACTAATTACAGATAGGGAAAAAAGCTATATTAGCTTGCAGCACAACTGTCTTTAAAAAGAATATCTGACCTTGAAATGCTGATCAAATAGGTAGTTTTTCTAAGAGGCAATTAATTTAGGTTTAATTTTCTGATGTCCCAGATGACTGACTTCTGGTGTCCTTTTTGATAACCAATGCTTAATCATACTTTTTCAAGAAAAAATATAAATACATTCTTTGTTTTCTTTTTTATAAAAAGAGAATAAATGGTTCTTTTATATATAGATATAGAATTAACTTGTAATTTCATTTGTTATAAGGAAGTTGAAATTGAGGAAGCACTCTCTACCAATTCAGTGAGCACCTTCCCTACAATCTATTACCATAAGAGAGTTAACTTAGCAAACTGAGAGATTAAGTACCTCGTACATAGTCATATGGCTTGTATTTCTCATAGGTAAGATTTAACCTAGATGTTGCTGGTCTCCAAATAGCTCAGCTCTTTATCTGTTACCATATAACAGCGTTTGATTCTACATATTAATTATGATTTTAAATGTTTTAGAAATGCGGAGGTCTTTTTAAGCAATATTATCAATTTTATCATTAACTTCATCATTGTACTTTGATGTTGCACTTCTGGCACTAAACTAAAGTGGAATCAAGATGGCCACTGTCAAAGAATACTTGAATCACATTCTTCAATTTCTTTTATTCTTGGAAGACTCTGTTGGCAGCATGCAAATTCTAAGGCCAATATTTTGAGCCCTAAGTACAAGGTATAACTTTATAAGTGAAATAAAAGTCATATGACAACACAATATTCTACTCCAGCTATTTTTAGATAAACATGATATTTATTCCTATTTAACATTCTTACTCAATAGTTAGTTGTTACTGATAGATTGAATTCAACTATTAGCAAAATCAATCATTTTAGTTTTCTGCAGTCTGATATAACAAAATACACAAATTAATGAGATATTAGAAATATCATGCCCACTATTCATGGGTATGGTTTAATGAACTGTAGAAATATAGTATGATCAGATCTCTTGGAAATATCCAATTCAAATACAGACATAGAAGGATCCAGATTGTCACCACTCCTCACCACTCCTGGCTCTGTTTTGATTCTTGCATTTTTCATTGAACCTTGCCTTCAGTATAACACACTCAAACTACTCTGCTTTTGTGCCACAGGAAAAAAAGATTCCTTCTGGAAATTACTTTGTACTTCCCTAAAGGCAAAACAACCAGGTTCTTTATATTTTTCTTTTGCCCTTTTCTTTATCCTAACTTATACACCTCAGGACTTTATCACGTTACCAGTCAGTTCTAGGGCAGAGGTTCTGGCTCTTTCTAATTTGAATAAGGTACTAGTTGAGAAATGGATGGAAAACCTAGTGACAAATGATAGAAAATTCAATTGGGTGCCTGAAGGAAGGAGTGAATTTCTGCCTTCATCTATCACCCCTGATTAGCTCCAGCGAGAGAGAGGGAGAGACAGAGACAGAGAGAGATCGGAAATAACAAATGGATCCTGGTGAGAGGCTGGGCTCTGCTGTCTGGTTTCTTTGGCTCATCAATCATCTCTGATGTGGTTGATAGGTGGCTGTGTCAGTCCCAACCTCTGTTCCTCCCACCAGAGACTCTGCAATGATGACAAGTGAGCTGTACTCCTTCCCCAGCCTGTTCTATGAGGATGGCAGAATTTGCCTCCACTTTATAAGCCCCATCCTGCCTATCTGTCTGATGGTCTGTCTGCTTTCTAGTGATGTTTCCATCCCAGCTCATGCTGGTGAAGTGATTGTATTCCCATCATTCCTATCCATCCTCCTAAGCTATGGCCTTGCCATCCTGTTCTCAGGGTAAATGTTGGCAGCATGCCCACCATACTAATCGTGCTGGTACAACAGATAGACCGACATTACATAAAACATTTATGGGAGGAGGGGTAGGGGATGAGAGGGTCCATAAAATGTTGAGATCATCCAAGCATGAAATAGAAAGATGAAGAAAGCATTTTCCCAAAGCCATTTGTACCTGTCATCTGTTCTGGGTCTCACTCTAAATGTGTTTCCTATTCATTCACTTTCTCCAACCTTTGCTGCAAACATTTGATCTTTCAGTGGTAGAACATATCTAGAGAGGTAGCTGCTATAGGAAGAAGTCAGGAGACTATTTTCTTTCTACCTAAAAAAATGATCTTGTTTATTCTACTTACTACCTAAGGCGCTTATTCACATAGTAGTCAAACTTTTACATATAGTTAATCCCCAAATCACATAAATTTAACTTTACAATGAATATCTAGCTGCTAAAAGGCAAAGTATAAAGTATTAGATTTGCAGTTCAGAAAGCCACAGTTAAAATACTGCATTATACATTAATAGGCTAGTTAAGTCATCCTTGGGTAAGCCATTTAACATCTCTCAGACTCAGTTTCCTCATTTGTATGATGGAGGTGATTAATAGGATCTTTTTCACAGGTTTTCTGTGAGAATCAAAGTAAATAACATATGTAAAGTGCCTTATAGACCTTAAAATACTATATAAATGCTAGCTATTTTAAAGTAGTATTGTCTGTACTTCTGCTTGAGCATGGATATATGTGACATTGTTGGAATTAAAACGTCTTTAAAATAGTGAAGATTATGAAGTCTTCTCTTGTTTCTTAATTTTCCTCTTTTTAAAAATTATTCTTTCTTTCCAAATTAATTTAGACATGATGTCACACATGATGATAGATGTCTTAGCAAAGACTGGTTTTTGTTTTTAAGTTTACTGTTGAGCTTATATATTCCCTGATTCAGATGTAAAACTGTTCCTGCTGAAAGCTAGCAGGCTTGAGCCATTAGATAAGTCCTATGATGGCTTGTGTCTTGACTAAAGAACTACGTTGAAGCCCTAGTATCCCTTAATAACATATCATTTCCAACTCCTTCCCCTGTCATTCCCATTGTGACCTACTGTTTTCAATTTCTTTTAGTGTCCATTAGTATACTCTTGCTACTTGTAATATTCCCACAGAAAGAGATAGTTTATAAACATTGGTCCCTCTCTATTGAAAATTAATCATTTTATTACTTTCCTATTTAACCATTTATAAAGTGTGAACATTGCATGTTAAGTCAGATTCTTTGATATACAAGAATTTCTTCACTTCCTTCCTTTTCTTTTTTTTTTCTTCTTTTACTTTTGTTACCCTCTTCCTTTACCTCTTCTTATCTTTTATATGTTACTCCCTTTATATGCTCTTCTAATCTAAAAGTCTAGATGAGACTGATATTTATTACAACAATGCTACCTCCTTGATGGTTTGGCTTTCCTTCTAGGTTTTACCTATTTAAGTGATATATTACACATCATAGAAAATCAATCTCATTCACTCTTTTCCATGAATATTAATCCAATATAATTTTTGTCATAGTTTTATATTAAACTTATGGTCACTCAAAACTTTCAGATCTTTTCATGTAAAACTTTCCAAGTTATTTTTTCAACTAAATACTTGTGGAATCAGCTTTTTAAAAATCTAGCTATCGATCCCTTTAACAAACTCTTATGTCATCTTAAATCCTCCCTGCTTTATCAGGTCATTTGTAACTTCTAGAAGTCTATTGCTTGGAAATTTTATGAGCATTGTGCTTTTATCCATTTTGTTGACAAAGTTGCCAGTCAGGATAGAATCAGCAATAAAATCTTGTGGAACTATTAGAGACCTATGACCATATGGAAACTAGACATTATCCTACATTATTCCAGAATAATTTTTCAGCCTACTTTAAAGTCATTCAATGATAATTATTCTCTAGTGCATATTTCACTATCCATCCACAAGGATGTCATGGGCTTTTAAAAATAAATCTATCTTGAAATTGAGTTAACAGGTGGTATAGTATAAAAAATGCTGTCTTTAGAGGGAACTCAAGGCAACTGGGTTCAAATCCTAACACAAGGATTATCTTATCTCACCCATGGTAACTCATTTAAATGTAGTAGACTTGATTAAAGAGATACATTTATGCAAAAGGAGAAAAAAGGTGCCATTTATGCTTGCCAGCTCAAGACCAGGTTAAGCAAGGCTTTGATGCTTAAAGTAAAAGGAAATGAAGTTTATTTCAAAAGAATTAATCTTGCATATCATTTCAATAGTGAATCCCCTACAAAATACATAATAATACAACTATGGAATTTTGTAAAGGGTAGCATCTCTCATTGCAGAGTAGGTAAAGAATAAAATAGTGAAAAAGACCATTGTATTGGGAGCTTAAAGATATAGGTTTAAGCCATGTAACTTCTGGGGAGGCACTTTACTTTTTTTGACTTCAGCTTATTTCTCTGTAGTAGGGGAGAAAATGTTTTCTAATATTCCAACTAGCTTGGATATTCTATAATTCCATTAATTTGTATCATCATACATCCATCCTCTCAAGTTTTTTATGGTACAAACTCTCCGTTGTAATGCTGACATTCTTTTTCGAAACAAAGGAGGCCTGTATAGGGAAAACAAAAATAGCATCTACTACTGTCCATCAGAGGGTATTTCCTCATAGCAATTTGGTTCTTTGATCAGTGGTTCAACAAAGGTGTCTAGAAAGATACCTTTTAGGAGTTTGTGAAAATAAATAATTGCATTTTCCTGCCCTCAGAAAATTATTGTTCCCTCACACAGGGATAGAATGTAATCCGGGTCTTATTAGAAAAAAAAGGCAAATATAGCTCTGAAAAAACACAAATCATGTTACTGAGTTGGAATACAAATCATGTTACTGAATTGGAATGGCACACATCAGTGGTTGCCCTATTATTCTCACCATCTTTGCAGTTTCCCAAACCAAAATGCAGATTCTTGGCCACTATTCCTCTATATGTACCATATCCCATGTTTTAACATAATATGGCCAAAGGTAAAGACCATCTCACTTTGTTTTTGTACCTTAACACTTTCATAGTACCTTGAATATAGTAAATATTCAATAATATATTTTACTTCATTTATTTCTTTCACTCATTCACTCCTCAGAGACTCCAGTAAATCTGGCTAAACTGACAATGCTTTACCAGCAGAGAGGGAGCAGAGATTAAATTAATAATTTCCTCTCCTGTGATGAACTTGTCCGGGCTACTATCAGAAACAATTGCACAGGTTTCTTCAGGCATATTTAGCAAAAACACTACAAATACCAAACACATTCCTTCCAATAGAACAGCCAAATACATCTCTCGATACATTCTACAGATGCTTTCTTCTACTTATTAACTTGGTTAGGCTGAACTTGAGCCAACTTGGTTTTCCCAAGTTCTTAATTTGGCCAGACTCTGTAGAAGTTAAGAAACCACCCTTAAGAGATTAAATGAAAATGAGATGTGAGAGCTGAATCCCCTCATTAACACCAGCAGTGCAACTGCAGTCCAATTTGCTTTCTAGTGGTTTAACACATTTGTTCTCCAATATTGGATGACACAAGTAGCACCAAGGTTCAATTTCT
Organism: Sminthopsis crassicaudata; assembly: GCF_048593235.1. Lineage (NCBI taxonomy): Eukaryota > Metazoa > Chordata > Mammalia > Dasyuromorphia > Dasyuridae > Sminthopsis > Sminthopsis crassicaudata. The sequence continues at coordinate 324,615,272 of NC_133619.1, read as the reverse complement.
GGCTGGTGTGTTTCCATCTGCCACCATGCTTTCTTTCTTCACTGCTCCCTCTCTTGCTACCATTGCCTTTACCTCACTCCCACAATTTCTCTCTTCTTCTTGTTATCTTTCTCTCCTCTCCCTTCCAAGCTTCTCTACTTGGCATGTGGTACAAACACTATTGCCTCCAGTTAGTCAATTAAGTTATCATGTTTTTGTACTGTTTTTTTCCCTGTGACTTACTATTATTCCACCCTCCCCAGCTCTGACTTGGCAACAATATTTATTTGAAATAAATTGCAGGATAATTTGTTTTTCTAATATTCGGGAAGAACTCTCCTGGTTATAAGGGGGTCGGTTATTCAAATGGCTGGTGCCAGAAATCTGGGGCTGCACACAGAGATTTGTGCTGTGCAAGGAAATACTTCATTAGACTTGTATTCCATGAAGACACTTTCGCTTCTTAACGCCTGTGATTTTAATTAAAACCTGGAAAGTGAAGAATCCTCTGGTTGTATTAATGTTTTCGTTTCCATTAGGACAGTGGAGTTTATAAACACTAGCAGGGTTTATAAATTAGTCCTCATGCGAATAATAAGTGCACAATGCAGCCCAGAGAGCAAGGCTATGTTTGCCCCATCTGTCTCTTTCTCTCCCTCTTTTCTCTTCCTTTGCAATATTCAGTTGTCAGGGACTCCCTTAAAGCTATTTCTTCTAGTTTTCCTTTATTACTAATGTCTTTATTTCTTCCTTTCTTCATCTCCTTAAGACTCCCCACCCCAAACCAAAAAAAAAAATCTGTGTTGTGTGAGGATTCCATTAGTTAGGGGGTTCGTTTGAAAATAGTTTAATTTAAAAAGGAGAGAAAGAAAAATCAATTCCTTAAGCAGTAATGAGTTCCAGTCTCTTCTGTTCCTTCATTTCTAGTTTTCTTGGAACACCTGCACAATTGTACATTATAGAAAACAAAACAAACCTTCTCATATGGTGATATTACCAGATTCATGTATTTGTTAGTGTACTGAATATGAAAAATGTATTATCACTTCCCTACACATATCAGCCAATACAACTACACAGATGGAAAATTATACTTTGAGTATGACATATTTATATGGAAAATTATATACAATCAGTAAGCACATAAGCTTTGTCTACAAAGTGCCCAAGCAAGTACAATCAAATTTTGGGGAAGAAGGAATCATTCAAGCCATTTTTTAAAAACATCTTAAGATATAATAAGTGGCTGTTGAACTGTAGGTCTAGCTTTTTCAACTGTAGGTCATGTCCACATTTTACCTATATAATTGAAAAATGCAAATAACACAATTTCTGTCACCTCAGATGATTGAAAATGGTACTTGGTTATTTGGTTGATTAAGGCTTCATGTTTCCTGAGCCTGTTTGGGATAATTTTTGTGCCAAGAATATTTCTCTTCTGCCCAATATATATTAAAGCATTGTGTGTAGGAATCCCAGTGGCACCCCTCAATATATTTGGCATAAAAATGCAGACAGATAAGAATATCACTAATCAGAACATCTTTAAGGGAAATGTGCCAAAAATGAACAGGTTTCCTTTTAGCAGATTATGAAAAGAACAGCAAACATAGGTATATAAATTTGATATCCACTATATCCCAAATACACTGATAGAATCAAATAATTGATTAGGGCTTCCTTTATTGAAATCCCATGAACATCAAACAATCAGGCAAGAAGAGACCTTAGGAGTCATGACTGAAAAACAACTTTGGTTAATAAATTCTTTATTATTCCATCAGTTCTCTCTTCCCCTCCTTGTCTTTCTCTTCTTGTTCTTCTCATGTCTTCTCCATGTGATCTTTCCTAATCACAGGTTCTAGACCCTATCTTTTACTTTTGTAGTGCCTCCCTCTTCACCCCTTTCTGAATCACCTTATATTTGTTTTGTTCTTACATGCGCATTATTTGTTTATATGTTATTTTTCTTCATTAAATTGATACTTGAGACTATATCTTCAATATTTTATATAATATCTGGAACTTTAAATGCTTTTTTTGACTGATATCTTTAAAGAAATCAAACTACTTCAGACACTCAACAAAAAATTAATTGAGCAGATATTTAAATCCTTACTATGTTCAGGGCACTGTTGACATCCTAGGGATACAATTTTGATCAAACCAAAACAGTCCCTAACTTCAAGGAACTTAAATTCTGTGCAGAGAGGTATCATATCTATAGGTAAACATATGACCCACAATCTAAGAGCTACTCTATCTATAGAGTCCCAGACACTAGTGCATTTTTGGTGGAGTTGCAAACTGATACAAGTATTCTTTTTTATTAGCTTTTTTATTTTTTCTTTTCTTATTTAATCATTTATTTAATATTTTGTCTCAGTTACATTCAGTATATTTTTCCATTTGTTTTTAAGATTTTTTCAATTCAAGATTCTCTTTCTTATTCCCACCCATAATTAAGAAATCACATGTGAAGTTATGCAGAAAATTTCCATAAAAGTTAAGTTCTGAAAGAAAACAGATCTCCCACAAAAATGAAGATTAAAACTCCCAAAAAAAATAAAATTAAAAATAGAGAGACACAGAGAGTAATGGACAATGCTTTCATCTATATGCAGACTCAATCAGTTTCTTTGGGTATGGATAGGATTTTTGTCATAAATCTTTCAGAATAGATGTAGATAACAAAGTCATTTACAACTGGTCATTCCAAAACATTTTTATTACTTTGTTTATAGTATTTTTTTTCTTATTAGAACATACTCTTTATTTTTTATTTTTTTAAAATTTTATTTATAATTTTTTGACAGTATATATGCATAAGTAATTTTTTATAACATTATCCCTTATATTCATTTTTCCAAATTATCCTCTCTCTCCTTCTATTCCCTCCCCTTGATGACAGGCAATCCCATACATTTTATATGTGTTACAATATAACCTAGATACAATATATGTGTGTAAATCCCATTTTCTTGTTGCACATTAAGTATTAGATTCTGAAGGTATAAGTAACCTGGATAGATAGACAGTAGTGCTAACAATTTACATTCACTTCCCAGTGTTACTTCTCTGGGTGTAGTTGTTTCTGTCCATCATTGATCAACTGGAAGTGAGTTGGATCTTCTTTATGTTGAAGATATCCACTTCCATCAGAATACATCCTCATACAGCATTGAAGTGTACAGCAATCTTCTGGTTCTGCTCATTTCACTAAGCATCAGTTCATGCAAGTCTCTCCAAGCCTTTCTGTATTCCCCCTGCTAGTCATTTCTTACAGAACAATAATATTCCATAACCTTCATATACCATAATTTACCCAACCATTCTCCAATTGATGGACATCCATTCATCTTCCAGTTTCTAGCCACTATGAAAAGAGCTGCCACAAACATTTTGGCACACACAGGTCCCTTTCCCCTCCTCGGTATTTCTTTGGGATATAAGCCCAATAGCAGCAATGCTGGATCAAAGGGTATGCACAGTTTGATAACTTTTTGGGCATAGTTCCAAATTGCTCTCCATAATGGTTGGATTCTTTCACAACTCCACCAACAATGCATCAGTGTCCCAGTTTTCCCACAGCCCCTCCAACATTCATCATTATTTGTTCCTGTCATCTTAGCCAATTTGACAGGTGTGTAGTGATATCTCAGAGTTGTCTTACTTTGCATTTCTCTGATCAGTAGTGATTTGGAACACTCTTTCATATGAGTGGATATAATTTCAATTTCATCATCTGAGAATTGTCTGTTCATATCCTTTGACCATTTATCAATGGGAGAGTGGTTTGATTTCTTATAAATTAGGGTCAGTTCTCTATATATTTTGGAAATGAGACCTTTATCAGAACCTTTAACTTTAAAAAATATTTTCCCAATTTGTTACTTCCCTTCTAATCTTGTTTGCATTAGTATTGTTTGTACAGAAACTTTTTAGTTTGATGTAATCAAAATCTTCTATTTTGTGATCAATAATGATCTCTAGTTCTCCTCTGGTCATAAATTCCTTCCTCCTCCACAGGTCTGAGCGGTAGACTATTCTCTGTTTCTCTAATCTACTTATGATCTCATTCTTTATGCCTAAATCATGGATCCATTTTGATCTTATCTTGGTATATGGTGTTAAGTGTGGATCCATATGTATTTTCTGCCATACTAATTTCCAGTTTTCCTAACAGTTTTTTCCAAATAATGAATTTTTATCCCTAATGTTGCTATCTTTGGGTTTGTCAAAGACTAGATTGCTATAGATGTACCCTTTTTTGTCCTTTGTATCTAATCTGTTCCACTGATCAACCGGTCTATTTCTTAGCCAATACAAAATGGTTTTGGTGACTGCTGCTATATAATATAGCTTTAGATCAGGTACACCTAGACCACCTTCATCTGACTTTTTTTTTTTTTCATTAGTTCCCTTGCAATTCTCGACCTTTTATTCTTCCATATGAATTTTGTTGTTATTTTTTCTAGGTCATTAAAATAGTTTCTTGGGAGTCTGATCGGTATAGCACTAAATAAATAGATTAGTTTGGGGAGTATTGTCATCTTTATTATATTCACTCGGCCTATCCAAGGGCACTGAATATCTTTCCAATTATTTAAATCTGACTTTATTTTTGTGGCAAGTGTTTCATAATTTTTCTCATATAATTCCTGACTATTCTTTGGTAGATGGATTCCCAAATATTTTATACTCTCAACATTTGTTTGGAATGGAATTTCTCTTTGAATCTCTTGCTATTGCATTTTGTTGGTGATATATAAGAATGCTGAGGATTTATGTGGATTTATTTTGTATCCTGCCACTTTGCTAAACTTCGAAATTATTTCTAATAGCTTTTTAGCAGAGTCTTTGGGGTTCTCTAAGTATACCATCATGTCATCTGCAAAGAGTGATAGTTTGATTTCCTAATTTCCTAGTCTAATTCCTTGAATCTCTTTCTTTCTCGGCTCTTATCTCGGCTCTTATCGTTTATAGTATATTCGACTTTGTTCATGAAAGTGTTTTCATGTTTTTGTTTTTGTTTTTATTTTTTTTTTCTTGAGAGCATCCTACTCATCAGTTTCCAAAGAACAATAATATTTCATCACAAAAACTGCTTCAATTTGTTTTTTACAATTATTATTGCTAATTGTACTGCTCCCCCTTTAATTATCTCTCTTTTTATCCTGCCCCTCCTCTAAAGTGTTTTGGTACTGATCACTCCCTCCTCCAATATACCCTCTCTTTCATCACTCTCCCTTGTTTCTCATATCCCATTCCCTATCTATTTTCCTGCAGAATAAGATAGATTTCTATATCCATATATATATATATATATATTTATGCCAAATATATGTTATTAATAACATATACATATATATGTTATTTCCTATTTGAGCCAATTTTGACAAGAGTAAGTTCACTCATTCAGCCACTCCTTCCCTTCTTCCACTCCATTGTAAAAGCTTTTTCTTGCCTCTTTTTTATGGAAGATAATTTGCACCATTCTACTTCTCTCTTTCCCTTTCTCCTAGCACATTACTTTCTCATCCCTTAAATTCATCATTTAAAAAAGTATCCCTGGGGCAGCTAGGTGGCGCAATGAATAGAGCACCAGCCTTGAATTCTGGAGGACCCGAGTTCAAATATGGTCTTAGACACTTAACACTTCCTAGCTATGTGACCCTGGGCAAGTCACTTAATCCCAGCCTAAAAAAAAAAAAAAAAAAAAAAAAATCCCTTCATATTCAACTCATACCCCATGCCCTCTGTCTATGTATACTTCTTTATAACTGCCATTACAGAGAATGTTCTAATGAGTTACAAGTACCATCTTCTCATGTAGGAATGTAAACAGATAAATTTTATTAAGTCTCTTATGCCATCATTTTCCTGATTACCTCCTTCTTTTCCTTCAGAGTTCTGTATTTGAAAATCATATTTTCTATCTAGCTCTGGTCTTTTCATCACGAACACTTGAAAATCCTGTGTTTCACTGAATGATCATCTTTTTCTCTGAAGGATTAGACTCAGTTTTGTTGAATAGGTGATTCTTGTGCAGTCCAACTCCATTGCTCTCCAGAATATCATATTTGAAGCCTGCCAGTCCTTTAATGCAGAAGCTGCTAAATCTTGTGTTATTCTGACTGTGGCTCCGCTATTGAATTATTTCTTTCTGGAAGCTTGGCCTAGGAGTTCCATAATTTGGCTATAATATTCCTGGGAGTTTTATTTTGGGATCTCTTTGAGGAGTTATCAGTGGATTCTTTCAATTTCTATTTTACTCTCTGGTTCTAGAATATTAGTATAGTTTTCCTCAATAATTTCTTGAAAGATGATGTCTAGATTTTTTTTTTATCATGACTTTCAGGGAGACAAATAATTTTTAGACTATCTCTCCTGGATCTATTTTCCAGATCAGTTGTTTTTCCAGTGACCTATTTTACATTTTTTCATTTTTTTAATTTTGCTTTACTGTATCTTGATTTCTCATAAAGTCATTAGCTTCCATTTCCATAATTATATTTTTTAAAGAATTATTTTCCCCAGTGAGCTTTTATACCTCCTTTCCCAATAGCCAATTTTGCTTTTGAAGGCATTCTTTCTTTAAGGCATTTTTAAATGTCCTTTTGCAACTCTCTCAAGTTTTTCCCTCATTTTCTCTCTCTCACTCTTATTTGATTTTCACAGTGCCTTTTGAGCTCTTCCATGGCTTGAGAACAAGTATTACTTTTCTTGTAGACTTTGGATATAGGAACTTTGACTTTGTTATCTTTTGAACGTGTGTTTTGATCCTCCTTGTCACCAGAATAAGTTTCAGTGGCCAGAAAATAATTTTTGTTTGTTTTCTGTTCATTTTCCCAGACTAATACTTAGCTTTAAACTCTTTGTTAGATTAGGACTCTGTTTCCAGGATGGAGAGTGTACTTCAGGGATTTTGTACAACTGTTTTCAGATATCCTTCTAGAAATCTAACCACAAGCACTCTTTTCTGCCTCGGAGCTGTTAGGTGTTTCCCTGCCCCACTGCACTTGCAAGATTTAGTGTGCTGTCTGGGCCTTAGACTCCCCTGGCTGAGACTGCACTGGGATTCCATCCTGTTGCCACAAACTCTTTCCCCTCACCTTCAGAGTTCTCTCTGGTGTTCTTGAGCTGAGAGGTCCAGATGCCTTTAGCACTTATGCTGCTTCAGATATCCCATCTCACTGACATTAGGATATGGTTTGGAGCTGGAGCTGGGCCAGCACAGAGATTGCACACTGGGCTCTAGTTCCACAGACCTTTTTTTTTTTTTTTTTTTTTTTTTTTTTTTGCCAACCTCAGAGGTCTATAACTTCCAGCTATTCATCCTAGTTCTAATCTCTGGAGAAACCCAAAATATGAGAACATTTTAAATATTCATATCATATTCATATAAGTACTATGTCCCTTCAGGTGCTCTCTTCTTTACGCTAAAGCATCCTTCATTCTATCAACTATTCTTCATCTGACATTGTTTACAAGCCCCTCATCAATCTGATATCCCTCTACATAATCACTCCAATTTGTCAATGTTCCTCTTAAAATATGTTGCCCGCAACTAAATAAATATTTTGTATATTGTCTGACCACCTCTTGTCTACCATGTAATGGGATTATACTTTTCCTTGGTTTTTACAATATACTTCTATTAAGGGACCTTATATTTACATATTTTAAAAACTATTTTTTATTTTTTAAGGATGTTCTCATATTCTTTAGGCAATTATGAATCAGGACTTCTGTAAAGTTTACAAACCTTGCTTCCTTGATATGATTAATACCTAACTAACATGTTTCCAGGTATCCCTGTGAGATGTCCAGTCAATATTAATTGCTTCTTAATTATGTACTAATCAACCCCCATCCTTTCACCACAGATCTTTGATATTTACTGATGGCAGGGTAAACTACTCATCCTTTCTCTATAAGCAGTTGTAGTTTTCTAATCATGAAATTTGATGGAACTTCAGAGATCATTTATTCTATTGCATACTTAATAATAACAAATGGTCATATTTTATTATTTGACCAATAATCTCTGCTCCAACATTTAGAGATATATTCATCTAGCTTTTGCTTCTACTGCTAGGGAACAGTTCTAACTATGAAGAAGTTCATAATACTATTTTGTAGCTACAACTAGGTACCACAGTGGCTAGAAAGATGGACCAGGAATCAAGAAGACATGATTCAAATTAAGCCTTAAAGAATTACTAGCTGTATGAATCTGGGCAAATGACTTAACTCCATTTCCTCATATTTTAAATGAGATGGAAATAAAAGGTAACTATTCCAGTATCTTTGCCCCCCCCAAAAAATGGGATCACAAAGAAATGTCTAAAACTGTAAGGAACAATAATAAAATTTTAATAGATATCATATTCAATGGCCCTAATAAATATCAGTGGATTTTTTTTTACAATATTACATTTGTTTCTTTGTGCCTGTGTTTACATGACATATCTAATTTTTGTTGTAATTTGTCATTTTCATCACTTTGTTATGTGACCCTGCCTTCTCATTCTCCCATCCCAAAAATCTCCTTAACACTGACAAGTTGGAGTAGATAGTACAACGTTTAACTCTATGGTTGTCTATTCTCTTAACAGAAGCTCATGAGAGGAAGAATGAACACCAAATACAAGGGTTGTGAGACAGAGATAAATGAACTACCCAGAGCTAAATCAACTTGCAATTCAGAAATTCCAGATCTCAATACCTATTCTTCTGTAGAGGTTCCTTGTCATGACATTTTCTGCTTTTGAGAAATGGTATTAGTAATAGAGGAACTAAATAGCTTTTTGAAGAACACAATATCTTTGCTAAAATGGTGGCTTAGTTACTTATAGGGCATGATGTTTTAGTGGACTGTCCAATTCACTACTCAGTCATTCAATCACTGTACTGAGTGAGTCCTTTCCAGGCTGAGCTGCTGGAATGTGCTGGTAGTCTAATTTGCTGTGGGACGGCTGCTGATAGACAGTGCTGGACTGGCCACTAAGCTACTAGGAAAGTTGCTCAGTTACTGGGTTGTCCTCAGAATAATGAGTTTCTGCTAGATAAGTCAATTTGCTGAACACTCCAAGTTCAACCTTCAGTGGAAAGCTACAATCCTCTTCAAGCTTCAACAACTTCCTAGGCTAGGTGAAACTGTGTTCTTTTTAGTTTGGAGCATCACAGTGCTTGTCCAGATAGAAAAATGACTCAAATTTATGATTTGTAGACATTTCTTCATTTCCTTCCATTCTAAGTTTTTTGTTACTTCCAAATAAGAATTGGGAAATGTCTTGCTTTTCTTGTCCTATAATCTTTCTTTGCTTATAAACACTCAATAAGGTGCTTCATCTTGTCTTATGGTGATCAGTTCCAATTCAATCAGTTCTTCTACCCATATTCCTTGAGGAACTTAGATAGATGAGTGGCTATGGATAAGATCATGAATCAAGCCTATGTCCTAGAGGCAAATTAATTGTATATGCCCACTTCTAAACAATTGAACTATTTAAATCTGAGGGCCATTTTATAGTGGGTAATATCCCTTTTAAATCTAAAGGCTTTCCCATTTCCCTTTGATTGTATCCAGAACTAAAATTTTTGGTGAAATTTCCCATAGGCATTAATTTTTACATTTATTGTACTCACATCCAGGAATCTCTTATACTTCATAGTATAGAGGTGTTTTTTATCACAATATTACAGAATTCATCCTTCTAGGACACAAAGACCATGGTTGACTCAACCCTGGCATTTGGGTGCTACAGTATGCATGTCCAATGCTACACACAGAAGAATATAACCAAAATGATAAAGTCTGGGCCACTGGAAGGAAACCTCATTAAATATTAAACAGAATAAATTTCAGATGGACCTTAGTGTTTGGATTTTAGCATATTAGATTAGAGTGAAGTAAAGATTAGCGGAAGATTTGTTTGTAGGCAATTTATCTCTTTGATACTTGTTTTTACTCTATTATCTAATTTACTTTTGATAAATGGAATGGCTTACAGTTTGCAAATTCACCTGCAAATGTCACTCAGCTAATGCTCAGTAGTTGTCTGTCTCATTCATTAAACTGACAAGAACTAAAAGACAAGGATTTTCATTTGAAGGTCCTTGTTGTCTTTGTGTCATATGAGCCACTGTTTAGGGTCAGGCTTAGAAAAGAGGGCACCAAAATTGTCATACCCTATCTCCTTGAGCCTAACAAAGGGATGTTATTGAGATATCCTTCCAAGTAGTTTAAATAGATATGTCTGGTGACAAAATGAAAACAAATGGAGGAGCTAGTGAGATTCACATGAGAGACTCAGCTTCCTGCTGCCTACAATCCCTTTGGGAGAGACAACCTGGCACTTCCATTCCCCATAATGTATCTGAGTCAGAGGAGGGAGGAAACTGTCAGGATTAGGAGGGGGAAATGGTGTTCCCTGATATTTTTTCAGCACACTATGGGATTCTCTGTCATTGCTGAATCTATTAGGGGCCATTATTCAGACTGCTTGAGAGAATGGACTTTCTGACTCCCAGAGGATTCTAAAACACCTTAGCTCCAAAAAATACAAACTGAAACACATCAATCAATGTACAGAGGTATATCTTTTTTAGGAGAGCCATTGGGAACTCCAATGATACAACAATTCCACCTTCTTTGCTTTCTCTAACCCTTCAAATTCAAGAGCATCTGAATGGAGCAAATTGAATCTAGTGATTTATTTTAGAAGCATTGTTTTTTTCTTTATACTTTTCTTTTGTCATTCTCTGTCTCTATTCAGCCCATCAGAGTTCCTTTATTTTATTGTTCTTTTTCTCTCTCTTTACCTCTCTCTCTTTAGGGATAGAATATATCCTATTTTTTGGAGGATTTGTGTAAGAAATCAGAGTATGTAAGATTCTTATCATGTGCATACAGTTCCCTCATGTGAGAAGTTCTTGTACTTTCTAGTTTGTACTGATGAAAGGTGGATTGCTTTCTAAGCAATGGGACTTGGTTTTCTGACTGAGATTGTTCAGCAAGTCCATTCTTATAACCCTGATGGGTGTCATCACCTTAGAGAATGCCTGCTTGGAATCAAAGAAGCAAAGAGAAAATAAATGAAGGAATGAATCCAGTGAGTTCTTGCTTATGGATGAAAATGAAGCTGTGAGCTTAAAGGTTTCATGCTGCAGAATCCAGTATGCTATACATAAGGAAACTATTTTTAAAAGGAAGAGAAAAGGAAGCTTAATTCCAGAGAAAAAACTGAAAGACTTCAACTTGTCCCTTTTTTGCACAGGTGAGGAAACTACAGGTTTGAAAAATTGTATATATTGTAATATTAGCTGATATGTTGGTTGATTTTCATAGGAGCGCAGTTATAGATCAGAAACAGATCTCATAGGCCACCAAGTTCCCCACTCTCATTTGACAGAAGAGGAAATTGAAAAGATCCAAATTCATTAAGTGACTTGTCCATGATCACACAGATATCAAGTATCAGAGGATAGACAATTAAAGTCATAGGTGAGATTCAAAGCTGAGCCTTCTGAGTACAGAGCCACGTTCTTTCTACTGCTGAACTTCTTCATTTTCCTTTATTTTAAAGTCTTTTTCATAAGAGAAATTGACTGGGAAAGGGAGAAAATTTGACATATTTAGAAATAAAAGTTATGTAAAATATTAATAAAACATATTCTAAAGAGTAAGGCAGAGAAAAAAACTACTTTTGCAATTAGTTTTCATAAAAGAGAATGCTATATCACACATACTCATCTGTCCCTAATTCATTCATGTACCTTACCAACCAACTTTGCAGTTGCTGAACTTACTGTGCATTCTAAAAGGTAGATAGAAAAGGAGAATGAACTGCATGAATACTCACTTTATATCATATTAAAAGTTTATAATATGCTTTTCAATATTAAGTTCCATAGCATATGGAAACTCAAATTACTTTCTCCTCCTCATTTCCCTTCTTCCAATAATATAGATCATGTAGAAGGAAAAAGAAAACTTTAAAAAATTGACCTTTTGATTGATCCTTTTGTTTCTTTGTAGTTTCACTGTAGATATTTGACTCACCTTCTATGACTGGTATACAAAGATATCTACCTGGGCATCCAAAATGAAATTTTTTCCAGGATACACCTCATGATCTTCAAGGCCATAAGGATCTCACTGTATTTTGAGGGAAAGCCCTAGTTGCTGCCCATGGCAACATTCTTAGTTGTTTGTATACCTTCTTAATGTCTGGCCAAACAGAATGGACATACGTTAGAACTTTCTGGGTAGCAAAAAGTGGTCTGTGATCAGTATTGACTCTGGAACTGCTGTTGAGATAAGCTCTCTCTATATCTTCTTTTTGGTTTTGTTTTTCCCTAACCCAAGTCAGGTGATGTTTTTATCATTATTGTTTAGAATAAGGAAGTAACCTGTAGAGCCAGTCCTGTACCCAGAGAAGGGCAAATTTCTCATAAATAGCATGACACAGTGATTTCATACATCAACCACTTTATTTTGTGTTAATTCCTGCATATAAATGAAGTTAACCACAGCTCTGTTTCTTGGAATACCATTTTAATGTCACATCATAAGAAAACACATTTAAAGTTAGAAGAGGTTTCAGAGGTCATCTAGTCCAACTCCCATATTTTCTAGATAAGGAAAGTGAAACATGAAAAAATTAAGTGGTTTACCCATATAGACAGTAATAATCAGAGGGAGGATTTGAAGTAAGGGCCTATTTCCACTGTGATTACTTGCAAGTCTAAAATTGACCATCTCTTACCTATGGAAAAAAATCCTTTGAGATATCTGAAGCAATATCTCCAATTTTTCTTGTTAAATGAGAGAATGAAACTCAGTGGCCTATGAGATCCCTTTCTGATCTACATATTGCTCCTGTGAAAACCAACAACACATCAGCTGACATGTGCAATATATATATATATATATGTATATATATATATATATATATATATCAAACCTGTAGTTTCCTCACCTATACAAAACAGAAGCAAATTGAAGTCTTTTAATATTTCTCTGGAATCAAGCTTCTTTTTCTCTTCCTTTTAAAAAAAAGTAGTTTTCATACATCATTTACTGCATATGACCACCCAGTTGCTAGTGACCTCCATTCCAAACTATTTACATTTAATTATTCATATATATAAATGTATGTGTGTATATGTATATATATTTGTATTTATTAATGTCATGTGCATGCTACACATATTTTATACATACTTTCCTCATTGTAGCTCATTATAAATAAAGATCGTTCCATTCTTTGTACCTACATCCCCAGCATCTAGACACACCTGATATACAGTAGATACTTAATAAATGGTTATTGATCCATTAATTATTGTTAGCAATAAAATATTATAGGGCCATTTAAAGTATGTTTAGGTGACCTGTGAATTACTATATTGCTAGTAGTCTTAGATATTTAATTTACTTTAAGCCAATTAGCCAATAAGTATTTAATAAATGGCTGCCTATTATGTGGCAGGCATTGTGCTAGACAGTGAAGATGCTAAAATAAACAATATACAATCCCTACTCTCAAGGAGCTCACAATCTAATAGAAGAGTCAATAAATGAGTTATGCTATAGAGAGGGTAAATAGGAAATATTAAGAGAGAGAGAAGGCACACTATTTAAAGTAGGTTGAAAAAAAGTCTCCTGTGAAAGACTGTATTTTAGTTGGGCCTTAAAATAATGTAAAGAAGGCATAGCTGAGGAGGGAGAACATTCTACACCTGGGGGATAGCTAAAGAAAATGCCAAGAAGTAGAGATATGGAGTATCTTGTTTGTGGAACAGTCAGGAAACTAATGACACTGGTTTAAAGAATATATGGTGGGGAGTAAGTTATAAGAAGATTGAAATTATAGGAGGGAGCCAAAAGCACAATTTAAAAAGGAGATTCCCTCCATGTCACAGGCTTAATTTTGTCAACTCAATGACATCTTTAGAAGAAATCAAATTTCTATGCACCTGAACTATGTAAATACATACATATACTACATACATTCATGTGTGTATATAATATGTGTATACACAGAAATGTATATGTATATTTGGTATTTACATATTTAATACCTATATGTGATCTGTTTGTGCAAAACTTCGTTGTGTATCCTCTCTCTTATTAGAAAGATAATGGACTCATGGTGCAGAATAACATATTTTTTTTTGGAAATGTTCATGTTTTCTTTGACAATGTTTTCTTGTTAAAAAGATTTTGATTTATTTTTAATGCACTGAGATGGGAGGAGGAACCAGATTTTTGTTAGCAGATAAAATTCAATAATAATAATTTATATGTTCCCTTTGAGAACAAAGGATGAACAGTAATGTATTTAATATGTTCCAGTGTCTAAGGTCAGATTTAAATATTAGTCTTCCTTACTCTAACTCCACTGCTCTATATCCTGAGCCACCTATTTGTCCTTTAAAACAAATAAAAAAAAAAAAGAACAAAAAAAACATTAATCTTTTAAATACTCCAAAAGACAATCAATTCTGACTGCTTAGCATATCATGTTTAATTCTGAAATCAGTTTATTGTCCATCTAGAGTGTCCATCAATAATCTTTGTAATTACAGAATAGCTCTATGGGCTGTCCATTCAATTGCATATCATTATATGAACAATAGGTATTACTCATCAAATTTGCTTTCTTTTGTGGATAGTTAGTTGAATTTCTTTGAGCAATATTAGACTTTATTTGTAAGATGAAGCAATATTTGGGAATTTGATGTATTCAAAGTGATGCCATCTATAAAGACTGTCTGTAGAACAAGATTTGCTATAAAGATTCCTTCTCCCATTTGGACCCTATGGTAGACATCAATTATAATAATGGCAAATTCCTCTATTAACTGCACTGCCCTTGTCTTATAACTCTTTTGGTCCTAATTTTAAAGGGTCATTAAAAATGCCTATTATTATATTCTTCAAGACACCCTTTATTATTTTGACATGGATTAGGACAGACTGTTGAAGGAGAGCATTATTCTGAACCACAAACAATGGGGTCTTGAGTTTTCCACATCTTTAATTAAATTGTACAACTATGAAGATTTTACTGATCGTGTAGATTACAATCATAAAATTTTGTTGAGGGAATTGATGAGGCCAAAAAAATTGAGTTAACTGAATGAAGTTGGAGAATAATAACAAGAAGACTCCAACTACTGAGTTGAGGTTTCTACTTTTATAAAAATCTCATAGGAAAACTGAAAAATAGAGGGGCAGAAATGAAGCTTAATAAACATCTTAAACCATATACCAGAATAAACTCCAAATGAATATATGACTTATATATGATGGATAGAAAGATAGATAAGACATATGAATATTTATCTGTTTCTTTTTTGTGTCTGTTTTCCTATCTCTTGTATTTATTGTAGTTTACTGATCTCTCTCTGTTTCTTTCTTTTTCTCTCTCTGACCCTTCTTTACCTTCTCTCTCATATAAAAAATTCCAAATATATCAATAGATAGACAGATAACTGACATAAATGCACAGAAACACAAACATGTATGTATAAATGTGTATATAATAAAAATAAGAAAGAAAAGGAAAACCATTCAAAACTCAGTTTTTTTTCCCTTAACCCAAGGAAGAAAGTACTTAAGCAAGATATTTACTCTAAAATAAATGGAATTTGTACATCCTTTGCATCATGTTCTTGTTTCTCTTGATGGCTGATTATGCCAGGGATCATCAGAAGGCTTCTCCCTTTCATGCTTTGTATCTCCTTTTTACCTATGCAATATTAAAAATGTGGTGAGAAGGACCAAGACATTCATTTAGAGACCAAATCCCATTGCAGCAAATACAACTGTACCTCCAAATCAAAATAATATAAACTCAGCTGTATATTCTGCTTTTAAGATCAATGTTAAATTATTAACATACTAAACATAATTCCAAGTGTAATTGGATTTGACCTGGAAAGTTTATTTATCTAAGTTGTGCTTACTAAGGGATTTTCTTCTTCAATCTACTCTAATTCACACCCCTCCCATTCCTCATCACCAAATCACTTAGGACTGTATTTCATTTTATATAAGGAAACCAAGGCCTAGGGAAGTTAAATGATTCACTGAAAGTTAGATAGTGTATAGAACATAGAGAAGAATAGGAAGGCAGTTGATATTGTTTAATTGCTTTTCAATTATGTCCAACTCTGTGATTTTATTGAGGTTTTTTTGTTGTTGTTCTTTTTTTTTTTTTAAGACAAAGATACTGGAGTGTTTTTTCTTTCCCTTCTTCAGTTCATTTTATAGGTAAGGAGCTAAGTTAAGCAAGACTGTGACTTGCCCAGGGTCATATAAATAGTAAGTCTCTGAGGTCAGATCTGAACTCAAAAAAGTGAGTCTTGAGACTTCATTCATGGTGAACAATTTAGAGACTATTTCAAAAGCCTGGGAGAATGAACTAATCTAATGGCCTTGTGAATGGAGAGGAATGATATTGTAGTTGTAGAAACAATAAAATTTAGAAATATTGGGAGGACCACATTGTGATGGGGTGGGTCTTCTGAACAGAAATAAGGAAGTTTGGAAGAGAAAATTGGTGGGGGTGTTGATGTATTCAGAGTGATGCCATCTATAAAGACAAATGTCTGTAGAACCAGGTTTTCTATAAAGGTTCCTTCTCCCATTTGGACCCTATGCTAGACATCAATTATAATAATGGCAAATTCTTCTATTGACTGCACTGCCTTGTCTTATAACTCTTTCAGTCCTAATTTTAAAGGGTCATTAAAATGCCTATTATTATATTCTTTAAGACATCATTTATTATTTTGACATGGATTAGGACAGACTATTAAAGGAGGACATTATTCTGAACCACAAACAATAGGATCTTGAGTATTCCACATCTTTAATTAAATTGTACAACTATGACGACTTTACTGAATGTGTAGATTACAATCATAAAATTTTGTAATTTTACATACTAATGATTTTTATTTAGGACATGCTGAATTTCTAAGTTTGAAAATAAAGCAAGCAGAATGTACTCCATTGAAGAAAATACTGTTTCAAAAGTTCTAAATATCTGTTGGTGGATGATAATAAAATAGTCAAGGTTAGAGATGGTTTCTTGAGTCTTAAAAAGCATATGATGTCTTTAGAATAGGAAGTACCTGACCTATAAAGAAGTCACATTGGTTAACTATCCTTGTGGAAGGATAATAATAATAAATCTCATAATCTCTGCCACCTTTCCTGGCCCATTTGCCTTGAATCAGAATATTGTCATTATTTATATTTGCTTGTCCTAATGGAAATCAATCACTCAACATTAATTAAATACTGGATGCCCATCAAAGTGTCTCATGATCTTAGACTTAGAGCATGAGTTAGAGCTAGAAAGGTGATCCCATCTAATTCAAACCTCTCATTTTATGGATAAGGAAACTGAGAAACAGGTAAGTTAAGGGGTCAAGCTAAATGATAAAAAAATTAAGTTATGGTCACATGGATAGTAACATGTGAAGAAGGATCTGAACCTAGGCCTTTTTGATTCCAAGTCTAATATCTTATTCACTACAATATGGGGGCTTTCCTTGGTAAAATGGGGAATAATCGTTTTTTTTTAAATCACATATGTCTAACACATTAAGATTTAAAAAGCACATTGTCTCTAATAATCTTGTCAAGAAGATAATAGAAATAATATTGTTCTCCATTTTACAAATGAGGAAACTTGACTGTTAAATAGATTAAATCACCTGCCCAATGCCTCATGGTTAGTAATTATTGCCACACAGTAAGGGCTAGAAATAGGAATTTAATCTAGATCTTTGAATTCTAAAGTTTTTTCTCAGAATCCCAAAGAACACATTCAACTCTAAATCTGTCAGGCACTCTGTTGGGAACAGACTCAGTCAGAGTGTACAGCTTAATTGTTTGTTGTTTTACCTCCTCTTCCATAGATATAACACACAGAATAGATTTCCTCATTCATATAGAAATGAATTCTCAGATTTCCCCTATATATCTCTTTATATTTGCCATCTAAAGAAAATGAGGCCTTAAGAATTTGAGAAATATTTCCAGCAAATATGTATAGAAGAATAGCACATGTTTAACATATATTGGATTACTTGCCATCTAGGGGAGGGAGTGGGGAGAAAGGAGAGAAAAAAATTGGAACACAAGGTTTTACAAGGGTGAATGCTGAAAAGTATCTATGCCTATGTTTTGAAAACAAAAAGTTTTAACTTTTAAAAAAGAAATATTTCCAATTGTCACAATGGCAATAAATGTAATGTGGAATTATTAATTGGAATGTGAACATTTTAATTTTCATTAGGGGTTGTAAAGGTCCTGTTGTCTCTAAGTTATCCTTCCAGACTGCTGTCTCAACTCACTCTCAGGCTAGACTCTCCTTCTAGACCACCATTTAAACTCAATCTCCTAGTCAAACTGACTCTTCAGACTCAATGCTACCCTCTTTTATCCTCACAGAGAAAGGACCCATGAGAACCCCCAGGCGCCTATGGGAACTCCCATAGCATTTGCTTCTTTTAAAGGTTGTGCAAACTCCTTTTCAGAACTCCTTTTAAAGGTGTAAACTCCTTTAAATGTGTAAACTCCTTTTCAGAAGTCTAAAGGTGTGAACTCTGAGCTAGAGAATTATTTAGACAACCTGAGTTAGCACCTTGTAATCCTAACATCTCCCCCTTTATTTTGATTTAGAACATAGGGTGATCATGGCCTTGAAACATAAATCCATCAATATGGGAGGTATTACACATAATTACATAAATAACATAAATACATAGTAACATAACACATGCTAGAAGTGATGTAACAAATAACATGATCAAATAATCATAAATTGAGAATTTATACATGTCCATAAGTCCATTGTCCATTAGTTCATGT
Source organism: Sminthopsis crassicaudata (assembly GCF_048593235.1). Classification (NCBI taxonomy): domain Eukaryota; kingdom Metazoa; phylum Chordata; class Mammalia; order Dasyuromorphia; family Dasyuridae; genus Sminthopsis; species Sminthopsis crassicaudata. The sequence goes on along the minus strand of NC_133619.1, from coordinate 324,596,389 downwards.
GCCAAAAATCCAATAATTCCTGCAAGTTTTGAAGTCCTCCAAAAGTCTCATCTTGTGTTAGGAAATCCAATGATTCCTGCTGGTTTTAAAGTTCTTTAACAGTCTTCTTATTAGCCATGCTCTTTCAGTGTCAGATGTTTCTTAGATTTTCTCCTTTGTTTTGAGGTCTTTCTCTTTTTCTGTCTCTCTCTGATAGATAAGGTGAATGCGACTCATTGGCACCCATCTGATTCCTTCTCCATCTGAAGAAACAATCAAACCCTCTCCCTTAAGCAGTTAATCTATCTGGTCCCTTCCATTCACCACTTTCTGGGTCTCTCCACATCACCTAGTGATTATCTAAGGACAGTGGAGCTGCTCACACTGGACACTGCCCTTGTGGTGGGTTATAAAACCTGTCTGCCGGAGCCAGTGCATCTTTGTCAAAAATTAAAAAAAATAATGGTATAGAGAACTAAATTTAGAAGTTCTCTAGGGTTACCTGTGGCTCCCCCTTTCTTTTGTGTTTGGAGGAGTGTCTTAATGTCTCTGTTTCTTCTCTCTACTAGTCTTAAAACTAAGTTTTAAGTTTTTAAGTTATACTGGCCTTAAAACTAAAGAAAGATGATCCCCTCTCTAAAAATTTTGAAACTATTCAAAATTCTATTTATTTATCAATCTATATAAAGAGACAAAATAAATATTATATTCTATATTGTTATATAATTATATATTATATATTATATAATTTTATAGATATATAGAATTCTCTACCTGTCTATATATCTATATATATTTAATATTGTTATGTATATATGTATACACAATTCTAATAGTATCCCTTGATTTTTCTTTGCAATAGTCATATGAGGACCTAAATACAGACTAGCTATGTGGCTTTGGTAGTTATTTCTATGCAGACCTTCCACAACTGTCTGACTTTTGTTCTCTTGAGCACATAACTTTTTCCTTTTTTTTTTTCTGAAGGAAAAACTGATGTTGTTTTTCTCCACTTTACCATGTTTCTGAATGCTTACTTTGTTTTTGTTTTTTTTAATCAATTTATCCTTATGTACCTCACTTAGATATTTGACCAGGTGTTTAAAAAAATCAAAATGCTTAACTCCAAAGTACCTTTTAATGTTCCCAGCACACAAGGCAATGTTTTTTTCCTGTCTACACCTAATAAACTTTGTATAAAGGTTTGCAGATAATGGAGATAAAGATGTGCATAACCTACAGACTTCAACAATAATCAATCAATTGTCATTCATTAAGTGTCTGCTACTTGCCAGGCACTCACTTAGGCACCAGGGATACAAAAACAAAAATTAAAACATCTCAGTTCTCAAAAGGTGTACATCCTAAGGGAGAAACCACAAAGAAATATATCAGTATGAAGAGAATAAAGGTGAAATAAATATAAGTGCATCTAGGTAGCATAGTAGATAGAGTACCAGGCTTGAAGTCAGGAAGACTCATATTCTTGAATTCAAATCTTACTTCAGATTCTTACTAACTATTTGACCCTGGGCAAGTTGCTTCACACCTTTTGCATCAGTTTCTCATTTGTAAAATGAGCTGGAGAAGGAATGACAAAGCACTCTAGTATTTTTGCCAAGAAAATATTAAATGGTGTCATGAAGAGTTGTGCAGAACTTAAAAACAACTTCACAACAAAGTATAAAATAGCTAAATACAAAATATACCAGAGAGATGACACTACATGGTTGGGATATCAATAAGAATTTAATGTATTAACTTCTTTCAACCCTCATTCTCTCATTTTTTCTTCTTTCTTCTCTATAATATTCTCCCAAATTTAACTGTCTTCCCTGTAAATACCTTTTTAAATTTTTTTTATATTATTTATAGAATTAGTAAAGGCTTTGGTTCCCAGTGGGTAACTTTGAATGCTTTGAATTTCTTTAAAAAAAAAAACATTTTGAATAGCTTCAAAATTTTAGAGGAGAATCCTCTTTCCTTATGTTTAAGGCCAATGGTCCCTAAAGAAAATTAAAAAGGTTCAAATTCCAATTTGTACATTTATCATCATTGTGACCTTGGAAATATTTCTGAAACTTTTTTGGCTTCATTTTCTTTATTTATAAAATATTCTTAGAATCAACAACATTTAATATCTCTTACATCTCTAATTTTCTTATCCCTTGTATTTATATGAACCTAAAAGAATACCCACAGTTATATGTAGAGATCCCAGAAAAAGCAGATCTCAAGGAGAATGTCATAGTAGCATAGATTTGAGGTTGGAAGGAAAAGATCTTAGTATAACCATTATAGAAAGATCCAAATCTTTCCTTTAGCCTCCAGACCTAAAAGAAGTATGGCATCTTAATTATTATTTTTTTTTCCTTTGGGTCAGAGTCACCCTTTCAACTGTTCCTCTCCATGATACTAGGTCACTATATATAATATTTGTTTGGGAAGGGGACAAACAACATGAACTGGCACATTGGAAAGGCTTAAGCAGCTCTTGATCATTTTTGTTTTCTGATTGAATGTCCAAATAAATACTGAGGATTTAGTGGGAATTTATAGACATGGCAATCATCTTTTGAGCATGAAATCAACACAGTTAAGTAATTTTAAAATGGTGGGTTTCTCAGAGAGAAGCTTGACATCAGAATAACCTTTTTACTCAACTGCTAACCAGCTAAATTACCTAAATACGGTAGGCTTACCCCCTACTACTTAACATTTACTGAGTGCTGACTGGGCGCGGCAGGCTATATATCTATTTACTTACCTGCATTACTTGTATTTTTAATATCTTGATTTTTCCAGCAGAGTTATTACATTATGAGTATATTACTTTCATTCTTTTTTTTTCTATAGCTGCCATGCTTCACAAGATAAATGTTCTTTATTTTTATATTTATAGGAGTTTTTTTTATTTTTATTTTTACTGAGTTGGATTTGCTGGTATGTATTTATTTAACTTTTACTCTAATTTTACCCCAGAGTCAATTTGGTATAGTAGATAGAGTTGATTATCCAGAAAAGCCTGGGTTCAAGTTTTGCCTTTATTACATACTAATAGTAACAAAGCTCTTAACCTTCTAGTATTCTTAGTGACATTAAAAGTGGCAGAGAAATATCCTGTATATCAATGAAATTGCAGTTCTTGTTGCTATCTCTATTCCTTACTGTTATCACCAGGTGGAGTGGTAAAAGGAATATTTATATAGAACAACTTGTTGTATGAGGACCTGAGCTCAAATTCAAATCCTGTCATTTCTATATAATTTTGAGTAAATCTTTTAACATTTAGATCTGACATAATATCATTTAGTTATGATGATGACATGATAAAAATCAGCTAAGTGATGCAATGAATAGAATACTGGGGCTGGAATTCAGAAAATCTGAGTTCAAAAATAGTCTCAGACACTTAGCTGTGTGGCCCTGGACAAGTCACTTAACTCTATTTGCTTCAATTTCTTTATCTATAAAATGAACTGGAAAAGGAAATGGTAGACCATACAAATATCTTTGTCAAGAAAATCCCCAAAGGGTCATGAAGAGTCAGACCTGACAAAAATGATAAATAATACTGACATATTAAACTAAATGATAAAGTGGAAACTTATATGTGAACCAAAATGAATATATAATATTCCTTTCCAGTTCTAGATCTCTTCTCCCTTCTGTACGTATCAATCCATAAGAAACCCAACAATTATGTATGAGGACCTCAGGGGAAAAAAAAAAAGTCATCCATGTAGAGTGGGCAGGGATCTAATCCAAACTTACGATTTTACAAATGGAAATGGAGACACATAAAGATTGTGACTTGACATAGAAGTAGTGACAAAAGCTGGTTTTGAACCTTGGGCATTTGACTCCAAGTTATTTCTCATATTCAATGTTCTACCTTGCCTCTGACTTAGGCAATTATTCATCATGTCCCCAGGTAGCAACACTATACAAGGAACCACCAGCATAAGCAAGGGAAGAGAAGTGGATGGCAAATCTATGAATATCAAGAATGTATGCCCACCTTTCTTTCCATTTCTAATGACAGCTAAAGAAGTTATCTAGACAATTTTCAGAGCCACGCACTTCTGGCTAACAAATGAACAATGTTCTACTCATATTAAAGATGATCTTGGTTTTAGCAGAACATTAAGAAGGGTTAGCCAACATTAGGAGAATTTTATTCTTTCAATCACTGAAGTCACCTTTGCAATTACCTCGTCCCAATCAATCACCCAATTTGCAGATAAGGAAACTGAGTACGAAAGGGCTAATTTGACTTGTTCAGTGAAGACATTGGCTTAACATCCAATATTGTTTTGACATAAATCTTGCTTCCTCTTCTAATGAATCACTAAATCTTACTTCAGATTTCCCCAAGACATCTCCCCAATGGATTGTCTATTTTATGGAGACAAGAACTATACCTTTGTATCTCTTACATAACTTTGCACAACTTTCTCCATATAGAGATATTCTTTGGACCTATGATTTCATTTGTAGAAGGAATTTCCTGGTGAGGAAATTTTACTAATGCCAGTCAGTACTGTCTGTTCAACCTGTAGTCTTAGAGGTTTGCCTAGAGCACTGGTTTTTCCAAAGTCACATTTCTAGTTTATTTCAGCTTCAGGATTCATACTTGGATCTTTCCACTTTTGAAACTGGTTCTCTACACACTAAGACACACTGATTTAATAACCATTTTTTAAGTGGGTTGAAGTCTTCCAAATGAATAGTTTAGACTTTCTTGATACTAACACATTTTTTTTTTTATCATTCCTAACATTTGGACATAAATATCCTGCAATGACTCCTTAGATATTTGGGAGTTCATTTGATCCAACTCCCTTATTTACAATTGAAAAAAATTGCATTTTAGAAGAAGGAAATGACATTTCCACAGTCACATAGCTAAGCAGTAGAAGATCTAAAACTGAACCTTATAGCTTCTGACTATTAGTTCATGAGGCCTTCAAGGTGCCAAAGAGTCCTCAGGTTGATTAGAAAAATAATCATTGAGGAACAGGCAACACATTTTTCAAATGGTGTATAAACAAGAGTCATTTTATAGTTCAGACAACAGCCAGTTTTTCCCCTCCAGACTATATTTCACTGATGTTTAAATATATATATATATATATATATGTATATAAATACACATTAAATGGCTCAGTCAAAATGCAGCTGTTTTATATAAATAATGTACTTGATAGTGGCCAGTGTGTTATGTAGAATATTTGCACTCATTAAGGATGACCTATTTTATGCTTTCTAGGGCTCTGTTTCTTTCTTCCACTAAAGAAAATACTGTATTATGATGTTCCATATAATGTATTCCCTATGTATACATATACAATGCATGCAAAGGTTTTATCATACTGTATTGATTTATTCAACTCAATCTGCATTCACCACACACTTATTTTGTTCTCTATAGACTTCATTATCATAAAAAATGCAGTAAACATAAACTAGTTAATTCTCAGTATTCCTCTCACAGGTGTTATCTACTCCTATTTTAAGAATGAGGAAACTGAGGTAAGGAAATTAATGTTTTATAACCATGAAATAAAGAAGATTATAATCAAGGGAAGCCTATGTCTCTGCTCACACCATAAGACTTTTTTTCCTCTTGCTATATAAAATAATTCATTTCAGACATGAGTTAAAACTCAACTGTTCCCTTTTGATTTTTTGCTACCTTAGGTTATATTTATTTATTACCAGTAAATGAGCATGTTTGTTTGTTTTTTAATGACAAATAGTTTTTCAGATCTAATAACAACCTGTTTCTTTACAATTCATTGAGTAGTCTGTTCAGTCAAATGTGATTTGATTATTAATATGAGTGAAAGCACTAGACCTACCATTTCTTGACCTGGTGGGGTTTGGTGGGGGGAATATTCGATTGATGTTACTTTCAGTGAAATCAGAAATGCATACCTTACAAAGGCATGTGAAGGGCATTTGAACCAGAGTTTCAAAAGGAAACCTACATCAGTTTCAACTATTTTATTTTACTTTACTGTATTCCTCATTGGAGTCTTTATCAACACACAAATCTCACACTTCTGCAGCAAGCAATTTTCAGTACTGAATTATTGCCCATGCATCCCCCCCAGACTCCCTAGAGACTTTTGGCAGCCTTGAATTCAGCCCAGAGTGAACTTTCTCCTTCCTGATAGGCATCCAAGCACTCTCATCACATGACTTGTTGAAGGCATGTACTTTTTTATGGACAAATAAAACTCCCTAGAGACTTAAATGGGTCAGTTAAATAAAACCAGAGTATCTCTCGAGGTCCCACAATACCATATTATATTTTCTCTAATATAGTGCTTATTTTTTCCCCTATGAGTATGTAACACCTATGTAAGGTCAGATGTTTTCAACATAGAATTTGTATTTGCTGATTTTTAAAAATCTTTTTTATTTGCAAACATTTTTGCTATAAGGAATTGTTGAGAGGGAGGATGGATGAAGAGAAAAAAAGAGGAAGGGAGAAAGATAGAGGAGGGGGAGAGAGGGGGGGCACAGAGACAAAGAGACCGACAGAGAGAGAAAGAGAGAGAGAAGAGAGAAAGAGAGAGAGAAGAAAGAAAGAGAGAGAGAGAAAAGAAGAAGAAGAAGAAGAAGAAGAAGAAGAAGAAGAAGAAGAAGAAGAAGAAGAAGAAGAAGAAGAAGAAGAAGAAGAAGAAGAAGAAGAAGAAGGAGGAGGAGGAGGAGGAGGAGGAGGAGGAGGAGGAGGAGGAGGAGGAGGAGGAGGAGGAGGAGGAGGAGGAGGAGGAGGAGGAGGAGGAGGAGGAGGAGGAGGAGGAGGAGGAGGAGGAGGAGGAGGAGGAGGAGGAGGAGGAATCAGAGTCATAGGGACAGAAAGAGAAAATAAAGGATGAAAGCTAGGTTATGTAGTAACTAAGATTTTTAAAAGGACATAAATATTTATTAAGAGTCTACTGTGTGCCAGTGTGTGAAATACTTTACAAATATAACCTGTATGATTTGGTTCTCACAAAAGCCCTGGGGATCAGGTGCCATTATACCAATTTTACAGATGAATAAAGGGAGGCAATTAGAGCTTAAGTTACATATTCAGGGTTAGTTAGTATATGGAGCTGGACTTGAAATCTCAGGGCCCTATCCACTATACCACTTAAATATTATTAAGTCCCACCCATAAGGAAATGTTATATCAGTCTGCTTCCTAGAAAGTGTTACTTGAGGAAGCAAATGTATTCTCCTGAAGTGGAATTCTTTTGTCTCATCAAATATTTGTCAGGAGACAAATATGAGAGACATCCTGTTGGGAGTAACATGACAACCTGTCACTCAAATATATTAGGTCAGAAGAGAATGGAAAAGGTGAAGTATCATGACGAGCGTGTTAGACATGTAGTCAGGTCAAGGTTCTCTTTGGATTGAGATTTTTTTTTCCTGACAAAGCCAGAGGCCTGTAGATTTGGACCATCATAGATCTAAGAGGTGTCTTAGTTGCCTGTTCTGCTGTGGAACTACACAAAAGGATTTGATTTCACAATTGACCTGGACTTGGACTTGGTCAGCATGAGCATGATTTAGTTTAGGATGTTTCTGAATCTTAAAATGATTTTGGAATAAACAAATGGAAGCATTGATGAAATGAATTCAGGATTGCACAGGGTAGCACTATCGCTAGACTATTTTGGTAAAGATTTACTTTAAAGGCATCCTCCAAATTCCCCCCAGTCTCCAGAGGTGCTAAAGAAATATTGCCCTTGAATGGGGGCAGCAGTGGCAAGTTATCTGTCTTTTCCTTTATCCATCTTCTTCCAGGCAATATTGATCACATTATTCTTCTCTTGATATCTTTCTGTGTGACATGAAGATGCCAAATAGTATAACAGAAAGAGTTCTGTATTTGAATCAGAAGATCTGAGTTCAAATATGATAGTAATACTATCAAGGAGATTTTGAGCAAGTCAATTCACATCTCAAGTTCCTTGTCTGTAAAATGAGTGAGTAATTTGTACCAAATAACTGAAGAACATTTACAATTCTTTTAATTTTTTTTTAAATTCACATTTTTTTAATGAATCATGTTTGGAGAGAACAATCAGAGCAAAAGGGAAAAAAAAAAACAGGAGAGGAAAAAAAAAAGAAGTAAACATAGAAAGTGCTGATTTACATTCAATCTGCATAGTTCTTTTTTCTAGATGCAGATGGCATTTTCTATCCAAAGTTTATTGGACTTGCTTTGGAAAACCCTTACAATTCTAGTGCTATGGTCCCATTGCATCATCCACTGGAGAAATGAGGATGATCCAAAAGTAGAAATGATTAGTTTTTGAATCAGCATGAGTTAATACAAAGAGCACTACCAGTAATTTTAAAAGAAATAACTCCCATAATGTACATATATTCATACTTTGCTCAGTAAAGTTCAAGATATGATCTAAAATTAAAAGAGGAAGGAAAAAATGGTGCCTTCAAAAACAGCCTGTGCAGAAATCCTATGTATTTCAAAGGGTAGGGATTCTTTTTGTATTTCCCCCCAAAAATGATATCCTGGCTTACCTTGGAACCCCAAAACATAAAGGGGAAACATGGAACCATTGTAAAACTATTCTGTTGTCTGAAAGTTATGACTCTCAGATAATTGTTATTCCTGTATAGTAACAAAGACATTAAGTAAGAAAGATATTAAGGAGGAAATGAGCATTTATTAAGTATCTGCTGTGTGGTAGGTATTGTTCTAAGTACTTTATAAATATTGTTTATCTGATATGATTCTCACAAAATTCCTGGGAGACAGATATTATCTTATTTTTGTGAATGAAGCATTCCATTACCACAACAGAAGTACCTCTCCTAGTAATTTCTTACCTTCTCTTAATGGAACTGACCTGAGGTTCTGGTGCACTTGAATCAAGGAGCCAGGTTGAGTTAGCCTTTGCAAGCTGATTCTTAAATGTTTATTGTAATAGTTAAACCTTATAAGTCATTACATATTACAAGGTAGGGCTTGATTTATTGTTTTGTTGATATTCAAGACTTAAGAAAATGATGGAGAAGTATTAATAATGATGATTAAATTTAACAGTGTCATGCATTTTGGGAAATCTGGTCAGATAGTTATTAAATATTTCTCACCACTACCATCTTCCTCTACCCCCCTCCCATCCAGACAAGGAGGATGTACCTTTAGAGTCAAAAGGGAAGACTGGAAAATGGAAATTTTAAGATAGTATGAGTGGTGGCTACCAACAAAGTCTTTGTCTGCAATTGAGTGACAGGAAAGAAACCAGACAATTCAACTTAAAGAGAAAAGGAAAGGAAAGAAAAAAAAAGTCAGGCTTGTGACTCCTGTGCCAAATAACCAAATAAATGACTGTTTGGATGATTTTGGTTGTCTTATAGTTATGTAAATATAACCCTAGTAAAATTGCACAGAAGTGCGAAGGCTGGTGATTATCTGTAATCTGATTGAGGCCAGTTATTACAAATTGATGTTTTTGAGGCCCTGTTTCTAAGTCTTTAAAATATTCAGGAAGGGCCTTTCATTTATATTCATAGATTATATTATCTGGAGATTTTCACTTTTATTTATTAAAACTGGTAAGAAAAAATCTAGTTTAGAATGGAAAGGAAAGGAAAAAGAATAGAGAAGAAAAATAATTAAAGATGAAGAGAGAAGACTTGTGGGAGAATCCAAAGGAAATAGTGTTGAACTAGATGATCTCTAAGTTCCTTCCAGCTCTAATGTACATTTTTCTGATCTTGTAAAAATGTAAATATGTATACCTTACATCTTATTTGAAAATGGTTGACAGCTGGCTGAGAAGATATCTGCTTAGAAGGGAAGAGAAGTTAGGGCACAGTTGCTGAGGAAGTAGCAAACTCCAAGAGGACAGGAATACATCTAATTTATCTTCAGATCATTTTGAGTGTCCAGTAACCTGGTCTATATGTATTTATTATTGTTTAGGCATTTTTTAGTTGTGCCTGACTCTTCCTAACCCCTTTTGAGGTTTTCTTGACAAAGACACTGGAGTAGTTTGCCATTTGCCTTCTCCAGATAATTTTATAGTTAGGGAAACTGAGGCAAACAGGGTTATGTGACTTGTCCAGGTCACTGGACAACTAGTAAATATTTGAGGCTGGATTTGAATTCCCAAAGATATCTTCCATATGTTTAATGTTAATGGTGCTTAATGTTTCTTGTAATTCATTTTTTAAAAAGAGATATGCTGAAGGGGTGAAACACATAATCGGCCTAGTTCTGAATTTTGCTCCTATTATTCAGTTTTCCTATAACATGTCTTCCTACAGACATTCTATGATGAGTATACTTTTATATAATACATTTTGATTCACAAAATGTTTTTTATGACATAAAACATCTAAAGTAGGCAATGCACATAGGTCCAAGGACATTAAATGATTCGCTAAGGGCATGAAGTAGTTAAGCGTCCCAGCCAGTTTGATACCCCAAGTCCACTCCCTACAATCCTGACACTCTTTCAATATTCAATTTCAATTTTCCTACAATATAAAATTGAAACTCCTTATCTAGATATTCAAGTTTTTCCTTTATGTAGTGTCATTCTACCTGTCCAATTTTATTTTTTATAATTCTCCATCACAAATCTACTCCAGAAGTCTAGTCTTTATTTTGTCCCCATAATCTGCTCTGGTTTGTTTGTCTTTTTATACCCTTAGCTTTATTTCCCTGTTTATACCCAATCCTCAGATTTCTAAATATTAGACAGTTTAAAAATTGCAATTAAAGTCTATATTCCTTCATGTGTATTCTCTGAAAAAAACTCTTATCTCCATGTACCATCCTATTGTAAACATGTCTTGCTCTGGAAACAATCATGAAATAAATACTATCATTTTTCTTCTGGAGAAGGTATGTCCATTTACTTCCCTATGGTTCCCATAACAATGCTTCTGATTTCTCAAACCCAAACCCCATTCTCTTATCAGAATGCAAGCTTTTGAGGACAGGTATTATGATGCTTTGTATTTGTATCCATTTTTAACCCAGTGTTTGGCATTTAATACGTCCTCAAGAAATGTTTTTTTTTCATTTATTTCAATAATTCATATAAAACTCATTTATAATAATAATCAATCACAAACTATGATGATATAATTTTAATCAAAAATAAATGACCATCAGTTAGGGAATGTTTTAAAAAGTGTGGTAGCTGACTTCAGTGAAGTATTACTGTTTTGGAAGCAATGGTGGATATGAAGACTACAAAGAAATAGGGAAAGAATTCTGATAATAGATGCAAAGTGAAGTAAACAAAACCAGGAAAATATTGTATACATTGACCACAACAATGTAAATGTAAAGAAAATATCAAAATTTTGATATAATCAAAATGTGAAGCTGTATAATCACAATTACCAACAAAAATTCTGAAAAAATATGATAATGCACCTTTCTTCTTTTTAGAGATAGATGCCATTTACATGGCAGCACTTTAAGATTTAAATTTTATGAACATCTGATTTCAATCTAACAACAATTCTAGGAGGGAAGAGCTATTTTATAAGTGAGGTAATTGAGGCAGACTTGCCAATATCATAGTATTTGAAGCTAAATTAGGATTCAGGACTTCCTGACTCCAAGTCCAACATTCTATCAATTGTGCCAACTAGCTGGATAATTAAAAGTGTGTGTCACTGCACATTATGGTAGATGATTGATATGCTGCTTAGTTTTGCTGAACTACTCTTTTTTCTGTTTGTTAGAAAGGATATGGAATGGATCTCATTGGTAGAAAGAGAAAGGATATGTTGGAGAAACACAGTGCTATAAAACAAAACAATATTTAAAAAAATCTTGCTTAAATAAGTCACATATTTCAATTCTACATGAATATTAGATTCTTTTATTATATAAGCTATTTTCCATGGATAAGCTTTGCATGTGTTTTATGTATGTCTTCTGGTCATCAACCACGTCAAGATTAGAAGGATGTTTGACTTAGATTGCCTTTGAAGCGGTAGTTTGTTTTTTTTTTTTTTTTTTTTTTTTTTTTCCAGTAGTAACAACTTTTTGACACAATCTACAAAATTGTGGAGGAATTTTGATTCACATGAAATAGAGTAGCCCTTACCTAAATTATACTGTAATGATTGAAATATTTTGTAAATTTTGACTTACTTAATTTCAGTATATACCATTATCAGGACAAAGACACCATAAATATGAATGAGGAAAAAAGAAAAAAAACATTATTTGCCTTATTAATAAAGCAATATATCTACACAGACTTCACACCATGCTTTGCACATAGCATATTTCAATACTTTGATTTTCTTATGATCTTACTGAGAGGGGGATTCCCTCTTCTGGAATAGTTGACAACTATTCACAAAGTGTAAATTGTGTACACTGTGCATACAATGTGTGAAAAAAAAAAAACACTCATCCTGTGTAAATTCTTGCCTATGGTCTCCACAAAAATGTTACCAATTATTATATATTTTATAAAAAGTAATGAAGGCCATTAGTTGTTCACTTCTTGATTGCTACCTGAGCAGCTTATTTCCTTTTCCACTCATAATTTCCCAGATGATATTCTACATAGCCTATACCGTGTAATCTTGTATAAATTGGAAATATTCTCCAGCCTGCTTTCCTCAAATATGTCCCTCTTCATTGACCTTGGGGTTATGAGCAACTTCTGGTCTTCAGAGACTGTTTCATACTTGAGATTGCAAATGGCATATGTTCAATAAATATTTTTAAATGAATGAATATGCATATATCCAAGTGCTAATAGTTTACTGAAGTAATTAATGGTGAAGGGATTTATCTGAACTTAATCAGGGAAGATCTAAAGAGGGGTTTTGAAGAAGGTTAAAAGCTTGCCTTTTCAAAAGGAGGGAAAAAGGATATTTTGGGAGAGACAGAGACTAAGTGATAGACACTGATATACAGAAATATGTACACAGAGAGTAGAGACAGACAGAGATGAAAACAGATGCAGAAAAAAAGGAAAGGGACAGAGACAAGGAGATTGACAGAGGGACAGACAGGCAAACAGAAAGCCCAAAAGTTAAAGAGACATAGACAAACTCTTGACACAGGACAGAGAGAAAGCAATAGAATACATTGTGATTACTTGAACCAAACACAACCTATGTACCAAGTGTAATGGAAGGCATGCATCATGATTTAAACAAAATAAAAAAGAATGGTATATGCAGTGACATTTGTTATCCGATTGTTTTCAGTCCTGACTGACCCTTCATTATCCTATTTGGAGTTGTCTTGGCAAAGATATTGGAGTGGTTCTCCATTTCCTTCTCTGGTTCATGTTTCAGATGAGGAAACTGAGGCAAACTAGGTTAGGTGACTTACCCAAGTTAATACAGCTAGTAAGTGTCTGAGGCCAAATTTGAACTTAGGAAGATGAATCTTGCTGACTTCAGGTTCGACACTCTATCCAATTCACTACCTAATTGCACTATGTGTGGTGACATAGACAAAGCAAATATGAAAAAATAAAAACAGTAAACAGTAGATAGATGTGTCCCCACTAGAATAAAAAATATAATAATAGATTAAGAAATTAAGAGCTGATTATGAAAACAAGAGTTAAAGCTAATATTTCCACTCATCCACTCATCCAAAAAAGATACCTAACTATAGTATATGGTCAGTTGAGATTTAGTTATGAAATTTTTAAAGATAACAAATACATTTCCATATATGTATGTATGTATGTATGTGTGTATATATACAATTGGAATTGTGTTTGTATATGTATGTGTATATGTGTATGTGTATGTATGTATATACATACATATAATTATACTTACATAAACATATACAGAGACACATATAAACATTCATAATTGGGAGTCAAGATCCATATTTCATTATTTCTTTGCTTTTTACTTTTATATGTCAAGGGTCAATAATCACTAGTATGGGCACTTCATCAGCCAATGAAGAGTTAAAATATTTTACCCTCATAAAGTTAACTTTCAAGAATACTTTAGGTGAAAATATTATCCTCCTGTGGGCAAACTTCTTGTGATAGTTTTTTGTTGTTGTTGTTTTTTGTTTTTCTTTTCCCAAACTCAGACTGATCCTTAAAAGACAGACATCTAGTAAGCTAATGTTAGGTTATTATTATTTAAATTACCTCTGTATAGATTGCCTTTTCCCTTAAATTATCACAGAAAAATATACATATATACACATCTCTTTCTATATATACATATGTAATTTATACTTTAAAATCTACATTAATGTTTTCATGTTTTTAAAGAAAATTATTCTTTTCTTCCTATGTTAGAAATTGGAATAAAGGATAATAAGAATTTATTGCCTAGCTTTGAGAAGGGAAATATTCAAACTTTTGAATAAGGGAGATAATTTTTTGCTCTTCTCTTTAGGGTAGATTTCAGAGAATTTTTGGAAGCTGGAAAACTGCTCTACTTACAACACTATCATAATAAAAATGAAATGAGGGCCTAAAGCAATTTTCTATCTATGGGAAAAGAAAGAAAGGGAATAGGATAATTTCTCTATTACAGATAAAGAAAGTCCTTCCATATTCTCTTTTCCTTAAGTCAAGTTCTAAAGAAAGATAAAATTCAAAGATGTCTATTCGTGATGATAACTTGGGAATGGGAGAAAGTTCAAAGTAATCATAATATAGGAAAATGAAATCTTGTAAAAACACTTAAAGCTTCAAAAAAACTATTTTGAATTTTCTTAAATTTGTATAATCAATCTATCCTCATAGTTGTCCATCCATCCATTTATCCATCCATTTATCTCTTCATCTAATCTATCTTTAATTTCTCTCTTCTATCAGTTCTATAACTTTGCCTCAGAAAAGAAAATGGTTTGAAATTGTCCTCTTCTTTCTCCTTAAACATTTCATTTTTAGTAGCTTTCTCTTTCATTTTACATAAAATTCCTCTTTGCTTTGTCTCACTCATTATTTCTCTTTCCATCCACTCTATTTTAATATTATTTTTCATGGGACATAGTATATATATATGTATATGTATATATATATATATATGTGTATATGTACCTACATATAGGCACATGTGTACATATACATGCATGTATATAAAGACATTTATTTGATAAAACCTTTATGTATCACTCAAGGTGATAAAATTTAAAAGAATAAGATTTGACCTCCTTCTTCCTTCCAGTTTTTATATTATTGTTTCTGTAGACATTATGCCGACATCATTATGTTTATATTATGCCAGGTTTTTAGAAAAATCATTTTATAAGGACATCACTGTTGGACACAAAAATTTTTGGAGATAAGATTCACTCTTGTATCCCAAATCATGATGCCCAGTCTTAAACTCCTATCCTAATTTGCCTCCATTTGAGTCTGTGCTATGCTATTTGGGCTTGCATGCTGTCTAATGAGATATAAGTATTTCACTGACAACTTAGTCTCCTAATGTTCAAAGTTCCCCAAGAATAAACCCATCATAAAACTTCTCTTTCAGTGCAGTCATCGTTTCTCTCTGTTGGAAATACTATGGTAGCACCTTTGACTTTCACTTTATTTGAAGAGACAGCGCTTTCTGATATTTTCGCATTTGTCCTCCACAACCACTTTTGTTCTATTCTCCTTAGGACCATCCTTTGTTAAAAGACTAAAGTAATGTGTATATTTTTACTGTTTTGCTATTAACAGTTATGCAACACATTCTCCATTCTTTTCACTTGTCTCTCCTCTTTCCCCTTGCACAAGTTCCTATTCTGTTATTATTTCTTTCAAAAGATATTGATTCATTTTTAAAGATTCAGTAAAATAATTATAGTATCATAGTATTTTATTTTTTCAATATATGCAAACATATTTTTCAGCATTCATCTATGCAAAACCTTGTGTTCCAAATTTTCTCCCTCCTTCCTTTCTTCCATTTCCCCAAAATAGTAAGCAATCCAATATATGTGAAATTCTTCTAAGATATTTCCATATTCATTATACTGCTCAAGAAAAATAAAATTAAAAGAAAAAAACCAAGAAAAAGCAAAGAAAAACAAGCAAACAAACAACAACATCATTCCAGATTGTTCTCCAGAATGGTTGGGTCATTTCACAACTCTACCAACAATGCATTAGTCTCCCAGTTTTCCTATGTCTTTTTTATCATTTATCATTTTCTTTTATCATTTCTTTTCCTGTCATCTTAGCCAATTTAAGAAGTTTGAAGTAGTTCCTCAAAGTTATTTTTCAAATTAATTCATGATGTATACATCCTACTCTTTATTTGCTTCTCCCAAATCTTATTTTAAAGTCTTGGTTCTTTTTACCACTTGATGGTCCTTTTTTTGTTTTTCCCCACACTGAATGTTGAATAATCTATTCTCTTATAGCTTTGTGGTGATGAGAGTAATAGTTGTGTTGTTGCAATTGGTGACACTAGTATATGTGTGTTTCTCCTTCCTCATTCCCTTATAATCAACATGTCATTTCTATCTTTGCCTTTGTACTTGTTATCTTCAACCCTGGAATTCATTTAAACATTGCCTTGACCACTTAAAAACATTAGGTTTTTTGAGTGTCAGCTCAGATGCTGTCTCTCTTCCTTTTCATTCCAGGCATTAGTGATCTCAAGCTCCTCAAATTCATAGTCTTTATTGTTCTATGTGCATGTGATATTCTCTAAATGTAGAGATTTATTTTTTAAATATGCATCTTCTTCATTTTTGTAGTGTTTTATTTTGTACATAGTAGAGGCTTAATAATTTGTTGATTTGAATTTATTAATTGAAGTAAGAGAAGTTGATTTATAAATCAAATTAATTTCCTGTAATATCCATGTGGAAGATATGTAGCTGTGAAAAGATATAGGGTGATGGAAATCCCGGAGTTAGAGAGAGAGATACTTGGAATTGGTGTTCATAATACATGTGTAGGATGATGAGGGTCTGGTCCATTGTAATGGACAGGAAAGATGCCAATGTTCAGGAATGGAAACATTTTAAAGGAAACATTAACAGAACTTGTTAAATGACTGGAAATGGGGCATGTAGGAGAGTAATGAGTCAAAGATAATTCCAAGTTTTTGAGCCTGGATAGCTGGAATAGTGGAGGTGCCCCTGACAAGAGGAAGGGAAATTAGAATATTATTACAGTAAAACCTGATTGATCAAAATGTTTTAAGTTCTGCTTAATTAGATTTTCTAGTTAACTGAGCATTAAGCAGAAAACCATTTTTTCTTTTAATTGTTTTGTTTTAAATTACATTAGCTGATTTTCCTGGTCTGGAAAGTACATGGCAATAAGCCTGATTGACTTTTGTTCATTTGAGATTGAGGACCTTATGGTGCTTCAGGGATATTACTCTGTACATCCATTCTCACTTTTACTCTTGATAGGTAGAGATGCAGGTGCATATATAAATGGGTGAGGACATTGGGCTAAATTTATTCTAAATGAAAGGCATATACTGAAAGTTGATCTTTGAAATAAATAATTGATACCAGCCCATTTGTATTATTAATATTTTCTCTTAAAAATCAGGTAGAGGAAGAAGCAAAATCTGGTCAATGGAGTATCCAAAAATCAAAATCTTCTTGTCTCTGAAATGATCAAATGAAATATTTATAAAATCTTCAGCACAGTTCCTGTCACTTAGTAGGTGCCTAATACATGGCTTGTTCCTTCTCCCATCATAAATGAAAAGAATAATCCTTACATCATTCATTTATATTTATACCCATTATGATCTCACTTCATATTTATTGAATGATAGAGATGGGGTTTGAGAGAGTATATACACAAGATTAAATCCTTAACCTTGTTTCCTCAACAGTTTTATCAGTGACTTGGACAAAGTCACATATGACATTTCTAGAAAACAAAAGACTTAGGAGGAAATAGGATAGCTAATTTTTTTTTCTAGTTATGTCTTCTAATTGTCAGGAAGAGTAAATTCAATTCTGTCTCAGACACTAATTGCCTCTCTGACTTTGCTTAAGTCGTCTAATCCTTCGTCTGCCTTAGTTTCCTCAGCTGTAAAATAAAGAAAATAGTAGTACCTATTTCTCATGGTTGTTATGAAGATCAAAGAGATGGTATATGTAAAATGCTTTGCAAACCTTAAACTGATTGATTTTTCTCTCTCCCTTCTTCCCTCCCTTCCTTTCTTCCTCCCTCACTTCCTTTCTCTTTCTCTCTCTCACACACATATGCACAACTATTTATGTTTTTAGCTAATATTATCTTTATCTTTATTGTTTACTGTTATTATTCAAATATTTGAAAAGCTGTCATTTTAGGAGGTATTTATTTGATTTGTTTTGCTTCAACTTTGAATATTAATGTGTAGAATGGGCACAGTTTACAGTGAAGCAGATTTTGGCTCAAAGGAATATCCTAATAATTAATTTGGTATATTGGCCTAGACCTGTTTCTTTGGCAAAGGGAACTCTCAGATGTGAACACACCTACTTATCAATGTAGATCAGTCCTTTCCCTTCAACTTATCACTTTAGAGAGTTACAGCTCTTGTAGAACTGAAAAGAAAATAATTTATCCAACAATCAGAGCTATCTCAAAATTAAATTGACTGATTTTTAAAGTAGTGAGTTATAGAGTATTACTAGAGGTCTTCTAGTGCTGCTCAATAACCACTGTTAGCAATATAGTTGAGAGAGGTCAAGAGTTAGGTTTTAGACTAGGTCCTTCCATCTTTGAAATTCTAGGATCTTATTTGATCATTTCAATAGTTCTATGAATTAGGGCCATTACTATTATTCTGTATTTGAAATAAGAAAGAAGGCTTAGCAAGTAATTTTTCCCAAGTTACCCAGACAATAGATGGCAGAGATAGCATTTGAACCCAAGTCATGGGTACTACATCCTTGGAATCTTGAATATATGGAAGCTGATGGTACCACTGATTAGGGGGAGGCAAAGGAGTGAAGATAATGTCCTGACTGACCCAGAGTTTGCAACCATGCATTGGAAACATCTTTAGCCAGCCTGACCATGACATTCCCTTTTTGTCTAAGTCCCTCTGTAGGAAAGAATGTTAATGGTTAACATAGCATGGACTGCCCACTAAAGGTAGAGGACAAAGGAGGATTGTGCACATTTGCACCCCCTGTTAGTTTGCCTGCCAAAGCACTATGTGTTCCTTAGAGCATATACTACTCTTCCTGAGCATCCCCTGGCAGTCTTCTTGAATGGAATAGTTGTTTCAGGATACAGAGTACGTTCCATTTGGACCTAATACAACTCTTTCCACTGTGTGCTCTAAATAGCCAAGTGTACAAGGCAGAAAAAAAATAAGTGAAATGCCATCCTGATATACCGGTGGACCTTTATCCTCCATTCTTTGCACTTGTTTTGATAAGTTTATGAAGATCAAGGTCAAAATACTTATGTCCCGTACCACAGAAAAACTTGAAGAAGATGGCTAGAAGCAATGGCAGAGCCCATGACCTGTGTCTTTAAAATAGAATCGATTAGGATATAGCAAGTGACTTTTAGAATCCAAGTGCTTAATGACTTGGGTGAACAAGATAGCTCCTTGAACCTTCTCTAGGAGCTGAATCATTCTCCTGTTTACCCTGTTCATAGATCTAAAGGTTGGTCCAGTCTAGCTCTGTCATTTTAACTTTTGCTCCTTCTAAATCACAAAATGAAATGGAGTTTTCTTCAAAGTGACAGCTAAATCTGGGCCCCTCGCTGGCTGCTGTACCAGTGCTGCTTAATTCTGTAATCCCTTTGCCCTCCATTCCTTGTTGCGGTTAGCAGATGCCAAGCAAAGTTGGAGTGACAAGTGATTTCTCTGTGCCTGACACTTCTGCTAGAAGAATTGATAAACTGAAAATACCATCCCCATCATTTTTCAGGTGTACACTATGAAACATGCCTAAGGAGGAGCTAGTCTTGGGAGGTAGAAAAAGCTCTCCACTTCCTTCTCCTGACCTATATTCCTCTGAATTCCACTTGGTCCCCTCAGAGCTGTTCTCCAGTGAATACATCTGGGACACATTTGCCTTTACTCCTCCAAAATCTAGAGACATCAAATAATATACCTTACTTTTTCTCTATGGTCAACAAATCTATCTTGGCTAAAGGAGAAGCCTGAATGGACTGTTGTGGGACTCCCCAAATAGCTGACATTCAAGCATCTTATCCCACTTTCCTACTGCTAGCTATTGCATGTAGAAAGGATAGAGTGGCTGTTTCTTTGATCTTCTTCACAGTCAATATAACCCTTGGCCCCAGCTGCTCCAGGTTTTCCTCTGTTGGGAAAGCAGGAGGCCACTCCACATTTAGCACTCTCACTCGTTATTTGTCACTGTGTCGTGAGTGACATCTCAGCCACTCTGTCTCTGGGGAATGGTATTAGTATTCAGTGGTACACTCTTAAGCAAAACCTGAGAAAGGAATTAATCTGTCACTAGAAATGAATGCACTGGACAGTGATTTATGCAGATGCTGTACTCTAAGTGATGCATTTGTTTCATCTGTTTCTCTCACAGCACGGTCCTGGGAGCCAGTGCAACCACTTGCATTTAAAGCAATGTTACAGCTGTGTGACCAGTTGTATACTACATTGTGCTTATGGGGGTTGAGCCAGCTGAAAAGATCAGCAAAAAAGGCATCCAGTAGTGTCATGCCACTGGATGGGATTTGAAGATTTCAGAATGAAACACCTCCCTAGAAATTTGGAGGGATGAACCAGATGTGGCAAACTGAACATGAACCCTCATCAAATCTTCCTCACTTCATGGTCCTCCCCAGAATATCCCCAAAGTCTTATTAATTCCTACCTTCTCTTTTTAATACATTGTGATTCTAATCATAAACAAAAAGAGATGTATAAAGGTGGGTATTTTTCTGCTTGGTTGCATTTTGTTCTGTCACTGAGGACTGGACATTTCCTGAGAGGTTGCGTCTCCTGATGAAATTTACAATGCACTTTTTATTTTGATTCATTATGAAATAACATACTTAAGTGGGCTGCATGAGGTTCTGGGAAAAAGCCACGTTTAGGAACAATGATCTTGAATCAAACTTCAAAACCTTTTGAACTTCAGTTTGCATTACCATATAGGAATTATAGGATCAATGTCATTCCCACCACAAGACATCAGCCCCAATCCTTCCTTCCCCTACGCCTCCACAGCCTCAGGCCAAGACCCAGTTCAGTATCCAGGAACCAGAAACTATTACAGTTATCTAAGGCTGTTACTGCTGCTGTTGCTCTCACTATAAGGCTTGTTGTTCCCAGCTGGCAATTTTCTACCAGGTTTCTTTCTTACTATTGTTGTTATGATTACTAGTATTTCTTTCTTTTCCTTTTGCTGTCTACAGATTCATCTGGGATTTATCTCCATAATGAGAAAAGGGAGATAGGAAGAAGCTAGGGCATTTTTCTCTGACTTAGATTATTTGTCATTTTGATATTCATTGCAAAAGATGCTTTTCAAATATTTAAATGTATGTGTGCTCACAGATCAGTTCTTCAGGATTGATTGTATATGACACAATCACTGCTTTATATCTCTCTTGCTCTGTGATGTTCCCTCCCAAACCAGTTGCCAACTGTGATTTTGCCAGAAAGAGTCTGGGTTACAAAGAGCATGTGATCTCTGTTCTTCCTCGAAGAGTATTTCTCCTTTATTCCTTTTAGCAACCATATAACTCTGGGTCATTGATGTCTTTACCTAACAATACCATTATAGAAATGAGATTGAGGATTTCCTGTGTCATCTGCATCTGGATCACAGCTTGACCTTTACAGCCCAAATACTCTTTCTTTTCCTACTGAAAGCATATTGATCAAATAAAGTATCATAATACTCTTGGAAAAATAAATAAACACACAAATTAACATAGGCTCCAGAGTTAGAAGAGTTGTATTCAAAATCTATTTCTGATACTACCTGTCTGACCAATGGCAAACCTCTTGGTCTGTTTGGGCCTCAATTTCTTAATTTGTTAAATGAAAGTATCAAATTATACAGTTCTGTGGGGATCAGCGTCAGACCTAAATCTCTGGTCTAAAGGGTAGAGTGATATTTATCAAGAATCCTGCAAGACTATTCTGCTTTCTGGTTAGAGATATTACATATGTAAAATGCTATTGCTAAACAAAGATCATCTTTATTAATAGTGAAGTATCAGAGCCTACGTATTTTTAGCTATGTAGCCAGCTAACACAATTTGAGATGCAGAATATTAAGAAGCCCAAGGCCAATTATTTGAAGATAGACTCTTCTAACACAGAAGCACCAAAGTGAATATTAAGGATCAGGCTTGCTAAAGTAGAGAGCCTCAATCAGGAAGAAGCAAGCACTAGAATCTTAAAGAGGCACTTTCTTAATGAGGCAATTCTGGGATACACATGCTTATGGGATTTGCACACAGCCTGGTCAGGGCTGGGGATAGAGAATCAGCACCAAGAGGTCCCAAGACAATGGAAGAAATCTGTCACAGTCAAGTAAAACTGGGACTAGAAGGAAAGGAAGGGCCACATCCAACCCCCTCCCTATATCTTCCACCAAAGTGATATAAAGCATGGTCTGAAAATGCCAATCACCACTCAACAAATTCTTCTCCCTACGCCTCTCAATTTAAAAATTTCACAATCTGAATCTAACTTTCTTCTAAAGGAATATTTTAAATAATTCTTCTTCATGCCCTCATTGGTCTACCTAAAGTGGCTTTCTTGCCATTTCCCATCTGCATCTGTGGACAGGCCTGAAATTCATTCTCCTTTTACCCTCACCTGTTAGAATTCTTATTCAGAGTTCAATTTCTCCTCACCTTGTAAATACAGCCTTCTCTGATACTTTCTCTATCCCTGCTATTAGTGATTATACCAATGAATCTTGCTTTAATTTGGCAGATATTTTGTTCTATTTTAAATATGGCCAAAGTGCTTCTTAACTTTGTTGCAAATAAAAGAGTTCAGGAGCCTAAGAAGTAGAGTTATTACGTATTGATAGAAAGGGGCAGGGGGATCATTTTGAAAGCACCTAATAAAACAAAAATAGGAGCAAAAGGGAGCATATAAGAATCAATTTTGCTAGTATGTTATTAGATTATATATATTCCTACAAATGCATAAAACAAGATTATAGTTCCTTATTCAATCACTTTTCTTCTTTGTATGTTGGAATATTTGTTCAGATTTCATTTTCTAATAAAAATAAAATTAAAACTAAAACACACACATATACACAAATAAAGATAAAGTATAGGGACTTGTCCTTGTATAGCCAATCATTGAGGGTTCCATAAAGATGCATTATTTAAAGGGGTCAGCTTAGGATAAGGTAATGAAAAATGTCATACTGACCTTATTACATTGTTAATCAACTTTTAGCTAGAAAATGCCATAGCTTTTCTCCATGATTCACACTTTATCCACAAAGCCTCTGCTTTCTGGGAAGTCTTAATAAAAAATCCAAATCTCCTTTCAGTCATCATCAAACACCTTTTTGACAAGAATCTGTCTTGGCAATTATCAAATTCATAATAACTGAAATTCATACAGTGGCCTAAAGTACACAAAATGCTTTTGATGTATTATATTATTTAAATGTCATAACAAACCTGCTAGATCATTTGTATGTTAATAAATTATTAGTTTTATCAATATATTACATATTAGTTAATGTAAATATACTTAATATATAATTAATTTATTAATGAAATAAATTTATTGTTATTATTATTATTTAAATCCAGAACATAGTAATTATTAGTTTAGTCATCCCCATTTAACAGATGGGGAATTAGACACTGAGAAAAAGAGAGATTTGTTGGGATTCACATAGTTCTTATGTGTCAATCTGAATTTCAACCTCTGCTTTCCTGATTCCAAGTCCAGTAGATACTCAACATATATCACTGCCTCTTGTATCATCAGGCAGCTAAGTGATAGCACTAGTCCTGAAATCAGAAAGACTCATCCTCCTGTGTTCAAATCTGCTCTTAGATACTCACTAATTGTGTGAGCCTGTACAAATTACTTAATCCTGTGTGCCTCAGTTTCCTTATCTGTAAAATGATCTGGAAAAGTAAACAGCAAAACACTCAAGTAACTTTACCAAGAAAATTCCAAATTGCATCATGAGGAGTCAGACACAGCTCAAAATGACTGAAAGGCAAAATTATATTATCAACCTAACCATCAAGACATACTCCTGAACTCAATGAGTTATGAAGTTTTATAGCATGTTATCTCTCCTGGCTACTGTAGGTAGCCAAGTATGCAAAAAAAAAATTATGAATCTTTTCTTCAATAAAATTTTAATACATTTGGAGGACAATATTTATGGGTATGAAGAAATGATAGTATAATAATAGTATATTATCAAATGAAAAGGTTATAGTGTTTAGGCTTTAATGCATACATCAGGGCTAGAATCAGTAGACCTAGATGGAAATACTGGCTTTAATTCTTTAATAGATATGTGACCTTAGGCAAGAAACTTCAACTTTGTATTTCTGTTTCCTCATTTGTAAAAATGAACTAGAAAATCTCTAAGCTCTCTTCCAGATGGAGAAATTGATATTTAGAAGGACTAAGTGATTTGGTCAAGACCATGTGCCAAGTTAGTTTTAGAGCTCAGACTGGAGGTCCTCTGGAATGCAAATCCAAAGTGGTTTCCTCACATCCAGAACACAGATGCCCTATTCCACTGAAATTACTCATGGCCCAGCTAAAGATTCATACTGTAATCTCTTTCTGACTATTTCTATTTCATAGTTATCTGTCTCCTCTTCTGAGTTCCCTTAGCATTTAAATATTTATTTTTACTTTTTGTATTCATCTTCCTTTTGGATTAATTTCATTTTTAATGATTTATAGCTGCTATATATATACCTTCTTGAAAACCTCCTTGTAAGAGCAACAATAATAATAGTTAAGACAGTGGAGAGCAAATGATCAGTCCTAATAGTATTTACAATGTCCATACATGTAATTCCCTATCTCTCTAGGAAAGTAAAAAGATATATGTTTTGTTATTTATTCACTGGTACTAATTTCTTTTTTCTATTATGCCCTGTCACTCTCTGGGTCTTTCATATATTAATATATATATATATATATATACATATATATATATATATATATATGAAACATTTAAATCTGGCATATGTAACTCATCATGTATTGTGTATGTGTGCATATATTCATCATATATATGTATATGTGTGTAGTTTACATATATATATATATATATATATATATATATATATATATATATATATATGTATTTATTTCCTACCTGATCAATTACAATATGACCTCTTTGACGATAGGAGTCACACCTAAGCTTTTTTTTTTTACTCTCACAATGCCCAACATACTTCTAGAAACACAGTAGTCAATTCATATTTTAAAAAATAATATCCAAAATACAATTTTTTTTGCTTTTGTCTTAAAAATTAATTTTCATATAGGGTAAAGGTGGAAAATAGTAAGGTGAAATTAGAATTCCCCTTTCTTTTGATATTTCCTCACCATTCTTTACAAGAGATAGATCACACTATTAAATATAGTCCCAAGTACTGGGAGAGGATCCCAACAAATGAGCTTCTGTATGAATACTGCTAGGAACCCCACAGTCCAGTGCTTCTTTATCCATTTAATAGAGAAATTCCATTATCCTCGAAAGAAAGAATAACAAGTACTTTTGGAAGGGGAATTGGATTCAAGGTCAGAGAATTTAGGTGTGAATCTTGACTTTTACTTGTTAATTACTCATTACCTGGGTGACCTTGGCCAAGTGACTTAAATTTTCTGGTTCTGTGTTTCCTCATTTGTAAAATGAGGGGATTATGTGCAAACTTTAAGTACCCTTCTAGCTCTACATATAGTACTATGACCTCAGGGCCTGCTGTCACAGTTCAATAAATACGATTTTGGGAGAAAAATCTGTATTCTATTTACTTTCCCCCCTTCCTCTGTTTAGATAGGAAGAAGACATAAAGTAGTAGTGCCCTGGGTCCCTCTTAATACCTACAGCTCCAAGAAACTCAGCCACTAGTTAATTCCTCTTGCCTTGCATTTACACTTCATTATGACCCAGGACCCAACCTACTTAATTGCTCATTTCTCTCCTCCACACACACTGCTATCATCTTGCCAAATAGATCTTCTTGTTGCTACTCACATGCCTCAACCTTCCCACCTGCGTGCCTATGGAATAACTATCTTTCATGCTTGAATGCATTCTCTTCTTGTTCTGTCTCTTAGAATTCTTAGTTTCTTTTGAGGCTCAGTTAAAGTGACATCTTTTACATGAACCCTTTCCTTTCATGATACACTCAAGAGCTAATACATTATCCTCAAAACTATACTGTATTGATTTTTTATATGCCTATATATGGATGTGTTGTTTAATGCTAGACTGCATATTCATTGAGGGCTGGAATTGTTTTGATTTTTTATCTTTTTATCCATCCTGGTGCTTTGTACCTAGTAAGTACAAAATAAATTTTATTGATTTTGTTTAGAAATTAATTGATTCCTTTCTCTTCTCAACTCCCCAAGGGATTGGATCAAACTACTAGATAAGTGAACTGGAGTATATGGGTCCAATACAGAATAATGAAATTATAGACACAAAGTTAATGGTGTTTTTCTGAACACTCTCTTCTAAGGTTCCCTCTTCCCTAATATTTCTAGTTTCAAGATTGTCATCTTTATATTCCCAAAAATATCAGTTAAAGACATACATTGCTCATATAACTAGTAGTGGCTTTTCCACAATGTCTACATATTCTAGCTGTAGCTACATAGAGAAGTAATATGGAGAAACAGAGAAATCAGTGAAAATGGTTTAAAGACTTGGGCCCTAGTGTTAGTTCTTCCCTAATTAGCTCTAGGACTTAACTTTGGTTATGTTAGGTTAATCTCAAATTTCCTTCCATCTCATTTCAAAGTGTTCTGGAATACTTATTCCTGATTTCCTAAATCATAGTTACATGAGAAAAACAATCTTATGAACCAGGATCATAAACTATTAAGTGTTAGACTTCAGGGTTTTTTTTTCCCAATTAATAGGCATTTGTTCTCTCTCTCCTTCCTGTCCCTCTCCAATTCATTCCCTGTACCTGTCCCTGTGCTTGTTTTCCCCTCACTCCTTAATACTCCCTCTCCCCACTCCTTTTCCTCCTTTAGTCTTCTCCATTTTTCTAATCCTAACCCTCTATCTCTCCCTCTCCCCGAGAAGGATGGAAGAAAGAAAGGAAAGGGAAAAAAATTAGAAAACCCCACATAACAAAAATATATTTTTAAAAAATACAAATTTCTACTTTGGCCATGTCAAAAGATATGTGTCTTTCTGTATATTGAGTTCACCACTTTTTTACCAAGAAGCGGGGTAGCATGCTTCCTAACAGGTCTTTTGGAATCATAATTGGTCATTGTACTGATAAATGTTCTTAGGTCTTTCAAATGTGTTTGTTTTTAAAATGTTAATTTATAAAATATTCTCCTTGTTATCATTTCTCTTTGCATTATTTCATTGTCATTATTTCTGTTTTAGAAATGAGGGAATTGAAGCTGATGGAATTTAATTTTGACTCTGGACCCTGTGCTCTAAATACCTAGCTGTCCCAGCCAATGTTTTAATGAAGGCAGTCAATGAGGGTTTATAGAGTTAGATGGTGCAAAGCCAGGAACTAGTTGCTTCATTTAGGTGCCCTAAGGCAGTATCAGTAACAAATACGCTGCATGGTAGCAAAAAATCCTTTTCAATTAGGTGTAAAAGAGCTCTAAAAATCATATACTTATATTATGTTCTGCCTCCCAGTGGAAAGAAAACTGATATCAGGAGACTTGATTAGGTGCTTTCTTTTCTTATTTTGTTTCTTCTATATACTTCATAATATGATTACTTATTCATTGGTTTCCTCATCAATTACATAAGGATACTTGCTCTTTCTATATGACTGATTTTTTGGGGTTAAACAAATATATACATATGGATATGTAGGTAGGTAGATTGATAGATAATACATAGATAGATAGACAAATACACATAGATACACATGGATATGTATGTCTATATTTGGCAACTAAGTGATACAGTGGATAGAATCCAAGGCCTAAGGAAGATCTGAGTTTAAATCCAGCCTAAGACACCAGCTCTGTGACCCTGCATAAGCCACTCCAACATGTTTTTCTCAGTTTTCTCATCTATAAAATGAGTTGTAAAAGGAAAAGACAAACTACTTCAGTGTCTTTGCCATGAAAAACCCATATGGAGTCACAGAGTCACATTTGGCTATAAAAAGACTGAACTAAACTGAATTGATGTGTGTGACACATACATATGTAATATATATATATATATATATATATATATATATATATATATATATATACATATATATGTATATAAACACATCATATACCATAGATATGAATGATTCAGAAAGTATACAAGGACTTATATAAATGTAAAATATTGTGTTTTTCTTTTATTTTTGGTTCAGTTCTGCATTTTCTTGAAGTAGAGAGCTCTCACTGTGGTAACTCTTTTCCTTAGTGGACAAGTCATGGCTCCCAGTTAATGTTGCTCTATTTTTCATTCTTAAGTGTCATAAATAGTGGTAGTCATATGGATTCCTCTGATTTTGACAGTTTTGTTATCATATTTTTTATGCTTTATATGCTAAAGCATCTGTTTACCTACTTCTGCAATAGGTACAATCATAGAGATATCACAAGCTATTGAGGTTTAATTAAGTGGGTAAAGTGCTTTAAAGATTCTCAAAAAAACCCACTTTAGTGTGGGCATTAATAATCCATCTTCATATGCTCAAAGATGATTAAACTGTAAGCATGATAGAACGGGCAGGAATTCCAGACACTGAAGCATCCCTCTTAGTTCATTTTATTATTATTTTCAGATACTGAATTCATCCTCTTAATAGAACCAAGCAGAAAAGGTGTCCCATGGGGGTTTCAGGTCATTTGACAGAATTCTAAGGGAAATTGCCATATGTGTGATATTATAGAATTACCAGAATCTATGTCTATATTTTAGAATCATACACCCTGAGAAATAAGGCCAAACTTTTTCTATCTCTTTTTCTCAATTTTTACCCTTCAGTTTATGACCAACATTGCCGAGATGGCTTGGGCCATTTGTTAGTGTTTTTGAAAGACGTTGAACCATGTCTGAGCTGGCTGGTATTTCTTCTGCCATACTCAGGAGATCTGAAAGGATCAGGGTATATTAAGGACAGATTTATTCAAAGCAACTTTCACTGATGTAGGTTCCTTCTAAATGGATAATCATTTATCACTAAATTGCTTTTTCTGAGCCAGGTAATTTCTGATCAACTCATCTCACATCTTTTTTCTCTCTCCCATTCTTACCTTGCCCCAGGGAATTTGTGAATAGCATTTACACATTTACTAATACAAAGCTATTTCTCTTCATTTATGTAAATTGATTACAAATGGCATTAATACAGGACATGTTAAGTGTAACTTGTTTGGAGAATGAAAGATGGAGGATTGAGACAGAGCAAGCACATCACATTAGTGGTATTCCAGTTTCATTGTTGTTCAGTTGTTTTAGTCATATTCACTTCTTTATGACTTTATCTGGGTTTATTTCAGCAAAGATATTGGAATGGTTTGTCATTTCCTTCTCCAGATCATTTTACAAATTAAGAAACTGAGGCAAGTAGGGTTAAGAGATTTGATCAGGGTCAAAGGTTTACCAGGTAACTAAGGTTAGATTTGAACTCAGGTCTTCCTAACTCCTAGCTCAGCACTCTATCCACAGTGCTAATAATTGGCTTGGTTTTCCAATCAGTTTATCGATCAATAAGCATTTATTAAGCCTTTGCTATTTACAAGATACCATATTGAATGTTAGAAAAAGCAAGCTAAAATATGAGAAACAACTCCTGCTTTCAAGTAGGTGATATAATCTAGTGGAAGACAGCATGTTCATATTTAAGTATATTCAAAGTACCGAATTATGCAGAATAAATGAAAAGAGATGTAAGGTAGTAAAGAGAAGGGAATTTGGGAAAGAAGGCACTAGCAGTTGTAGCAATCATGAAATATACCATGTAGAAGTTTATGCTTTAGAGGGTTTTTATGAGGAGGAGATAAGAAGGAAGTTCATTACAAAGTATGGAGGAAAATCAGTGTGAAGGCAGGAAGACAAGACATGAAGTGCTAAGTGTAAATAAGAGAGATTTGGTTGTATGGCAGACTGTGGAAAGAGAAATAATCTTTAATAAAACTAGAAAGATAGATTATGACAAATTGTGAAGGGATTTAATTTTTGCAGGGGGGGATTTATTTTTTATCCTAGTGGCAATAGGGAGCTATTGAAATTTAATAAGTAGGAGAATGGAAAGGTCAAATCTGCATGAAGGACAGTCGTTTTAGCAGTTATGTAGAAAATGGAGTGGAATGCAGAATGCCTTTAGACATGAAGAATAGTTGAGAAACCTCAGTTTCTTAATATGTAAAATGATCTGGAGAAGGAAATGACAAACCATTCCAATATATTTGCTGAAATAAACCCAGATAAGGTCATAAAGAATTGAACATGACTAAAACAACTGAACAACAATGAAATTGGAATACCACCAATGTGATGTGCTTGCTCTGTCTCAATCCTCCTTCTTTCATTCTCCAAACAAGTTACACTTAACATACCAGGGGATGTATAATTTCAGATTTAGAACTTAATTAGCTTTAAGTGAGTATCGTCTCTGAAATCTGGCTTACCTCAAAAGATAGTATTCACTATAAGTTATACAAATGACCAAAGGTGGCATCCTTATATTATCTTAACACAAAAGACTTTTAATTTCTAAGAAGAGGCTACAGACAGAATATTTTACATAGACTTGGAAAATAAATATATAATATTGAGAAATAACTTAGAGAATGTAAAGGGAAAAATAAATAATATGTTTTCATATCCCAAATGAAATACAAATTTGTGCTTTGAAAAAGACACTGTATGGGAATGTGTATGGGAAAAACTATATTTTATGTAGCTAGAATGCTTCCAATAATGATTTCTATTGAAAGAAATACAATGCTATCTATATAAATGAGATATTTTATTGCTTTGTTATGGATTTAAAATTATTAATTTCAATATTATTAGCATTGATGTCATTTATATAGAAGCTGTGATTTTATATCACATGGAACTTCTAGTCTGGGAACTCCCTCCTTTTCCAAATATCCCAAAAAGCTTGAATTAAGAGGTTAGTTTTTAATATATGAATGAGTGAGTCATCCAGAATAGAAAGCTAGGAGAATTCAGTGGCTGGAATTCAAATTCCAATCTTTCTGACTCCCAAACCATCATTGTATTTACTATATTTAACTGTCATTAAAATATTTCAAAATGCAATAGCTTTTATTAATCACACACTAATATTTAGAAATAAAGTGTTTGTTACT
Organism: Sminthopsis crassicaudata; assembly: GCF_048593235.1. Lineage (NCBI taxonomy): Eukaryota > Metazoa > Chordata > Mammalia > Dasyuromorphia > Dasyuridae > Sminthopsis > Sminthopsis crassicaudata. The sequence goes on along the minus strand of NC_133619.1, from coordinate 324,564,982 downwards.
TAAGATGGCAATAGTGAAAACTGTAACTACCTGGTGGCTGTTACCACTGATTCAATTTTCAGAGAACTGCATCATAATGCATGAATTTGTAAGTAGAAATTTTCACTTGATCCTATATTATAGGTCTATTTTAAATTACATTTCTGACACCAGCTTCTCTATTGATTACAGGCACTTATCTATGGAAAATTAATCTTCCTCTAATCCTTAGCATGACCATCATAAAGAGACTATGTTCAGTTATCAAGTACACATTGGCAGCTAATAATTATTTTTCCTTTTATTCTTCTCTTCACTTTAGCTTTTAAAATGACCACATGTTGATTGAAAATGTATTTCCTTGGTTTTTCAAATAGAACTATAGATACATGTGATCAAAAGTAGACTAATTCTGGGCCTCAGCCCTGATGATAACGGGAGATATTTCTGATGGCTGGTAATAACTGGTAAATACCATGGAAAGTAATTGCTGTACAGTGATGATCTTGGAAGTGAAGTAACAAAAGAACTTCTACAGGTTTTATTGTTTTCAGTTCAATGGGAATTTAAGAAATTAATATTTGTGATAGGTTGATAACCATTTTGCCTTCTTACCGTTTAGTCAATATTGTTGTTTTTAGTCATGTGTGCTGCTTTATGATCCCTTTTCAGGTTTCCTTGGCAAAGATAATGGAGAGGTTTACAGATCAATTTAGAAATGCCAAATTTTTGTTTTAAAAGTTTAAAGTGGTATACAGCTATAAAATTTTTATTTTTGTTATTGATCATTTTTCAGTCATGTCAAACACTTCATGACTCCATTTGTTTTAGTTTGTTTTATTTTGTTTGTTTGTTTTGGCAAAGATACTGGAATGATTTGTCATTTCCTCCTCTAGCTTATTCTGCAGATGAGAAAACAGAGGCAAATTCTATTAAGTGACCTACCCAGGATCACATAGCTAGTAATTGTTGGAGACCAGATTTAAATTTACAAAGATGATTCTTCCTGATTCCAGGCTTGTCACTCTTTTCATTATATCACTCAGCTGTTCCCAAAGTTTAATTATTATTATTATTATTAGGTAAGATTCTCCCTTATCAAACTATTGATTCAAGAATATAGAATATTATTCCTCTCACCCTATACTTTCCAAGTGTAAGCGTCTTGGAACACCATTTATCAGGATAACCTTTGTATTCAAGGATATTTATCTCAGACACAGTCCTTGCCCTCAACTCCAAAACATTTCTTACCCCAAGAAAAACTTCAGAAACCTCATTTCCACATTCAGCAAACTCTTTTACCATCTCAATAACTAATTTTTTTCTCAGAATTTATGTCCTCTTCCTGCTTGATACAGTTCCTATATAGTATTTGCTCACATTTTAGTGCTGCAGAAACTTTAAGATTTTTCAGCAAAACCTCACAGTGCCTGAGATCTTTATTGTCATGCATGCTACTGTACTGTGACATTAACAGTTATGCCCTGAGAGGCATGAGTCCTTCCCTATGACAGCTGGCATCATTTGTTACAGACTCCAGTAGAATGACATGCAGGGTTGGTGAGTAAAGATTGGGGGTAGAGGGATGGTAACATTTCATTTCCATCCATCCCCTAGGGAAGACTTCATTGGCCCACACTTCCAAAGGCAGATTTCCTGCAGCTTCTTCTAGAGGGAGTGAAAGCTGCTTAGAGTAGCGTGTAAATTCATGGCAAGAAGCAATAAAGGTGAGTTTTATACATTCCCATTATTGCTTCTACGTCTTTGCAATAATGTTTATTGACATGTTTGAACGGAGCACAAGCTGCAGTTCAGTTCAACTGCCTGTGAAAATGGGACATTTGTCAAGAAACAAACCTCGCCGTTTTTAGTGGCTCTGTCAGTGGGTATTAGAAAGGATATTGATGGGAAAATGCAGAGAGTAGGCAGGCCTAAGGGGAGGGTGTTAAAGAATATACACTCTCAAAGAACTTGCTGTTGCCTGAGACCTGAAAAGAGGGGATTCTGGTGAAGAAAAGTGTAACTTGAGAAACATTTCAGTGAAGACTAATAGCCTCATAGCCCATGTATTGTACACACATGGTCAAAACAACAAATTCCAAGTAGTTTTTAAAGAACAAACTCTCCCGTGATCCTTATATCCCCTCTGTTAACTCATAAAGCCTGGAGCTATTGGTCTGAACCATGAATTTGTCACTTCCCAAATGATCAGTGAGGAAATTCAATAAATTCTTCAAATCTTTTTTCCTCTTCTGGAAAATGATGATCATTGATTTTGAGAGACCTTATTGCTTCCATCATTGAATTGGTTGGTTGTTGTCCTTCCTTCTAAAAAAGGATCAAAATGACATGACTATATACATCATGTCCGACTGGGGCAGATCAGAGCAGTAGGAGTTTGGAACAGTCTGCCACAGATTAGGCACAAATAGTCCATGTGAACATTTGGAGTGGATATGTCTCTAAATTTTCACATGTCATTTCTTTTGAGGTACTGTAATTCTACACTGCTCATAGAGCAAAATGACTTCTTTGAATGCAAACACGTGATGCTAGGTGATCCTTTGCCAGTGTCTCTCATGTCAGGCAATCAATTCAAAGCTCTTTATGACTTTTTGTAACTTTCATCAAATCATAATTATCCATTGATGATGCATGTGGAAGTGAATTATAACCATGTGTTGTGCTGATACCACATGGGATAAATGTCTGTCCAATAGAATTCAGACTAGAATTCAAATCTTAGGTTGGGACAACTCTTATTCTCTAGACCATCTGTAAACTGATGGATTTGTATTAGATATACTCTTGAGATCTTTTTCTTACTCTAGATTGTTATCTTTTTACTAGCCTCAATAATCAAGTCCTTAGTGTTTGTGTGTTTCATAAGATTCTTAAGAATTAAAGAAGGTATACATCTACACAGCAACACAATATGCCATAAGTTACATTTAGAAGGATAAGAGATACTTAAAATTTACACAAAATTTAATAGAAAAAATATTGGAAGCATTTTCTTCTTGGAAAACTTAAAAGCAGCTAAATGTGTTTGAAAAAAAAAACCTTTGGAGTCAGGCGACCTATATTTGATCTCCAGGTGTCACTGATTACCTATATAACCTAAGGGAAGTAATTTGGTTTCTTTGGTTTCTACTTCCTCATCTCCAAAAGAAAGATCTTTGGATGAATTTTTAAGGTCTTTTCCAACTCTACTTCTAATGATCATAGAAGCATAGATTTCAAATTTTAAGGGATTATAAAGGCCATCTTGGTCGATCCATTTATTTTACTCAAGAGGATAAAGAGGGTAAGAGAGGTTAAATGATCTGTCAATGATTTACTCATTGTTCACAACAAATAAGTATCAGAAATCAGATTTTAACTCAGTTGTTTTTCCTGACTTGAGGCACAGCATTCTATCCACAATAAAAGAGGTACTCTGTGTGTGTGTGTGTATGTGTGTGTAACCTGGCAAAACTCTTCCTCAGAATAAAGTTTTAAATTTAATAAAAAAAACAAGGATTAGAAAGAAAAATAATTATGTATTTTTAAAATATGACTTGTTTTTAACCTATCCAAGTTCATGACTTCCTGAAATCTATCTCCAGATTCCTTAAGGGTCCATGGACAAAAATTTGAGAATCCTTTCACTACATCATACTTTCCTTTTCATATAATGTAATGGTAGACAGAGGAGCTAGTGTCACAGTATATAGAGTACCAGGCTTAGAGATAGGAAGTCTTGTCTGTCTGAGTGAAAATTTGATCTCAGATTCTTACAAGTTGGAAACCTCTCAATTATCTTTGCCAAGAAAATGCCAAAAGGGATCATGAAGAGTCAGATGTGACTGAAAATGACTAAACAACGTTAGACCAATAGTAAGAATGCAAAAATGGTTATCAATCTATCAAAAAAAACCACCTTGATTTCTTAAACTTGTTTGCTACTACTTGGCCTTTACTCAAAGTTCATTGAACTTGGCAGATCACATAGTCTAATGGTACAGCCTTCAAAAACCCAGCATTGTTTTGATACCATGATGAAGCATTTGCAAGTTGTGTTTCATGGAACAAAGCACCATTTTTTTTCCATTCTTATCATGATTATTACTTTGAGTTTGCTGATAGGTATAGCGTATAGAATCAAAATCTTTGTAGAGTTAATACAAATGACATCATTTGCTTCTGCCCTAAAGACTCAATCACTCTGTCATGGAGGAAATTAGATTAGCTTGACAGAATTTTTCCTTTTAAAAGCTTTGCTCTTCAGAGCTAACATCCTTGCCCAATCTGAAACCAGTTATGCTTAGCATGCTAATGTTCTATGATAGCTAAAATAAAAATCTATCATCTGCATCTTGGTTTGTCAAATATTTCCAATTATATCTATGAGTATATTTGTTTATTTGGCTTTTTTGTTTTGTTTTTCCTTGGATATCAAGAAGTTCAAAGATTTGTTTATGGTCATATAGCTAATATATGATAGAGACAAGACTTGAACATATATCTAACCAAAGGTTAGGTCTTTATCTCTTATGCCAAAAGACAAGATATTCATAATTTTGAAAATAAAATTAATACATTTGTAAAGGATGACAATGACAACATAGAATGGGAAGAATAAAAATGGATGATACAGGGATAAAATCCAGGAGAGACAGAGTATTTTGGAGTAAGGGGTAAGGGTAATGTTATATTCAGAACACCTTAAATCATCCACAGCAATGGACATTCAAGAGGTGCAGTATGAAGAAGTAGCAAGAAATGCAGGCTAGGAGTGTTAAAATTTGGATGCTCTACCACTAACTTTTTATGTGATATTTTCATGGCATTTGACTTCTTGGAACCTCAGTTTATCTACCTGAAATATGCATATATGTATGCCAGCTTTTCCTAAATCCAGATCCAATTTTCTAAACATTGTATAATTGTAATGGACCAATGAAGTATCAAAATAGTCATATAAATGTCACAAATTTAAGTCATATGGTATTGATTTTCCAAAGTATCTTCACATATATACAAATATTACAAAAATTTCATATTTCTTGTTTATCTCTTCTATTTTCACTGGCATTTCTTGAGGACTAGGTCTCATCACCTCATAGCTGTATTCTTACAGCTATTATTTCAGTAGCCTCCTAATTAGTCACCCTAACTCTAATGTCTACTTCTTCCAAGCCACCTTACTCAATTGATAAGTTGAAATTCCTAAAATCTCTTATACATCTGCATTATTTAAACTCCAATATCTTTGATTATCTTTTCCACAGAATGGTTTTGGTAGTATGTGCACTGCCTGCCTCATCAGATTAGGAGAACACAGATTTGTACTACTGATCATCTAAATCTCTTACGTAGTAAATTTGTTAGATGTCTGGTGATAAATAAGGCAGGTGAGTCCTTAAAACATAGACTATCCTTTGAACCAAACAATGATTTTGCTAACACTTCAAGAATCAATTCTACTAATTTTGCAAATTTTTTATCCTTTTTTTCTCTGTAAAACAATGGTTATATCAAGCAAGATCACAACTGAAGTTCATTTGTCTTAAGTAGCTATGTAATGTGACATGAATCTGGTATTACTTATAGTTTGTATGGCAGGAAAACAAGCCCAGAAGAACCTAACTAATTGAATTTTATACTCCTACATCTGACAAAATATGATCTAACTTTAAATTATCTAAAATTCCCCTATGGAACTCTACTTGAGTTTAGAAAAGGCTTTCTTCTAACCAAATATACCATTGGCCCTTTATTCCAACACTGTAACAAAGAATATTAAATAGAAAGAAAAAAATATGCAAAGTAGAAATCTGGCCTTGTGATCATAAGACTTTGCTCCCATCTTGCCCTTGATAGCTGATAGTCATGAAACAATGGTCATTTCTCTGAACTAGTTACTGTATATTGCAATCCTCCAAGATGACAAGTTACAAATGACTTGCTGATCTGAATCACTGAAGTGCATTTCTACACTAGGAGTTTTCCCCCCATAACATGAGAAATCTAAAAGCAAATAACAACAACAACAACAATAATAATAATTCAGATCTCAAGAATAGCCATCTTCCCATAGGGCAAAAACATTTTCCCAAAGTGGGATGACTCAGTCCAAAAAAGATATAGTAACATAGCAGCTACAGCAAGCAAACTACAACTTCTCGGGAACTGAGTCTGTGGTTACTCAGTACAGTTTTGCCTGTAATGTTCATTTTCCAGGATGTTATACTGATATCCATGTTTAGCTATGTTATGTGATATGCTTATCTACTGATATCATCATTGAGCACTTTGTATTTTTTTTAAAATAAGGGAAAAGACAGTCTATCAGCATGGTGACTAAAAAGGACAGATAAAACACCACACCATCTAATATTAGGAGAACAGAGGGAACCAACACTGGAAAAGGAGATTTGGATGTTTCTATTGTGATGTCTACTAGGCTTAGCTAAATATGGGAAGGGGAAGCAAAAAAGAAAGAGGTTTAGTGGTCAAAAAAAGGCTTCTGGAAAAAAAAAAGAAGCTTCAGAAAGCATCTCAAAGAGAAATGATGAGGAAGGATATGCATTTGACATATAGTTCAGGCTGCTCAGAAAATGGAAAAATGGAAAACTGAGTCAGAGAGGGATCCTAACTTTTTTGGCAGAAAAAGAAAAAGACCCACAATACATTGTATGTTTGAGAAAGAACTGTTTTTCTAGAAGCAGTAATTTTTAAAAATCTGTGAGCTGTGTCTATTGCCTCTATCTTAATCCGGGTTCTCATGACTTCCCTTTGGAATAATAGTGATTGTCTTTCTCAACTGTTGCTTCTTTCTCCCCTTAAGCAGGCTTTAGCATGGATCTTTCTATATATTCCCAGACACATACATCTACATGCATATACACACATAATCATTTACCCATATGTAGACATATACCTTAAACAATATTAATATGTATTGTTCTGTAAGAAATGACCAGCAGGATGATTTCAGAGAGGGCTGGAGAGACTTACATGAACTGATGCTAAGTGAAATGAGCAGAACCAGAAGGTCATTACACACAGCAACAAAATTATTACTGATCAATTCTGATGGATGTGGCTCTCTTCAACAATACAATGATTCAAACTAATTTCAATTATTTAACAATGAAGAGAGTCAGCTATTATCCAGAGAGAGAACTATGGGAAATGAGTGTGGACCACAACATAGCAATTTCCACCCTTTCTGTTATGGTTTGCTAGCATTTTTATTTTCTTTCCTGGGGTTTTATTTTTTCTTTCTAGATCCGATTTATCTTGTGCAGCAAGATAACTATATAAATATGTATACATATATTGGATTTAACATATACTTAAACATATTTAACATGTATTAAATTACCTGCCATCTTAGGGAGGGGGTGGAGGGAAGAAGGGGAAAAGTTGGAACAGAAGATTTTGCAAGTGTCAATGTTGAAAAATTACACACGCATATATTTTGTAAATAAAAAGCTATAAAAAAGAAAAAAATTAAAAATCAATATTAATATGGATGACATATAGACTTCTCTTGATTTAATCACTAAATTTGACTTTGCCTGAGATTAGTGATTACTAGTGCTACTTTTTTCCTAATAAATTATACTCCCTATTCTTTTTATTATATTTGTGTATGTCTCTTATTTTCTGTCCCTTTTAACTCATTTACTTTATTTCTACTTCTTAACTTGCCTTGCTATTCCTTAATTTCCTGCTACTCATTTCTCTCCCTCTTTATTCCATTCCTGTTAAACCACATACCTTATCCCATTCCCATTCATCTACCCTACTTTCCTAAGTCACTCTTTCTCTTAATCTTTATTCCTTTCCCATTAATCTACACACTTTATCCCTCTATTATAAATCTATACACCTTTCCAAACCCCACCTTATGCCATTCCTTCCCCCCTTATTTCCTTACAGATTTTGGAGAGTGCTCTACCCTTCATAGTATATGAACACACACACACACACACACACACACACACACACACACACACACACACATATATATTGTTCCCTATTTAATCTATTCTCAATGTGTGTAGTTTTAAAGAAGTACCAGCCCTTCTCCTTCTCATTTGGGAAAATGTCTTTGAGTCAGTTCTTCCCCTGAACCTCATTTGTATAGCATAATTACTATTTTTACCTTTCCCTAGACAATTTTACATTATAAAATCAGATCATATTCAGCTCTGCCCCAATCTTTCTTTGCACTACCTGTTATTGATAGCAATCTTAGAAGTATGGTTTATTTTTCCACCTATAAAACATAAACAGTTTATCCTTCTTGATTCCCTTGAAATTAGTCTTATATGATAAATTTTCTATTGAATTCAGGTTTGGTTGAGAGATAATCTTGAAGATATATGAGCTTATTGAATATTCTTTTTTCATTTAATTTTATACTTAGTTTCACTGGATATGATATTTTTGGCCACAAGCCTAATTCTTTTGATTGTCAACATATATTATTCTAAAACCTGTGGTCTTGTATCATAGTTGCTGATAAATCCAGTACAATTCAAATTGTAGCTCCAGCACATTTGATCTAAGGATTTCTCTTTGATCTGGGTGTTTTAAAATTTAGCAATAATTTTCCTGTGTTCTTAGATCTCTTTGAGATGGTAATGTGTGGATTTTTTTTTCTACTTTCCCTTTATATTGCATCACTTTAAGCAATGTTATTTGATTATTTCTTGTATTATTAATTCAAAGTTCATTTTTTGATCACAGCTAAGGGAAGTACAAATTCTTGTGTTTTTTCTTATGTTCTTATTCTTGTTTTTTTCTTCTTAATCTGTTCTCCAGAAATATTTTTCTTCTAAGATGTTTCATATTCTTTTCTATTTTTTCATTCTCTATAATTTCATTTGGTATTTCTTGGTCTCTTATGGCTTCACTGACTTCCCCTTGGGCAAATCAAATTTTTAAGGAATTACTCTCTTTTTTAAGATATTGGATCTTGTTTTCTAGTTGGTTGACTTTCTTTTCACAAAATTTTCTTGGATTTTTTTTTTAATTTTCCTCATTCATTTAATTTTAAAAATCTTTTTGAATTCTATAAATTCCTTTTGGGAAGGTAACCATTTAACATTACTTTTGGGGGTAGAAGAGACTTTATTTTTACTTCAATGTCCTGTAAAGATGAAACTAGGTTTTCCTTATTTTCATAGGTAAGTTTCTATGGTTGGGTTCTTTATCTTTTGCCTGCTCATCTTTTAAATGAGGATTTATTAGTGTAACCACCTCTAATCTTGGGGTAGAAAGAGGATGGTGCCTGGATCTTCCCTAAAGCTCTTCCTTCTTAGCTGGAATCCCAAACCAAAAGCTCTGCTCTCTTTCAAGTGCCTGCAGCCTGCTGTGTCCCTGCCCTACTGCTTCTGCACTCACTGGGTGCTGGTTCCTTCTCACCCAGGACCTAGTTTCAACAGCACAGCTGGATTTAGCATTCCTAATAAGCATTCCTCAATCTTTCTGTGCTCAAATCCCTTATTCCCCATGCTGTCCCCAGGTAAAAATTCCTGTGATTGTAGATGAGGCTCTCTCCCAACCCAACTAGCCCCAAGGCTCTCAGAACAGGAAAACTGGTCTGGAGATGTTTAACTTCACACCAATTAAAAGTCAATCCCCTGGGTCTTTCCTTGGGTCTTCTTCTGCTGTCCTACTGAGACCCTTATTATTCCCAAGTTTTATTTGTTTTTAACTGTTCTATGTTTGCCCTAGGGCTCAATTGAGTTTTTTTGTGTTTTTTTTTCCGATGGAGGTTATCTGGAGAATGTGAAATTTTCTAACCTACTCTCCCAATTTCACAGAACCTTCCCTCCAGGATAATTTTTGGCAAACATATAGTTTCATCATGCTCAAGAAACTATTTGACTACTTTTAAAATCTTTATTTTTATTTATTTATATATTTTCCAATTCAATATAAATTTTCTAACATTCATTTTTAAATTTGACTTCCAAATTCTCTCTTCCTCCCATCTGTTGAAAAAGCAAGTAATGTTTATTTTTCTAACATTATTATTTTTTTTAAATTTGACTTCTAATTCTTTCCTTCTCTCCTATCCCTTGAGAAGGTCAGCAATATGATGTTGATTATATATGTGAGGTCACCATTGTGATTTAACTGGAAAAAAATCTAAATACCCAACTTGAGGTCTCTCAGCTTTGGCCAGTTTTCTCTTATCCTGCCTATGGCATCATTTACTGATCTCACCTTTTGTTAAAGACATAATCCTTTTCCTTTGTAGCCTGAAGCCTCTTTAATTTACTCTGACTATATCTCATTCATTCCTTTTGCTCTGAGGATGTACATTCTCTCTGCTCTCTAATCATCTGGGTTGATTAGAAACTTTCTTCCATCTCAAGCTGATCACTTCTTTACTTTGCACACTCCAGTTGAGATTTCACTGATCCATATCCTGATAAAGATCACAATTCAGACATACATTAATAGAGAGCTTTGACAGTGTTTCTAATTCATTGAAAAGAAAAAAAAAAGATTGTTTCCTTTTTATTTTTTTGTTCCCTGACTACAACAGTGTCTGGGATAAAATAGGGGCTTAATAAACACTTGCTAAATGATTGATTAATTGAATAAACGATGGCTAATGACAGCTCTTATCTGCACTGGCCTTCAAACTGTAGACGTACATTTTGTCACTAGGAACCCGGATCAAAGCTATTTTTTAGTTTGATAGGACTAATAGAAATAGTGTTCTGCTGGCCTTGATTTGGGGAATCAGCATTGCTTCTATATCATAATGTGGGATCAGAAAAGAGTTTTAGTGGAGGACATGATTGCTTGTTGTAATGAGGATGACAACTCATCTCTGTGTTTCTTTCTAAGGTTATGTAGCACTTTTGCATACATGACCTCATTCAATAATCAATAGTACAACATATGTTAGACACATATTGGTAAATAATGAGAGTTTCAGACTAATAGTTCTCTCAAGTGCTATGATTCTTATCTTTAATAACATTATTTGATATAGTCCATTTACAATTGTATGTATATACAAATATAATATAGATTTTATGTATAACATATATACTATATATAACATATAGTCTGATATGATAGCTAATAATATGTGAATGTATATATATATACATATATGTATACATATGTGTGTATATTTTTAAAAAATCTATCCATGTGTATACACACACACACACACACACATAAGTTTCTTCTCTACTTTATATATACTAGTCATGGGAGAATATAATCTTTTATTGCTTTCATATACTATAGATTATCTGGCACATGTCAGTGAAGTAGTAGCTGTCAAATGTAAATTGAATATATCAGAGAATGTTATTAAAGATAAGAGTCATAGTTCTTAAGAGAACTTTTGGTCATACTCTCATTTTATGGATGAGCAAACTAAGTCCCAGGGTACTCAAACAAATTGGTAAGGGTTTCACAACTAGCAGAGCCAGCACTAGGACCTAGTTCTTTTTAGAGATCTTACCTACTTCCTCTTAGATTCTCAACTCCTTGTTTTTGTTGAATTTTTTCTTGTCCAGCTCTCTCTCTCTCTCTCTCTCTCTCTCTCTCTCTCTCTCTCTCTCTCTCTCTCTCTCTCTCTCTCTCTCTCTCTCTCTCTCTTTTTCTTTTGCCAGTAGGTTAGCACTGGGTTACATTCATACTGTGGACATTGCTAGTGTTTGTTTATTTTACTTTATTGTCTTTTTAACTGCATCACTCTGCTTTCTGGCACTTTCATTATCTTTGAACAGGCATACTTGTAAACAAAATAGGAGAACTATCCATTGAGTAAATATGCAAATTGCAAAATCAGCTAACACAAGTTTTTTAGGAAAAACATTGTCATGATTATCTATTTATGTTGCTAAATGCACATTCCCTAACCAAGAAAACAGGAATCTGCTTCAACACTGAACTGGATTCTTCTGTACCCCCAACTCCCAACTAAGGTTTATTCTTGGGTTGATAATCATACTCATCTCCTGGGACTGAGATCAAAAATAGCTTTAGTATATTTATGAAGATTTTAAGTTTCTCTGTGTGAAGAAAATATTCTATCCATCATATGCTTTGAAAATAATAGACTTTCGATAAAAGTTTGTAGAACAAGGAATGGATGAACGAATGAATGCACACATCTTGTATTTCTCATAAAACCTTTTTCTAGAAGAAATAAAATTTTTTGGCACATAGCAAATATGTCTCCCCAGTTCGTTAAGAAAATTCCAATTGGATATCTATCATGACTCAAGATGCAGATCACAAAAGTAGACTGGGCTTTTTATTCTCCGATTCTCCTTTTGACATAGACATTTATCTATTTGGTTAATGGGCAGAAGGGTTAATGGCCCAGGCTAACCCAGACATTATTATCTCTGCATTTATGTAGTAACCAATATTTATCCCAGTGCCTTGCTCTTGCCATAAGCCTAGATGACAGATATCAGGATGTCATTTCATAAGGGATCACTGCTCCCAATTGGTACAACCTTGATTTGTGATTTCTTATTTGAAGGATCATCTCTTCTCCCACTCAAATATCTTGTTTTTTACAATTAGTGGGCTCTTGGTCATAATCATGCAGTGGACATTCTCTGTGCTTATTTTTTTCCTCTCCTCTTGGTTCTGGCTCTGGATCTCATGTTGACTTCCCACTTCACTGGTTTTGTCTTGTTGCCAATGGACTATCCTTGCCCAATTCCAGTGTTTTCTGTTGAGCCATCCCTTGCTTGGCTGTCACTAGCTTTCTGATGCCAGAGCCAGTCTCTTCCCAAGGATGTTTCTGCTATTGCTGAAGGCCCTCCTTCCGCTTCAGCTGGTTCTGGCTTCTTTGTGGCTTCTGCCATGCTGCTTGGCATAGCTTGGCCTCCAGTGCTCAATTGTTACCATATGTGCCTGGCCCTTATTTTTTTCTGCTTACTGCCTTTGACAACCTGATGTCTTTGTCTGGCTCAACTAGAGTGCCCAATCCCCTCCTGTATTTCTGGTAAGAACCAGAATGTCCAGTGAATGTCTATTAATTTCCTATTGCAACATCTCAAAATGATTGATACTATTGTGTTTATTATCTCTTTTTGCTGTCTCTAATTTAATAATGCCTAATAATATCTTAACATGGGATTAAATTATTTAATAATTATGGCCCCCTAACCTTCAAAATGTTGAAAAATGGACATTCAACTTCCAATGTTTAGCAAACTTGGTTGTCTAACTAAACTTTCTGTGGACTTGAAGCTATTAAAGACTCATAGAATCATGAACTAAATGGAACCTTTAGATGACCTAGTTCATTCTGACAATTTTTAACAACACCATAATTAAATTTTGACAAGTGCAAATGCATCTCATTTATTAAAATATCCACAAGAAGCATTCAAGGAGCTCATTCTCACATTCAAAAACCTGTCCCTTTCAAAATATATATAACTTGAGCTTTGGGGATTTTTTTCTTTTAAAATTTAAAAGTTATTTCCTATTCTGTGGTACTCAATAAAATGAAAAAAAAAAAAAAAAAACATGATCCTTTTCTAAGAAGAGTTATCTCAAAAACCTTGGAAAGTTAATTTTTATCCATTTTTATCAAAACTTTTACATTTTCCATTACTTTAATGCTTTATTTAATAAAAATATGAATTAAAATATATTGTCTTATATGTGAGGAGGGAAGCATTCAATAGGTTTATGGAAGAGGTTACAAAATATAGTGACCTTCTATTTGACAGTCAAGTACAATAAAGTACCTGCCCAATCTCTTTTACCTGAAGGTAAAGAAGTGACCATACATGGCCTTCAATGTTCTCCTAATAATAGAATAATTATCTCAGATAACTATATTTCTTTTCTCCCCCTCTTCTTCAAAATTTATTATCCAGGGAACAGATTTAAGTTACTTCTTATAGAGGCAATAATTTGCTTCTAGAGCAAAGAATAGATAAACAATCATATTTAAATGATAATTAACTTTTAACCTTTCAAACTATAATTCTATGATTTGATCCCTACTTTAAATCTAGATAATTGTGTGGATGCCTTTGGATGGTTTTCCCAAATTTAATATTACTAATTCTATTAGTATTTTGTTTAAGTTCTATTTATTAATAGTAATAATACTATTAAATATTATATTTGATATTAAGTCCCAAATTATTCTACAAAGTACTTTCTCTATTTGCTTATTATTGTCATTATTAATTAGGTTCTCTTGGATCAACATGCTTGAAATTTTGAAATTTAAATTTGTCTTTAAATTAATTTTCTTGTTTTCTACAATCATTAAGTTCTATAGATTATTTCTTTATAGTATCATTAAATTATAGAGGTAAAATGTATTATACCATGACAATAACATCAATTTCTTCCTAGATTTATCATGACCCATAATTCTTCTTTTTATGGGCCCCAGGTCTTGACATGAATATATATATATACGTAATAACATCTTATTGATATATTTTGCTTTAATATTGTCAAAACTTTCCTCCTTTTTATTTATCTTTTTCTTCCCTCCAAGGTAGTCTTCCCTTAAAAATATATTTTTAAAAATAGAAATGAAGAAAGAGAGAGAAAATGACACTTTACGAATTTGTATGCAGAGGCCATGGCAATCTTCTATTTCTCCAATTTTAGTAGATATGTTGCCAAAGCAAATATGATTATATCTTGTTAATATAAAATCCTACTTCCCTCACCCACCTTTTACTTTATTATATTCTATGGCAATAACATAACTTTCTAAGATTATATTCTGATATTGATCCATTTCCTAACAAGCCAAAATAATATCTTTAAAGTAAAAGTTACACTTTTTGAATTTAAATCTCTAATTTCCCTTTCCTTTTATACATTCATTGTACATTTGTATATATGCTGGAAACCATACCTTTCATTGCTACTTCCTTTAATCTCCTGAGAATTGTTGATAAGTATGGCAATTACAACAACAGGTCAGTGCATTGATCTCTCCTTCCTTTCCAGTAGCAATTGCAGTATTGAGTTATTCTGATTCTGATTGTATAACTGGAAAAGTATTGAAATAGGGGAAAACACAAATCAGCAAGGCTTACTTCTTTCTACCCTGTAGCTACTTTATATGAAATCCATCTTGGTAAAAATACATAAACATCTTTCTCCAGCATGTTTTTCTTTTTTCATCTTAAAGAATATTTTATTAGATTTTCAAGACTCTAAGGAAATACATTTATTAACAAGCCCTTTTTAGATATATTTCATCCATGTCCAATATCCTATATTCCCATAAATAGATAGTGGGCATAGTAGCTAGAGTTCCGAACTTAGAGTAAGTGAGACCTGAAGTAAATGTCTTTGTCATTTACTGTAATATTCTTCTCTAAAATGTAATCTTCTCTTGTTGGGGTTTACTTGGGTTTCTCTGGGATCAGCCTTCATTTCAGTTCAGTAATCACCCCAAATCCAGCCAGGTATTAAAGTCCAAATCCTTTATCCTCTCCTTCAAAATCTTGTCTCCTGTTCTTGGGGCTCGGCTAGTTTTTCTGGAGGCCTGTCTCTCTCCTTGATTCCAAGAGCTTCTGCTCCCCACCTGCTTTCTCTGACTTCTGAATCTCCTGGACTTCCAAGGGTTTCTGCTTCAGCCTCCAGCCACAACAAAAGTGGAAGATGGAATGAATCTGTCTCAGCCTCCAATAGCTTCTAGTGTGCTTGTCTTTCTTTGCCCTGAGAGCTTCTTGCTTATATACTGTACACTGAGTTCAAACCAATCATTATATCACTAGGAGACCATTATTTGTTGTCGGATTAAATCAATGCTAAACTAGATTTAACCACTGTCTCCTCAATTCCACTTAGTAACTTGTTTCAAGTTCTGGCCCATAATATCACCTTTAAGTACTAACTCAATCATACTGAACCATGCTAAATTAGATTAATTATTGTTTCTATCAATGCCACTGACTTAGCATCTTGTTTCAAGTTCTGGCCCATAACAATCTACTATAGCTGGATTACTCTGGAGGCATCTTGAAACTTCTTTTGGCTTCACTTTTCTCATATAAAACATAACATAACAGAAGCATCTACTTCAAATGGTTAGTATGAGGTCCAAATAAAATAACAAATACAAAGAATTTTGCAAATTCCAAAGTTCTAAATAGATGTTAATTATTATTTTAATATATAATCAAAAATAAATCTTCTCAGATACCATTGTGTTAAGCAATTATTTGTTTTCCAAATCTCTCCCTACTTTTTTTTTATTTTTGAAGCCCTGGATTTCTATAAGCAGCATTTGGGGACAATACTGCTATTGCCCTTAATTTCTTGCCTAGAAATTTGTAATGTTTAAATATTTTTAGATACCTTCTGGCAGAACCAACTGACAACATGTGAATTGCCAAAAGTGAATAGCTGTAATTGTTTTGACAATTATTGATAGATTTTTCTGTGATATCTTATATTCATATTCAAGTACAGCAGACCCCTTTCTATTGTTGTAGTTAAGTCAGTAATTAACTACATGACACCATTTTTGGAGAGGCACTAGTAGCTGGGAAGGAACATACTTATATGTAGAGGATAGCTATAGGGTTGAGTTTTCAAGGAAGTTAGTGATTTGATATGGTATAAGTACAGAGGGAATTAATTGCATATATGAAAGATGTAGTATTATGTAGTATCACTAGATTGGGCAGTATAATGCATGAAGTGGAGTAATATGTAATAAAGTTGAAAAGGTAGATTGTTAAGGGTGTTAGATAAAGGATGAATAAACTGATGCCCAAAGACAGAAAGTTATATTACCAAATTCACACAAATATGTATCAGAGCTAGAATCTGAAAATAAGTACTTCCATTCAAGATCACTGTTCATTTTATTCTTCATTTTGTAATACCAAATTCAGCTTGGGCCTGTAAGATTTTAGTGTATATATATAGAGAGAGAGAGTCCAAAGGAAAGAGGGACCAACCATGAAGAAAAGGTATTTTGGCTATTTGAGATCTCAGAAACTAATCATTTCTGCTTTGCTTTGCTTGTTTGTTATGGTTTAAAAAAAAATTGTACAAGTCACATGTTGTTCTGTCTTCCATGTTTTGTTATATTTATGTTTGGGAGAAACTGATTATTTTATAGAAATCTAGAAGAAGAAAATTCAAATATTTACTGGATCTGTAACTAAATATAGAAAAAAGTCATCCATGAAGATTATAATCTAAAGCAATGGTTGTTAGGAGTTTTCGGACTTAAACATGTATGTGTGTATATAATTGTATTTCAATAAAATGTATCTCCTCTATAAGTTTATATGTTATATTTCATTCATTTAAAGTTTTTTTTCCCTCTCTACATCCTCCCCTTTCTCTTCATTCTTTTGTTTATTCCCTCTTTCCACTTGTTTCCTTGCTTACTTCTTTCCTTCCTTCCATTGTGGTATTTTTCAATGGACAAAATTGGAGAGAGAAAAAATAAATACACTTTAATTGAAAAAAATATAAATTTAGAAAAAAAATTAAGCTGGCCAATTTGTCAAATGATAAGTTTCCTGGACTCTATTTTGACATAAGGGTTAGAATTAGGAGTCAAGAAAATATTCAAGTTAATTCAACAAATATTTATTCAATACCTACAATGTGTAAAAAAAAAGCCTTCTAAACTCAAGAAGATATTACTATGAATTTTATATGTTTATATCTATGTATATTATAATCAACTAGAAAGTTGCAACCTCTATACCTCAAGATATGCCTACCCCCTACACACATTAAAATGAAAGATAAATGCAACAAAGTCAAGTTTCAAGAAGGGAATACTTACCAATTGGTCTTACTTAATAAGAGAGTACCAAAGAATAGAACAATCAAAATAAATATAAAACTTTAAGGTTGTGGGAATAGGAACATAAATGGAAGAAATTTGTGGAGAACTTATTTGGTTTTAGACATTATGAGGTTAAGGGGAGTGGCAGTCTTGGTTCTGATCCAGCAATTAGTATTGTAAAAAATTGATAGCATATGGTATTGTGTTTTCAAGACAATAAGCATTTTTCAGCAAAGTAAGCAGAATGAATGTTTGCTTATCGTATCACCTACCCTATCCTTCTCTGCTCCATATTTTTCTGAATCTCAGTACCTCTCTTCATAAATATAGGGCAATTATCAATTACCTTCAAGAAATTTTAAATTATCAACTGAGTGAAAGGTAGAAAAGATTTTCTTTTTTTATTTTATTATAAAAATTTTTGACAGTATATATGCATGAGTAATTTTTTTTATAACATTACCCCTTGTAATCATTTTTCCAAATTATCCCCTCCTTCCCTCTACTCCCTCCTCTAGATGACAGGCAATCCCATACATTTTACATATGTTACAGTATAACCTAGATACAATATATGTATGTAAATCCAATTTTCTTGTTGCACATTAAGTATTAGATTCCAAAGGTATAAGTAACCTGGGTAGATAGACAGTAGTGCTAACAATTTACATTCACTTCCCAGTGTTCCTTCTCTGGGTGTAGTTGTTTCTGTCCATCATTGATCAACTGGAAGTGAATTGTATCTTCTTTATGTTGAAGATATCCACTTCCATCAGAATACATCTTCATACAACATTGAAGTGTACAGCGATCTTCTGGTTCTATTCATTTCACTCAGCATCAGTTGATGTAAGTCAGAAAAGATTTTCTTTTGACGCCTTACTCTCTGTCCATTGCATGTAAGAATTATAATGCTATTCTCAAGCAGATGGCAGGTATGGAAACATGGATGATTTTCATACTTGTCTCCAATTAGCAGCAGTTAATTTAACAGAGAGAAGGAAAAGTGAAGGGAAGGGAAGGGAAGAGAAAGGAAAGGAAGGGAAAGGAAGGGAAGGGAAGGGAAGAGAAGGGAAGAGAAGGGAAGGGAAGGGAAGGGAAGGGAAGGGAAGGGAAGGGAAGGGAAGGGAAGGGAAGGGAAGAAAAAGGAAGGGAAGGGAAGAGAAGGGAAGGGAAGAGAAGGGAAGGGAAGAGAAGGGAAGGGAAGAGAAGGGAAGGGAAGAGAAGGGAAGGGAAGAGAAGGGAAGGGAAGAGAAGGGAAGGGAAGAGAAGGGAAGGGAAGAGAAGGGAAGGGAAGAGAAGGGAAGGAAGGGAAGGGAAGTTACAAAAAGGAAGAGAGACAGAGACCATGTTGTAGGCAGGACAGTATAAAGAGCATAGTTTCTGGAATCAAAGAACAAATTCAAATCCCAACTCTCAGTTTACTTTGGACAAATCATTGAACCTCTAGACTTCAATTCATATATCTATAAAGTGACAGGCTGGGCTTCATATTCTTTGACATGTTTTCTACTTCTATACCTATGATCCTATGATTCTATGATCCATTTGGCAGGAAACCTCAGACTAAAAATTCAAAAGTCAGCAGATTAGATATGATCATTAAAAAAAGTAATGATCACTGTGGGAGAATTTTTTTTAAAGGAGAAAGAACTGAGACCTGAGAAGTGAATACCTTGAGGATAATTCACAGGAGGAAAAGGATTTAATGAAATAGTTGTCAGAGTTGCCTCAAGCAGTTATCAGAGAGGTTGGAGAATCTAGATAATGCAGCACTATAGAAATTACAGACATAGAAAGCAATAAGTTCCTAAACATAAAAGTAGTTAAGGATGTTAAGTAAAGACCATCAAATGAAAGGAACTTATCCTTGTTACCTTCATAAATGAATGTGCCAAGTATGTTAGAGCCAGAACGAGTCCTCATGTTAATTCCTCAGAAGTTGGTGGACAAATATGAAGTAGGCTCTGGGCCCCCAAAAATATGTTGCATTTAGATGGTCTGAGGCATTGGTAAATGGGTTTATCTGGCTTCAGAAGCCTTTGGATAAAAGAAGATAGGAGAGATGACAGGATAAGTAATCACCTATTCCATTCATAATAACCAAAACTCTCATACTGATACAAAATTCATTTACAAAATATATTAGTTTGGGGATCATATTCCTATCTACCATTCACCTTAAGCTTGTTTAGGGAAAAAAAAACATTAAAGTATGTTAAATATTGTTTAATGTCATGGCCAATTAAGCAAGAGACTTTTTTTATTCCATTAATTCCCCCTGAAATATTAACAACTGAATATGCCTTTGGAGAAACAGGTTAGAAAAGATTTGATAATAAATTGATTGTTGAGATCAATATAGAAATGAATTCTAATAATTGATTCAGTCAAACCTATTATGTTGACAGAGAGGTCAAATCACTGGTTACATCTGATTGTTCCAGCTCCTATGAAATCTAATCAATTATTTAAGATATAAGATAATATACACTAAGATATGTATGTATGTATATCTTATAATTTCCAAGTTTCTTGGAATGAAAAACTTTCAATATATACAGAATTAGCAAAAATAAGTAAAATTCTGGGAGACTGTGATAAGGTACAAATCATATTCATTCTTTCTGCTTCTGGAATGCCAATAATGTTTTAGGTGAGCTTCCAGGAAATAAGATTACATCTTAGTACCTTTTTTTTTTATTAATTGAAAAAAGATGCATTTTATACACTTTGCAATAGTTAACACAAACAAAATAGATTAAAAAGAATAATAGTGAGATAGTAATTATTCTCAAAAATATTTCCATCTGGATCCTATCATACCAGATAAATATGATGATGATAACAATAATTTTAAAAAATCCTATTTTTCCCTCTTATTTGGAAAAGCTGCATTGTATGTTGGCTCTTATAGGCATCCAAGAGAAGATGACATGGGTTTGCATATTGTCTCTGACACATAGCTAAAGTATGTCACTAGGGAAGTCATTTGACATTCCAATGCTCTAGACAATGTTCTAAGATTATAGACTGCAGAACATATGCTCATTTACATTGGTAAAGAGCCATTCCTTAATTAGGCATTCAGTACATCAATGAAATCAGAAACTCCTTTCATTTTATCTCCTCTTTATCTTCCTTATAGGAGGAGATAAAATTAGAATAAAATCCAGATCTTAAGAAGATTATAATTATAGAATAGTTCATATATTGAGGGATACCATATTGAGCCACTGATAGATCAGAATTTATGACTCTTCTAACCAATCAAAAGGAGAGCAGAACCTACCTAATCATCTTGTCATCTACTGAACCATCATATCTTTACGGCTATCACCTCTGTTCTAGGAAAAGTAATCAAATGCACAATACAATTGCTACTAACCTAGGTTTGATAATGAATTGACTTCTGCATCCCATTCACATCTCCTATGACTCCTAGACCAAAACCCCTTTTCTGACTATCCTTTCCCCATATGCACTTTCTACCACTGTTAGAACATCAGTATTAGAGGACCAAAGTCTCTCTTTTGTATTTGTCACATAGTAGGCTCTGAAATGATTATTCATCCATTTATTCATTTGCTAGTTGGTTTAATTTAACTATCCTTTTCTCTTTTTTTTTTAGGCTTTGTTAAAAAGGGATGGTTTGATGAGTAGGGGAAAGATATGTCCAGAAATAAATGTATTGTTAAATTAAGGTTAATTTAAGGAAAATGCCTTCAGAGCAATCTAAAAAAACATTTTGTTAATTCTTATGATAGTGTTAAATCTTCATACTTTCTTAATATTAATAGACTCATAGACCTAGGCTTTACAGACCATCTTTGGAAGAAAGGTGAGCTTTTGAAAATTTGGCAATTATGGAAATAAAAATTCATATTTTGAAAGAACTTTGATTATCGATTTAAAAATTCCTCCTTTGATAGATGAAGAAAGTGATGCCCAAGGAGTTTAAGTGATTGTCAAATTCCAGGATTTAAGTTCACATCCTTTTTTCCAAGTCAGGTATTTTTAACTCTTTAACGATATTTAGTTTTATCCATTTATTTTATTTTTTTAAAAATTGTAATAATATACTATATATATAATATACTATATATGTAATATATATAATATACTATATATGTAATAATATACTCTCTCTCTACATATATATATATATATATATATATATATATATATATATATGTAGAGAGAGAGAGAGAGAGAGAGTATATTAGTTTTCCAATTACATGCAAGACTGTTTTTAACATTCACCTTTGTAAAACATTGTGTTCCAAATTTTTCTCCCTCTCTTCCCACCTGACCTTTCCCATACAGCAAGCAAACTTATGTAAGGTAAACATGCAATTCTTCTAAATGTATGTCCATATTCATCATTCTGCAAAAAAAGGGGAAAAACATGAGAAAGGAAAAAACAATAATCAAACAAACAACAAGAGCAAAAGGTGAAAATAATATACCCTGATCCACCTTCAGTCTCCAAAGTTCTCTTTCTGTATGCCCATGGCATTTTCCATCCCAACTCTATTGGAATTTCCTTGAATTACTCATTGCTGAGAAGACCCAAATATATATCTGTTAAGAGGACTTGCCAACCTCCCACCAGCTTTGGACATCACACAGGGTATGGCTCAGGTAATCTGAGGGTAGACTTGTTTTTTTTTTTTTTTTTTTTTTTTTTTTTATGAGGATCTCGCATTTTATTAGAGAGATAACATTGATAATAAATATATACAAAATAAATGGAAGGAAGTCTTCTCCTGGTTCCAGTTTCCTCTTTCATATAATACGAAGATTGGACTAGTTGGCTTTGAATATCCCCCTATCTCTAAATCTATGACTGTTTGCCTAAAAATCTTTTTTTTATTTATTTTTATTTTTTTTATTTTTTTATTTTTTATTTTTTTTAATTCATTTTTCCAAATTATCCCCTCCCTCCCTCCACTCCCTCCCCCCGATGGCAGGTAATCCCATACATTTTACATGTGTTACAATATAACCTAGATACAATATATGTGTGTAAATACCATTTTCTTGTTGCACATTAATTATTAGCTTCCTAAAGTATAAGTAACCTGGGTAGATAGACAGTAGTGCTAACAATTTACATTCGCTTCTCAGTGTTCCTTCTCTGGGTATAGTTATTTCTGTCCATCATTGATCAACTGGAAGTGAGTTGGATCTTCTTTATGTTGAAGATTTCCACTTCCATCAGAATACATCTTCATACAACATTGAGTGTACAGCAATCTTCTGGTTCTGCTCATTTCACTAAGCATCAGTTCATGCAAGTCTCTCCAAGCCTTTCTGTATTCCTCCTGCTGGTCATTTCTTACAGAGCAATAATATTCCATAACCTTCATATACCATAATTTACCCAACCATTCTCCCATTGATGGACATCCATTCATCTTCCAGTTTCTAGCCACTACGAAAAGAGCTGCCACAAACATTTTGGCACACACAGGTCCCTTTCCCCTCCTCGGTATTTCTTTGGGATATAAGCCCAATAGCAGCAATGCTGGGTCAAAGGGTATGCACAGTTTGACAACTTTTTGGGCATAGTTCCAAATTGCTCTCCAGAATGGCTGGATTCTTTCACAACTCCATCAACAATGTATCAGTGTCCCAGTTTTCCCACAGCCCCTCCAACATTCATCATTATTTGTTCCTGTCATCTTAGCCAATCTGACAGGTGTGTAGTGGTATCTCAGAGTTGTCTTAATTTGCATTTCTCTGATCAGTAGTGATTTGGAACACTCTTTCATATGAGTGGAAATAGTTTCAATTTCATCATCTGAGAATTGTCTGTTCATATCCCTTGACCATTTATCAATTGGAGAATGGTTTGGTTTCCTATAAATCAGGGTCAGTTCTCTATATATTTTGGAAATGAGACCTTTGTCAGAACCTTTCCTTTTAAAAATATTTTCCCAATTTGTTACTTCCCTTCTAATCTTGTTTGCATTAGTATTGTTTGTACATAATCAAAATCTTCTATTTTGTGATCAATAATGATCTCTAATTCTCCTCTGGTTATAAATTCTTTCCTCCTCCACAGGTCTGAGAGGTAGACTATTCTCTGTTCCTCTAATCTATTTATGATCTCATTCTTTATGCCTAAATCATGGACCCATTTTGATCTTATCTTGGTATATGGTGTTAAGTGTGGGTCCATATCTAATTTCTGCCATACTAATTTCCAGTTTTCCCAACAGTTTCTTCCGAATAATGAATTTTTATCCCTAATGTTGGTATCTTTGGGTTTGTCAAAGATTAGATTGCTATAGATGTACCCTTTTTTGTCCTTTGTATCTAATCTGTTCTACTGATCTACCGTTCTATGTCTTAGCCAGTACCAAATGGTTTTGGTGACTGCTGCTATATAATATAGCTTTAGATCAGGTACACTTAGACCACCTTCCTCTGACTTTTTTTTCATTAGTTCCCTTGCAATTCTCGACCTTTTATTCTTCCATATGAATTTTGTTGTTATTTTTTCTAGGTCATTGAAATAGTTTCTTGGGAGTCTGATTGGTATAGCACTAAATAAATAGATTAGTTTGGGGAGTATTGTCATCTTTATTATCTTCGCTCGGCCTAATCAAGAGCACTGAATGTCTTTCCAATTATTTAAATCTGACTTTATTTTTGTGGCAAGTGTTTTGTAATTTTTCTCATATAATTCTTGACTATTCTTTGGTAGATGGATTCCCAAATACTTTATACTCTCAACATTTGTTTGGAATGGAATTTCTCTTTGTATTTTGTTGGTGATATATAAGAATGCTGAGGATTTACGTGGATTTATTTTGTATCCTGCCACTTTGCTAAAATTCTGAATTATTTCTAATAGCTTTTTAGCAGAGTCTTTGGGGTTCTCTAAGTATACCATCATGTCATCTGCAAAGAGTGATAGTTTGATTTCCTCACTTCCTACTCTAATTCCTTGAATCTCTTTCTCGGCTCTTATTGCCGAGGCTAGCGTTTCTAGTACTATATTAATACTAATGGTGATAGTGGGCAACCTTGTTTCACTCCTGATTTCTTATAAATTTCTCCTCTTTATATTTTGGAGATGAGGCCTTTTTCAGAACCTTTAACTGTAAAAATGTTTTCCCAATTTGTTACTTCCCTTCTAATCTTGTTTGCATTAGTTTTGTTTGTACAAAAGCTTTTTAATTTGATGTTTATGGATTCTTATATAAAATGGTGAGGCAAAAGGGTGAATATTGGCCATTCATGCCTGCTGAGCCAAAGATCTGTGGTAAAGAGCTCATGAGTATTAAAACACAAATTGGTACAAAATGATTCCTATGAGCTAGCCAAAAGAGATTTTTTCCTCTCCACAAATAAGAAACAGGTTTGGCCCTCTTCTTTAGCTTATACCTCCAATATAGTGATACTCCTTATGCATTCTAAGATGGAATTTTTCCATAGAGTCGTTGCCTTTGCAAAATTTCTAGAAGACATTATTTGAATCACCATATAGAAACACATCCAGTTAGGGGAAAAAAAAAAAAAACTATTTCATCTTGTTGCTTGGTGATAGAAGATGAGAACCAGTGATGTATTTCTCTGGGGAGGGGACTATGGGAATAAGATCCCAATCAGTTATTTTCAGGCTGATTTGAAATAACTGATGGGCAGTCAGAAGAGCTGCAAAATCCTCAGCTGAAAGAGAGTAGGTAATGGGGTGCACCACTAACTTGTTTCTTGGCCCTAGCAACGAATCATTTCTTTCTCTCTCACCTGTGACACAAAATGCTTATTTAATAGTGGCTAGAATCCCTTTTTTGTATTCTTCCCACATCCCAGCACTCAGCTAACACACAAAAAGAAAGAGGAAGAGAGAGAGAGAGTACAAGTTGGCAGGGAGTCAATATATTTCAGTGTTTTATTACTATGGAACTGTGGTACCATTTAGTTGGTTAAGATCAGCAGAGAATAAGTAGCTTGAAAGTGACTCAGATATCGGGGTAATGATTAAAGGCACAACAACAACAACAAAAAAATCCATGGATTAATTAGCAGGTCAATGGTGGTTGAGTAGTTATTACTAAATTACAAGGTTTGCATGCAAGAGAAAGGATTGATCGCCGGTGTTCAGTGATTGCATGTCAGAATTTCAGATCAGTGAGGAGAGATTCCAGTTTACTTAAAGATTGGCAAGGAAATCAGACACCCAGATTTCCTTTAATCATATGCAATTTCCAAATTTATCAATATTTGCTAATATTGATATTTTCTTCTTGATGCGGTTAAGGACTGAAGTCTAACAATCTGATTAAAAATACATGAAGAGAATAGAACTAACATGTCTAAGAATCTGCATAAAATGGATGTTGGAGTGGAAAACACCTTTTTGAGCATTGTGGGCCTTGAATATATTCTAGATTTAGGATATGGTCCCTTTCAGGAATCTAAGTGTGCAGGAAAGGAAAGAGAAAAAAGCAGAAGGAAAGGATTAGAGGCCTCAAGTTGCCCACTGCTCCAAAGCATAGGACAGGAATTGATATAAATAGTCTCCATATCCCAATGATGCAAAGCACAAGAATTCTAGGATCTGAGAAAATAAGATTTTAATGATGCCATTCATGAGACACAATGAAGTAGTAAAGGAACAGTTGAACTTAATCAAAAAGAGAAATTACCCCAGTAGGTCTTTCACATGAATGTAATTTAAAGCAAACTAGAAAAAGATATAGGTATATACATAGGCCTCTACACTGTTATAGGTAGGCCTAATCAGATAGTGCTGACGTAGAGGATAATCAAGTTGTCAGGGTAGTCTCCTGTTAACTTGCTCCAAGACAAATGGTTCTACAAATATTTTATTTCATTTTCAAGTGACTTTTTTATTCCCAGTAAAATTTCAGTTTGTATCAATTAATAGCTTTGCTAATACACAATTATGAAATATTCCTTTTTCTGAAATGCCAGAAGAGAGCATAACAGACAATGGAAGTGTAGAAAAATTGTTCTGGATAAACAAAGAACACTGGTAGAACAAGGTGTTTGGGGATATACAAGAAACAGAGTCATGTGATTTTTTTTCTCACCCTTTGTGAGTGACAGCAAATTTAAGTATCAAATTAATACAGGTTCTGGGGAAAGCTGTCCTACAGAAATCTATCAAGCACCTTGCAGTGAGCCAAAGCCAAAATATTCGGTGTGAAGAAGGCTGATTGGTATAACTAAATATTTGTGGAAGAAAAAGGTTACATCTGATTTTGGGGTGTAAACTACTCATCTCTCAAATTATTAAAATGATAAATCATATTTACAATAGCTGTTGTTAAGAGACAAAGTAGGCAGATTGTATATTTTTAATTTTTATTATAGAAGTAAAATCCATAATGGTTAATGATGGTACTAGATAATAGCAGTATTCAAATCAGAACTAATATTTCTTAATTCTTAGCTCATTTTATCATAGGCTTTAGGAGTATGGGAAGGAATAACTTCACTCTCCCAGTTTTCTAGATCCTCTGGCTATCCATCTACCAGCAAAACATTATTTAAATCTGTATGAGGCCATAGTGATTTGGGGAAAATGGGGGCTGTTTCAAACAACTACTGGACAGAAGGAGAGAGGCTTAAGAAAATGAGCACTTTGAATTGGAATGTATTACTCTAGATTGCTTTCCCTATGAGCTCTTTCCCTCTCACTGCCTACCCTCCTTTGGAGCTATCACATGAAGGCTCAAATACTCAAATTCAAAGATAACAAACATTTTCCTGTCAATGTACTAGTCACAGAAGAATTGTCCCTAAAAGTGCCTGTACACACACACACACACACACACACACACACACACACGCACACACAATAATGCCATGTACATTGGGTTAATAGGGAAAGAGACTAGGTTCACTAGTATTTTTAAATCTCAAGACTTCTAACTATTTTTGGTTTAGAAAAGGCATTCAGTATGCGTTAGAAGTTAGAAGTAGCACAAAGACTAACTCTCTGTCTCTTTTACCAGGCTGCTTGAAAATAGGTACAAATGAATACAATGATGATTTATTATGTGCAAGGCTCTGATTTTGGAGATACAAGAATAAAAGGTTTAAAAAAATGATTCCCTTCACCTAAAAAGCAAACATTCTCCTGGGGAGAGGACACAAAACAACAGATAAATAAATACAAAGTATGTAGAAATAATACAAGAATAAGTGATAACAAATAGTTAATAACTCAATATGGGTAAGTGCAGACATCAGGAAAAGCTGATGGAAAGACATGGCACCTGAATTTCTCAAATAATTCCAAGATATAGAAGATAGGAGGGAGTTCATGCCAGGTAACTTGTTCAAATACTGAGGCAGGTAATGGAATATATAATGTGTGAATGTGATATGCTCTGTATGATCAAGAGCTAACTTGCCAGTTTCTGTGTATGAAGAGGATTAACAGAGGTAGAGCAGTTGAGAACTAAGTTGTGGAGATTCATAAATGCCACACTGTGAAAATTTTAACTGAGAGGTGATAGATAACTATGAAAGTGCTTTCAGAAGATGAATAACTGATTACCAAGTTCCAAGAATATCAAGGATGACTCCAAAATTGTACTGAAATATTGTCACTGAAAGGATAATTATATTGTCAAAAGATGTGGGAAAGTTTGGATGAGAGGTAGATTCAGGAAAAGATAAAATGAATTCTTTTAAATTTGAGATACTTAATGGGACATGTAGATGGAGTTATTCAAGAGGTAAATGGTAATATTATATTCCAGGTTGGGGTGGGAGTGGATATTAAAGAGAGAGAGACTAAGTAAAAGAGGGAAAGCTTCTTAAAAGATTTTATAACTAACTGGAGGGAGAAGGAGAGGGAGAGAGGAAATCTACAGGGAGAAGAGTGGAGTAAGAAGGTGAGAGCGAGACATTGAAATGGAGAAGTGAAGGGAGAAGGGAAAGTCAGGAAGGAAATGAAGTAGGAAAGAGAAAGGGAAAAAGGGGAGGAAAACAAAATGCTATCACTTCCCCCTCTTTTTATGATGTCTCTTGAACTGCCTGTTTGGATTACCTATAGGCCACAGGAAATGGTCCAAAGATTTTTGTTTGGTTGGAATTTTAAATATCCAAATCCTAAAAAGAGGAAGCTTAAGCAATACAGAACCCATATCCATCTTGAAACCTCATGTAATTTCTCATAACTGAAGATCTTCTCAATGTACAAGACATCTTTTTCTGTGAATTTTGTAAGGTAGATGGGTGGTTTGGGTAGAGATTTGATGAAAGGCTTTCTGCAGTCATTTTAAAAGCTCAGATTCTATTAATAAATTAAAAACTAATTGATACTATGTTGCTAGATTTGAATCCAGGAGACCTGAGTTCAAATTCTGCATCAGCTACTTAATCATTTAACCTTATTATTTACCCTTTGTTTGCCTCAGTTTCCTCAACCACAAAAATGGAGATAATAATAGCATCTACATGTCAGAGATTTGAGGATTAAATGAAAATAAATGAAATAATATTTTAAAGTACTTAGGCTGCACATAGTAGCTGCTACATAAAAGCTAGCTATCACTATTACTAAATCTAACTTAATGGGTGGAGAGAATGGGCTTACTAGCTATTTTTAGAAAGTATTGAAGAAAAAAGGAACTACATAGTTGTGTATTTTAACCAGTTTAGACTCTAAAATAAATGCATTAATGATGGCAATAAAGCTTTTACTTCAAAGAAAATGCATTCTTCTCTATTTGACTAAAATCACTCCCTCCCCTTTGTATTTTGAAGGCTATTAGAACCAATACAATTGACCTTGAAGGTCAAACAAATCTTAGACCACCTTTATCTAAATAGCTTTGTATTAAGGTTTTCATCACTTTTGGTTCTTGGGCTGAAACTACATTTGGCCTTCTGGTCTAGTTGTTTATTTTCTTTCATTACTAAAAGTTATGGATAGTTAAAATGCTAATTAGTTTCCTGGTCCTTAGAAACTGGTAGAATAACATTTCATCTGACCACCAAACAGTTTTAGGCTGTGGGGTATCACCATATAATAAGTCAACAAAAATGCACATGTCTGTTCTGTTACAAAGCTTCAGATGATTTTTCCCATTCTGTATTAATTTGCATCAGTGATTATTAAAAATGTTTCTCTCCACACATTTTCCCCATGAATTGAATTACTTGGTTTTGCAATGTGGTTAATGTTGTCCTGGATTAGTTGTTGTTTTATTTTATGAATAGATCAAACTTTAATGGGAACACCTGCTTATTCATGATTTTCTTAATGAATAATCTTGGCATTACTAAATGGCACCACAAACCAATTATAGCAAGCAATGCACTGACCATGTACAGACAAGGCTTCCCAGAAAGTAGGTCACTTCTTGCCTAACCTTGTCATGAATCTGACAGGATTCTTAGATCGAAGGCTGCTCAAATGCATGGAAGTGTACCTTTGAATTTCAAAGAATTCCAGTAACACTCTTCTCTTCTCTCTGTTTTATTTTTCTAGGTAAGTGAAGCTTCTTTTGTGGTCGAATATGAATCAGCTGGCCAATGTGACACATGGATTCTTAGACTGAAAATGCTGCAGATTCATACCCATTCTCGTTCCATCTAAGTGTCTGGTTTGTGAGTCTTTATGCTGAAGAATTAAACAACTGTAACATTTTCTAAGATGCAAAGATCCCAAATAGCCTCATTATGTGTTCTGAAGCTTACTGAATGATTGTGCCTTACTTTATACTGACTCTATGTATGAAAAACCTAGGTTTTAAAAAAATGAATGGGGGATGCTTACTCACATTGTAAAAGGATTCACCCTGGGAATTCTTGAAATAGCAAAGACATTTACAACTTGCTTTACGGCGGGGAGAGAATGGGGGACAGGTTGCATGGAACTTTCCCAAAAAATATCTATGGCATAAATTGAGATGCACCTGTTTGTATTTTCTGGAACTTACAGATTATCTCCGGACCCCTTCATAGATAGATACTGAAGTGTTGAGTTGTGATTTGTTTGCTCTTTGATTTTCTGGAGGCTTAAAATTTCTCAACTTCTTTGCTCCTAGATTATCTCCTTCACCTCAGCTAGATGAAACCTGAATTTGAGAATTGAAGAGAATGAATTTTTTTAAGCATGTCAATGTGGAAGGCAGATTTAGTTGGCAAGAATGACAGTGACATTAAAAAAGAGAGGGAAAGAGATACCTGTGAGGTATTAAATATTTGGAAAATAACAACTGGGAAAATGGCAATGAGATACATCTAAAAGCCTCTAGTTTGATCTGGTCATCTTCCCTAAAATTCTCTTTCTCTCATTTTCTCTTTCTTTTCCTACAATTCTATGCCAGTTTTCTTGCATAGTCTGCTCAGCAATTGGCATAAACAGTAGGTCCTAGTCTAGGCTATTCAAAGGAACTAATTACAGGCACTATGTAAGCTGGTGCAAGCTCTTCTGCTGTCCTACAGGAGTGACCTACCTGCTTATTTACACTAATTAGCCTAACATGAAGTCGTCAAGTTGCTCTCTCTGATCACCTATTGGAGAAGAATTTTCCCCAGTGCTGCTGATTCACTATTTGAATTCTATCATTGATATCCATGTGTGAAGTTATTAATTATGAAATACAATGGAACAGTCTTACAGTAAAACACTTGTTTCCCAGACAAATTTTCACTTGAAGGTCATTGTTGCAATTGACTCATTGTGGTACATTGTTACAAACTGAAAATTTCATTTCTTCCCCATTGTTCAATGAGTGCCTTGCCAGATGATTTACTGTTGTGTGTCAAAGTGAGCTCTCTTATGTATGGAAAATGTGAGATGGATTTACTACTGTGCATTATGTAGATTTCTAATTCCATGAAGTGAAGGGGGTGGAATTAAGGTAAAGAATACAGACAAGTTGGGCCTAATGCAAATGGACTCAATTTTTATATAAGTTCAATCTATTAGTTTTTTTTTAACTCTTATTGAACAAAGGGAACTGGCCTGGCTTTTATATTTTGATTTTTGACTGTGAATATCTCTTTGTTATTTTTATCTGCTACTATAAAACAAAAGTAAGAAATGAGCCTTGATTGTTTCTATATCATGGCTTTTACTATGGGAGTTTAACACTGCTCATTTGATTGATAGTCAAAAACTGACTCAGTGTATTCTGTAGTTTTTCTCTCCAGGTACAATCTTAGTGATGGATAGGTATCTAGGTTATGGACACCAAGTAAGAGAGGTCTAGAGCAACAGTCTGGAATTGTCCTAAAATAACCTAATGGGAAATCAGTCCCACAGAAAATCAGTAACCTTCTCTCTGGTACCCAAGGAATTTCTGACTTTGACTTCTTCCTTTGCTCTGTAAAGGATGTTATCTTCTCCATTGTAGTAATAATGTATAGTGCTTTCCCCTCCCTAGAAACAGTCAGCAACAGTCAACAATTATTCATTAAGCACCTGTCTATCTGCTTAATGCTAACTCCAGTAGCATTCCTATTGGTTTCATATAGCTTAAATTTTAATAGAGACAAGAACATATATTATTATACATCAAATTAATAAAGAGAACAAATATAAACAACGGAAGTAGTGAAATGCAAGGAAATTTGGGAGGAAGGGAAATAATTGTCAGGGTCAAAAAATTATGTAGATGATAGCATTTTGCTGGGTTTGGAGAAAAAGATATAGAGGGAATATATTTTAGGCATGTGGGGTATGCACTGAAAAGATAAAGAGGAATGATATGAGTCAGGAAGAGGAGAGAAGGATATTTTGGCTGAATCAAAGAATACAAGAAAGGAAGTAATGTCCAACAAAGCTGGAAAGATAAGATGGACTAAAGGAGTTTGGATTTTATCCTAAAGGCAATTAGAAATTGGTATTAAATGTAGTAGTTATATGATATGATCTATCCTTAAGGAAAATCAGTTTGACAGCATATGTGCCATGGAGTAGGAAGATTCTTGAAGAGGCTATTAACAGAGGTTACTGCAACCAACTTTGCAAGTAGAGATGAGGACATTAACTAAGGTTTACCTTTAATAAAGTATAAAAAAGAGGTCAGATATGAGAAATGTTATATAGATAGAATGAGGGAAATTTGGCAACTGATTAAATAAGCAGGGAATAAAATTAAATGTGGATCACCAAATAAGCATCTTATTCACTATTTGTGTAGTATTTATTAATTTATAGCTGTGTTGATTTCCAGTGTCAACTTCATAAAAATTCTTCCTCTCTTTACTTTTTACTTTTGGATTGACAACACTTTCCTTGTGTAGTAGACCTAGGGCAAACTCATCAAGAAAGGTGATTCCTATTGGATGTCTCTTATATCATGAGTTCCCTCTAGCCCTACATTCCTGGAGAAATGAGAGAATGCCTATTAAAAACAACAACAAAATAAGGACAGGGAAGAAGGGGAAAAAATCATCCCCCAAGCAGGATTTCATTGGGAATTTGCAGAGCACTTTCCACAGCCTCCTTATCATTATCATTAAAGCTAATGTCATTTCATTCCCCAGTGAAAGAGGTTCCTCTGGGGGCCTTTTTGCCTTTTGACAGTGGAGACTAGTGTGTAGATTAATATGAGTCTCTGCTACTGCTAATGACAACTTTTTGTAACATTAATATTTCCTCCTCAGGAAAATATTATTTTTTTTGACTTGAGGATCTGAACTCTAATTTTGTAACAGCTGGTTTGCTCAAGTAATCAAGCAGTGCTTTTTTAATGTTCAAGCTAGAGTTTTGTATTAGAAAGGGAGACTAGAATTATAAATTGTCCTTGAAAACTGTGATTTTGTCCACCTTTGAAATAGGAAGTGGAAAATGAGGCAATTAGTTGGATAACATAAGGGGATAAGGATGAGGTATAGGGAATTGCAAGAACTCAACCTCTTTCTGTTCAAATTATGAGGATAATTTCAGTTAAACATGTTTTTTTGGACTAGATTGTCTAGAATTGTTATCTCATTTTGTCTATACGCTATGTCAAGAGTTTCCAGGCAAATATGGATTCTGATTTTTGTTAGAGGGAACAGATTTAATTTCTTTCTGTCTTTGCTGATGTGCTGCAATTCACATCCAAACTGTTTAATTAGTTAAATAAGTTTCTCACTAGAAACTACACCAATCAATTAATGAAAGGCGCTGTTGTTTTTATTGCTGTGGGGAGGTTTTGTGTGTGAAAAATCAAATAGTAATTTATGGCCTCTCTTCTTTCCCTACAACAAATGTCTATATGTCAACATTGTTACCTCAAGCCCAGGAAATTGTCAAGAATAATGCCAGGGCAGTCAAAAGTAATCTATTCTTTCTTAGGAAAATAGTCACTATGACATTCATTCATCTGATTAACGTTTATTAAACACCTGCTATGTTCCAGGCGCTATGCTAAGTGTAGCAAAACAAAAAAGTGAAAAAAAAATAGTCCCAGCCCTCAAGGAGCTTACAATCTAATGGAGAAATAAAAATGCAAAAAAAAATTATACAAAGCAGAGTATATACATACTAAATAAGATATAATTAAAAGATCAAGAGCACTAGATTTAAGAGGGGTTAGCGAAGGTTTCCTATAGAAGATGGGATTTTAGTTAGAATTTAAAGGAAGTGAAGAAGATCAGTAGTTGGGGTAGAAGAGAAAGCATTCCAAACATGGAGGCTGCCAATGATAATGACTGGCCCAGAGAGATAGAGTATCTTGTTCAGGTTATCAGTCTCCCTTCTTTGAACTTATATTTTTCAGTTCCAAAGTAACCACTATTCTCAGTTTTTATTATATTGTTTCTAGATTAAAGAATTATTAAATTATAAAATAAAGAAAATATTATTAAATTATTAAATGACCAAGATGAATTGATATTCATTAAATCTTTATTATGAAATATACTTTGCCAAGTGTCTGGGAGATATAATATAATGAAGACATTTTGAATGCCATCTTGAAATTTACAGATTATGAGTAAATTTAGTTTGTTTCAGCAAAGTTTAAGATTGTACAGCATGAGAGAAGAAATAATCTTTTCTCTCATAAAAGTTATAGATACATTCATAATGTCAACCTCAGAGTTCAGCCAAGAGTGACAACCAGAATTAAGCTGTATGTATGTTTTATTTTTTTCTCAAGCTGGAGATATCCACAGGAATTTGCAGTTGGAACTGAGTTCAGAGTAGGGTTATACAGCAAGAGTTATAAAGACAAAAACCACAGGTCAGGTGGGCATTAGGGAAATGGAGCAGGTAATTACATCTGGCCTAATCAGATGCAACCATTAGTCCCCTGGGCTGAGCTGTTTCTCAGAGATTAGAAGATACCCTCTAGGTAGAGGGAAGTGGGTCATTCACAGGGACCCTATAGTTCAGTCTGAGTTGTCTCTGTGACTACTGGCATATCAGAAGGAATTTCAGGTTCAGCAAGCAAACACAGCCAAAGATCTCAGTAATGTTGTGCCCAAGGGATACTCAATCTGCCTCCTACTAGGCTGATTCTGATTCTCAGATCAATCTGGCCTTCATTGGACATTAAGGAAGCTCACAAAAATCAAGGTCATTAGTAAGGTTGTTAATCATTACATTTTCACAACTGATATCCATTAAAAATAGGTGCATAAGAGAGGTTGGAACAAAATACTTTAATGTATAATGGAAAAGTTGATTAGTGAGAAAAGAAGATAAATAAAAGATTCCTTGAAAAGCTTTCATTTAAGATAGACTACAAAGAAAGGGCAAAAATTCAAGAGTAAACAAGAAGAGAGTATGATTATTATATAATCAAGGAGAATATGAATAAAATTAGAGGTAGAGAAGTGTGGGAAATATATATATATATATGTATATATATAATAACAATAGTTATCATTTATATAATGTTTTAAGTTTCACAAAGTGATTTAATTCTATTGTATCATTTTCATTCTTGCAATAACCTTATGAAATAAGAGCTATTATTATTCAGACAGGAGAGAAAGTACCAGACATGGAGTTAGGAAGACTTGAGTTCAAATTCAGTTTGGAATGCATACTAGCTATTTGTGACACTGAGCAAGTGAATTCTTCTCACTCTGCTTCAATTTCCTCTTCAATTAAAAGGGGATAAAAATAGATGCTATATCCCAAAGTTGTTCTGAGACTAAAATAAAGTATTTGAAAAGTACTTTGTAAACCATCATGGTTTATAAATGCAAACTCTTACTATTTATTACTACAGTGTCAGTGGCTTGCTCAATGTTATCCAGCTAGTAAGGATTGGGGCAGAAATTGAACTCAGGTTTTCCTGAATCAAGAACTAGTATTATATCCATTATATCACTTAATTATCTTAAATAATACTGGGAAGTTTGTGAGATAAAGCTGAGAGAGGATTGAGTGTCAGCATTTATTTGACAATTATTAAATCAGCATTGCATTTATCAATCTTTTGCTATGTGTTAGTCACTAATTATGTTTGCTAGGGATATAAAGGAAAATAGAATGAAAGTTCCTGTCCTCAAGAGGCTTACATGTAATAGGGAACAACTGATAGAATTGGGATAAAACATGATCTCAGCAGTTTAAGGAAAGAATAATATAAAAGATAGATTGGAAAAGTGAGAGAACAGACATAAGAAAAGTTGTCAAGATACTTTTATAATAACCAAAGGGATTATTATGTATTAGAATTCAGATGTTTTGTGGTTGGAGGTATATAGAGAGAAGGAGAGTTGAAAATGTGTCTAATGCTTGACTAAATATATAAAATAATAGATAGGAGAATTGAAGAAGAGAAAAAGTCCCAGATAATACTTAAATTTTCAACCTGAAGTTGACTGAAGTGCCACTGTGAGCACTAATAAACTCAAAAAGACGAGAAGGGTTAGGAGAAAATAAAAGAGATTCAAGTTAAATCCATGTTGAGTCTAAGATTCTGGTAGAAAAGCATAATTTGGAGTAGGAAATTTAGGAATAAGAGTTTCTAAGATAGTTCAAATTCCATTTTAGGACTTTAATGAATGATGAATTGTAAGTGTGGAAAGATAAAAGAGGAAGTCACTCTTTTTTTCTTAAAGAAAACATATGCTAATAATGTTTATAGCTCTTTCTAACATAATTATACCCACCTCTCCATTATCATTTCATATTACTCAACTTCACAGTACATTGCAATTGAACCAGCCTGATAGTTTTTTTTGTTTGTTTTGTTTTTTTTTTCTGAAGATCACATTTTACATCCATTCTTTGTATTGTTGAGTGAATGATCCTTATAGATAGAAGGTCCTCATCCCTGAGTTCTATCAGCTTCAGAATGCCTAGTTTTCTTCCCAGCAGACCTCAGATATTACTTCTTGAAGGAAAATTTTCATGATGCTTCATTTATCATCTTTCTACATACTAGTACTCAAAACTAGTAAGAATCTGAGGACAAATTTGAACTCAGGTCCTCCCGTCATGTTCAAAAGTGACTATTTTTCAAAAGATAGTTTAAAAGTTAAACTTTTCACCTATCTTTTTTTTGGTCTTTGCCTTTCTCTGTCACCTCTCCTCTTCCTCTTCATTTTCCTCCTCCTTACCTTCTGTATCTTTTTCACAAATATAACTATACAGAAGATGCTTAATTATTGCTTAATAACTTTATGTTCCATTGAAGAATACTTACATGCATAGCTATGATTCCTTTAAGCGTGAATTAGTAAGATAAAAATGAGTAGATAAAAATCTGAGAGTTTGGCTGATAGGGTAGTTTGACTAATTCTCTAAGGACTAATTCATGAGCAAAGCATGAAGCTGGTAGCTGAATAATGAAAGAAGAAATGGACTAGATACAAGCATATTATACTTTCTGCATAAGCTGTTTTAAGGAGAAGTTACATTTTATATACAGAAATTATAAAAAGGCAAAAGTGAAATCATATTTTTGACATTGAGCTTAAATCTAAAAAGAACCAGAGACAATATTAGAACTGGAAGAGGTCTTAGATATAATCATTATAGACTACTCCTCAACTCTTCCTTGTTTACTAGATAAGGAACCATGGATTTTAGGATGGTTAGTCAATTATACATAATGGATATGGAGGAGTCAGGACCAGATTTCATA
Organism: Sminthopsis crassicaudata; assembly: GCF_048593235.1. NCBI lineage: Eukaryota > Metazoa > Chordata > Mammalia > Dasyuromorphia > Dasyuridae > Sminthopsis > Sminthopsis crassicaudata. Next base: position 324,527,158 of record NC_133619.1, on the reverse strand, counting down.
TTTCTCAACTCCACTAGAAAACTTGTTAAATGTTTGTATGATTTTCTCAGAGTCTTAATCCTTTCTTTACTACCTTTCTTTTTCTTGTTTTATTCCATGCTTGGCTTCAAATTTGAATTTTTATGAAAGGATAGAGTTAGTTAACAAACAGATGCAATTCTCCTCTGCTTCTCTATATTCCCACCTATTCTACCCATGCCACTAAAAACTTAAAGCTCCCTAAACTCCTAATCTACTAATTCTTTCCTTTAGAGATGACTCTGGAGAAGAGAGGAGAGAAATATATTCAGTAATAAATGTTAATAACTTGGCTTTTTAATAAAATTAATTTTAGATGGCCTTTTGAACAAAGTTTGTTTAAGGTATGTTCCACCCTACCCCATTCCATTTCCTTCTCTCTGGTAGTTTTCAATTGTAGCTTTGTCCAGTCCTCTGGGCATGAAACACCAATTAAACATGACTAACTGCTGACCAATTTGAAATCATTTAAAAGGTAGGAATGAGTGATTCTAAGCAAATAAATAGTATTCATTTTCTTTACCAAAACTAATAAACAGTGTAGGAAAATCTTCTTTGTCTGACAAGTAATAACAGTTAATGCACCAATATATGGCTTATACAACAAAATATTGAGTGAATATAGCTAAGTCATACTACCAATAAACATATATATATATATTTCTTCAAAATAAATAATTCATAGAATATAATTATGAAGCATAGATGCAATCTAGCCCAAGTCCTTTATTTACTGATTAAGAAATCAAATCCCAAGAAGGTGAAGGGACTTGTCTACAGTAATTTATCTCATTGATATTCTACTTTCTTTCTGCTACATAAAAACTTTTTATTTTTTCCTTAACTTGAGATATTTGAATATAAGTTCAATATTAAATTTTATTGGAAATATCTATGATAGTCCCAGTGTAAGGAACTCTTTATGTGGGAGTTCACCAATATAGAGGAAGTTGTCTGTGGCACATAGAGATTATAAGTGACTTCTCCAGGGTCATACAGCTAATAAGTGTCAAAGTCCAGGCCTTCTTGACTCCAACCTGAGAACTTTACCCAATATGGTATATGTATGTTGATGTATGTATACATACACATAATAAATTTAAGAAATGAGGACACCTCTAAAATCTGCACTCAGCATAGTCTTTAAATGCATTTGCTTTGCTTGACATAAAATTTAATCTTCTTAATTAAAAGAATTAAAAGAATACTTTTGGTAAAGTGAAAGATATCTCTAATTTGTCTTTTTTGGCAAACATATATTGTGTAATTGTTATAAGAATAGTCATGTAATAAATAGATGTTTGTTGAATTGAATGGAGACTTTTGCAGTTCTGCATATGCCAAGAAATAGCTATATGATACTGCATAAATCAGTCTTCCTCCTTTTAAAATTAAGAAATTGGAATAGGTGCTCTCTAAGATATCTTTCAGATCTAAAATTCTATCATTAATTAAACAAGAATTTTTATATTGTGTTTATAGAGGTATACCTAGATGTGATTCTCCTTTAGAACCAGCAGGGGTCTCAAAAAGCTTTTTGCCCATCAGAAGCTATTTTTATCCAAATTAATGATTACCCCTCCCTCATCAAATTGAATCACACACACAATATAAAATCTCTAGGCCATATTAAAAAATACTATTCTATTTTAAGACAATAATTCAGTGCTCTTTAGTTATAGATCATAATGCTGATAATTGAATGAAGTTGCCCTGCTAATCTTAACAAGCATCAGAGCAAAGTATTGAGAAATTATGCTGATTTATATAAGTGTTCCTAATTACACTTCATGGCCTCAGAGTACTTAATATTTCCTCCATCTAAGTGTGTCCAAGGAATTGTGTGGAACTGAGATTATTTGTTTAAGAAATATTTTCAGGAGCCTGGCTCTTTGTGAATTATTCATTTCCTTGTTTAGAATGGAGCACAGAATGGGGAGGAAAACATTATATTTCTAGCACTCAGAGTTGATTGGAATTCCTCAAAATGGAAAAACCCCACATCTAATACTACAGCTAGTCAGGCTTCACATAGAGACTACAGAGGCTAGCAATCTTTGCCAAGCTGTCTCTTGATTTGACTTGAATTCATTTCTCCAAAGCTGTTCTTCTCTTTAATTAGACAACTAAGGTTACTATTGTTTCTTTTCTTTCCCCAATAATTCTGGTTTTTGCTCTAATATAAGATGTTGTCCAGGATAAGGGGTGGAGAATAGGAGGAAGAGAGGGAGGAGAATTAGTCTATATATATTTAGCTCCTTCTATGTGCCTGGAGCAGTGCTAACTGCTTTGCAAATATCTTATTTGAATCTCACAACAACTGCAGGAGATAGGTTTTATTATTTCCTCCTGTTACAATTGAAAAACCTATGGCAAATGAAAGTTTAGTGTCACACTGTAGCTAGCAAGTACCTAAAGTCAAGTGGTTGATGGTAGGGGTTGGGAGGGAGAAGTGCAAAGGATATCTAGGTACAAACAGGAATCAGGCAAATCCATTCCGACTCACAAAGGGAATGCTCAGCAATAAAGAGTTACAGAATTATCACAAGTAGCTGAAAAGCTAATACATAAACCTTGTTGGTCCAATTGTAATAGAACTCATTATTAATTATATTATGTTTAATTTCTGCTGGACTCTGCTTCAAAAATGCCTAACGGGCTCTTTTCTTTTTGCCTTTTCTCTTTTGAGTAGTGGAAGTCTCTCAATAAGTAAGATCATATCTTTCTTGACCAATCTGCCCATGCCTCTTACCACTGATACTGTTGCCTCTGAAACTTTCCAATTAGCTGATACCTTAGTTCTCTGGTTCTAGAAAAGGAAGAAAGATGCCAATTGCCATTTGAAACCCTACAAGAATCCAAACCAAAATAAAGATATCAAATACCAGGCACAGACTTTTATAGGGAATCATATGTTCATACAACTTCGAGGAAGTAGGGGGAAGTACATCCATTTACCAACCTTCAAGGGCTAATAGAGCTGTTCTCATAATACCTTGAAAATCCTGAGGGGTATGAGTTGCCTCTTTACTAAATCCAGTCAATTATCAGTCAATTATGGCAGAAGGAAGTAGCCAGATGATGTCTAGGCTGGTTCTGAATTAGAGGGGGAAGGGTTCTTCTATCACTTATTCCCCAAGGATTCTTCACATATCTGTCTAATTAAATAATTAATTAGTCCAAGGAACTGAATCATGGTTAATCAACACAAGTAAATTGTATGTCAAGCAAAGCAAATACATTTAAAGACTATGCTGAGTGCAGATTTTGTAGGTGTCCTCATTTCTTAGAAGCCCAAAGGTCCCCTAAAGAGCAGTGCTCTTTTTATACTTAGGTCAGAATCTAAGTGAAAAAATTAGTTCTAGTGAAAACTACTAGAATACAATACAACCAGGAGCAGACCCTGGTATTCTTTAGGTCAAGTAGGGTCTTGTTTTCCACAGAGTTGGAGTAGGGAAGCAGAGACCCTTGAGAATAGACTTGGGAATAACTATGTGCATTCTAAAAAGCAAAGTAACTATTGGGTAATAATTAAGACTAGGGAGAGCTTCCCACCCTCCAACTTGCTATCTTATGAATATAAAGAATCTAGTAGGGGAGAGGATAAAAAAGGGTTCCTTGATACAATATCAAAGAGGAGGAGAAGCAGCATATGAAGCTTATGTGAATGGGTGCATGGAGATGAAAACTGATGGAAGGATGGGAGAGACAGAGAGAGCTTGACAGATAGACAGACAAAGAGACAGAGAGAAAGAGAAAGAAAGATGAAAATGAAAATATGAAAATATAATGGAAGGTAAATAAGTCCTTTTTTCCTATTTCATAGAGGATCAAATTACTTTAAGAATTAAAAATGAATTTCACATGGATCAGACTTCTAATAGTAAAGCAATAGAATTAATATATGTTGGATTTGGTAGCTTCTTTTATTTCATATGGATTACTTACCTAAAGGCAAGTTACTTTAACTGTATCTGACTCTTTGTGATCCCATTTGTCATTTTCTTAGGAAAGATACTAGTGATGGTTGCCATTTTCTTCTCCAATTAATTTTACAGATGAGGAACTGAGTCAAATAGGATTAAGTGGCTTGCCCAGGATCACACAGCTAGATGAGTCTTCCTGATTCCAGGTCCTGACATTCTATTTACTGTGTCATGTAACTATGCCAAAACAAGATATAAATTGAAGCAAACAAGTATATTTATATGTGTACATGATATTAGATTCCTGGGGTAAGAAGAACCTCTCACCTTGTCATTTGATGATTTCTAAAATTCTTGAACTAGTAATGGAATGTCTAAGCTTTTTGTAATATTTTATGCATACATCATCAACATATTCATCCACTTTAGGACACTCTTTCCAGCCTGCCTGATCACATATCATCGGCAGCAGTATTATCATCATGAATATTTATTAAGTGCTATACTAAGAGTTATCCAAAATGAGTTACACAGGCATCCTACAGAAAATCAGAAGCTAAAACAGATGGCCTTCAAATGTGTGTCCGGGTTACTTTCTATGCCCAGTGGTCATCAGCAAATGGAGATAATTTCTGTTGACAATTCCATTTTCAAATAAGTAGTTTACCTATTTAACCAATGGCTTTTGTCCTCATCAAAATTTGTTAGCACATCAGACTGTTTTCTAGGGCTGACAAAATGGTGAATTATGCTTTGTACTGAGGGCTATAAACCCTTCCTAAAAACCCTATGGTGTGCTAAGAATTCATAGCAAAAACACCTCAGATGGGTGGGGTAATGCCAATATACTAGATGTCAGAATCATAATATAAAACCATATTGCCAGACTAGATTATTGACCCTAATTAAATAAGGCAAAATCTCAAAGGAACAAATACAAAGTCCTACATTCTATTTTCAAAATTTTCAAGGAAGAGCTAAACAGAGAAATAAAATTATAGATCAATTTCCCTAATAATTATCAATGCAAAATTTTCATGTAAAATATTAACAAATTTATCATGAGGATAATACAATTATGACCAAGTGGGATTTATATAAGGAATGCAAGAATGTTTAAGTATTAGGAAAATTATCAGAATAATCAATTATATCAATAACAGAATTAACAGAAATTTTATGATGATTTCAATATGACAAAATACAACAATAATTCCTATTAAAAACACTAAAAATCATAGGAGTCCTTATGAATGGTTTCATGATCCTCATTTTTGTTGATGATATCATCAATCTAATCAACAGAGCAAGCTTTAAAATTGTGAACAACATTGTTTAAACTGTTTGGTCCTTTTGTTAGAAATGAAAGTCTTTGGGTGAAGGAAGAAAGTAACATAATTACCTGAGATGATCAGTATTTCCAATGGGTCTGTGTATAACCCAGCAGTCCATCAGTGAAAAAATGAAGCTTTGGAAAATCCCTAGCTTGGGACTACCTTGAGGAGGTAAATGATTATACCAAAGGACAACAAACTGCCTTGGTAATGGTCCCAGTGGGAATGTTAAATTTCCACCCCTGAGGGCAAGTCATACCTTCCTCAATTCCTTATTCCTGCATATTATATCCATGACTCTTCTTAAGGCAATTTAAGATTACATATTATTAGAAAGACTGCCCAGTTTCTGCCAAATTGCTTTCAAGTTCTCCCAATGATTTTTGGCCAAATAATGAATTCTTATCCCCAAAATTTAAGAGTTTACACTTGTCAAATATATGGTTACTATATCTATTTGCTGTTATAAATCAAGTACTTATTCCATTACATTGATACATCTTTCTCTTTCTTAGCCAATATCATCTAGTTTTGATAATTACTGACTTATAATATAGTTTAAGATATGGCACTGTTAAACCTCCTAACCTTATATATTTTCCCATTAGTTCCTTTGATATTCTTGGCTTTTAGTTTGTTTTTTTTTTTCCAAATGAAATTTATTTTTATTTGTTTATTCATTTATCTATCTATCCATCTATCTATATTTATTTATTTACTCATTCATTTATTTATTTTTTGCTGAGGCAATTGGGATTAAATGACTTGTCACACAGCTAGGAAGTGTTAAATGTCTGAGGTCAGATTTGAACTTAGGTCCTCCTGACCTCAGGGCCGGTGCTCCATTTACAGTGCCAACTAGCTGCCCCTTATTATTTTTTGTAATTCAGTTAAATTCTTGGGAGGAAATTTAATTATGACTGAACCAGAATGAGACAATACATTCAATAGAAATACTAGAAACACCAAAAAAAACAACAACAACAAAAAAAAAAAAAAAACAGGTACCTTGAAGATAAAGAGCCAGAACTTTGGAAAAGTATACTTGAAACAAACTGTTAACTCAGTGGAATCGATAAGACAATGATGTTTGCATGGTGATTAATAGTACTCTAGTTCAGTATGATTGATTTAATTCTAAAATAAGGCTGTTAACTCAGTAGAATTAAGATAATGATTCTCCAGTTTACATGTACTTAGTACTTGGTATAGTTCTATAAGTTGACACCTATTCTACAAGATTGACACCTATGATGATGAACTTCATCATCATACATCTATAATTTACATCTATAATTTACATATATATACCTACATATATACATATATATACATACATGTATACATATATATGTGTGTATACATATATATGTGTGTGTGTGTGTGTGTGTATATATATATATATATATATATATATATATATATATATATATATATATATATTTATATAGTATATAAGAGTTAAGAGATCTGGGAGGGACTCAGACTGCAAGATAAAGACCTCATGGTAGCTCTCTTGCCTCTTACTTCCTCCACTGAAACCAAGATCCATTCTGCAAGACCTCCAGAAAGCTAGCCCAGCCTCAGATGAAGGAGACAGACTGTGAAAGAGACGATAATGACTTTGGACTTTATCCCTGACTATTTTCGTGGTGATTATTTTGCTGAAACCAAGGCTGATCCTCAGACCTCCAGAAAGCTAATCAGAACATTATAGGCAACTTCAAGATTCTACATGGATAATGATCTGTGATCCCACCAGGGATTTCATGGGAGTTCCATAATGGAGAAAAAGAGATCTTTCAGTACTTGGATGTTGTGGCTTAATACAAGTCCCCATAGGAACTTTGTGTAGACAACTATGGCCTAGTTTAGGAAATAGATACATTATACATACATACATACATACATATATATGTACACACATATATATATATATATAATGTGTGTATGTTTATACACATATATATGTATATAATATATATCTAGATATATATTCATATAACTATAGATAGATGAATGGATAGATAGATAAATGGACTGGCAGGTAGACAAAACAAACTTGTTGCAAATACTTTTTTTCCCATCCAAAAGCAATATAAGTATGGCTGGATAGGGGTTCATATGTAACAGAACTAGAATTCCAGAGGCCATCAGGGTTTGCCCTACAATCCTGAGAGAAGTAGTTAGCTCTCTGGAGATAGAACTGCATTTCAGTGGAAGCATGGGCCACAAAAGTAGCCCCAAAGGAAATCTAACCATATTAGAGAAACTAACTTCTTTCATAAAGTAAAAAGGGTCTCACTCCATTGGACGTCTTCAAGAAAAAGACAGGTGATTATTTGGTCAATTTATAGCAAAGATTTTTGATTCAGATATGGGTCAGATGACCTTTGAGGTCCTTTCCAACTTTGAAATTCCATTATTAGACTATTTAAATAAATGATTAAGTTGAACAAGGCATTGAGTTTGGCATCCAAGCTTTTACAACTTGTTAGAAAATTCCAGAGCCTATATTCCTCTATAAACAATATGCCTCTTGCTTCACTACTTTTTGAAACAGGCTAATTCCACTTTTAGATAATAAATTATTGGTATAGGATTCCCCATGGGGCTACAACTCTGCCCTATACTTATATTGGAATATTGATTTGCCATTGGACATCTGACTATCTTCCTCTCAGGTTTCTAAGGTTATCCATGAGTTTCTAGTTTAGTTTTTTATGATCCCCTATCCGGAGGCCTCTCCACTGATATCATCCACACAATCCAGAATTATTTACAGATATCAATGAGTCAACAGAGACTAACTGTGATGAAAGGAAAGGAAACATTAATAGAACATTTTTTCTTTTTTTGATCAAATTTATTTTATTTGAAAAAACAGAATAAGAGAAAAGAAAAATAGAAGCAAGACAAAACAAAATGAAATAAAACAAAAGAGAGTGTTATCATATGTCCAGCAGGACATTAGGAGGATATAACAACAAATAACCAATTTAAGAAAAAAAATATATATATATTAGTAGAAGAAATTATATTTATGAATCACTGTCTTTGTTTCCTTGTAACGTATTCTTTTGTTCTCTCCTGAGCATCTTTTTTACTTTATTTTTTCCTTTTCATTACCCCCTCACCTCCAAGCAGACTATAGCTAAGGATATATATATACATGCATATATACATACATATGTGTGTAGATAAATATATAATATATATATATATATACATATACATATATATATATACACATCTATAGACACCCAGACATATTTTCTTTTCATTCACCTACTGCTCCCAAGTTACAGTTAAGAAAAGATATATTTATGTATGCATATGTAGATATATGCATACACTCATATACACATACACACACATATCTTTCCTATCTCTGCTGACTCTTTCATTCAATTCTGCTCCATAACTTGGCTTACAATTACTTATTGCTATTGCCTAAACAGATTTTTCATAGTAAATACCATAGTTAGACATTCTTTCACCTTTCATTCTATCATGTAATAAATACTGCTTATACCAGAATTTTCAAAAGGCATTTGTCTACTCTATGCAAGGGTCAAAAATTGCTCTCCTTAAGTGATATTACCCACCAGAACATTTAAGCCTTCACTGTAACATATTTAATTTGACATCAAAAAATAAATACCTACAAGGTATGGAAAGTGGAATTTTATGGCACTAAAAATGTTCATTTACATTAAAGTAACAATTAAAAATGGTCTTTCTTTTTCATCTCTATATATTGCATCCTAGGAATTCTCTAATTTTGTATAACCTTAGGCCAATCGTTTCTGCTCATTATCTGATTGTATGCTCTCTGCAGGGCAGCTTTCAGCTGTTTTCTGAGAACATTGAACTTGCTTTTTCACTTCAAAGTAAAAGGACAGGTAAAGAAGGAAAGGGGAAAGGAGGCCAGAGAAAAGCTGAGCTGTATTTTTGTTTTGTTTGTTTTTTGTTTATTTGTTTGTTTTGCCTGAATAGCAGTAAACAACGACTTTTCAGCTTCCCTCACTACTCTCTACCTCAAATATTTCAGCTGTTTTTATAACATATGAAAGCTCAACCAGATGCCCAACTCAGTGACTACATCATTCACACACACAATACACATACACACACGCACGCATGCACACACTCATAATCCAAGATCTTGGAGGATGAAAGGTCTGAAAGATACCCATGTAACATAAAACATTTTCATTCATATATAAACACATGTACATATATACATATACATACACACACATACACACACATATATGTACATGTATGTTTAAAATGATCAATTATCCATCATTTTCTATAGAGTGAAAAACACAAAAACCCATATAATAAATAGGGGCATTTTTCTCCCAAAACAAGTTTCACAAACTGAAACTTGTAACATGGGAAGAAAATGGATGAATTTTGGGCCACTAGGCTAGTGGGACACTAAATCACAAAGTTTGGGGAGATCAAAGCAAGGAAGTGCATTTCATTTTGTTATTTGGTAGCTTCCTATTTTAATTAATTATTCTTGTCGATTAATACTAATCTCTGTTGTATTTATGCTGGTAAAGAGCTGCAATTATTGTTTTGGTCCTTTAAATTTGTCACAGTCTATATTCCTTGTTTTAGGTGTGTTTCTTCATCTTCTTGTTCTTTGATTATTTCTTATACTTTCATACCTTTAAGGCTTTATACATAACTATTCTGTCTACTTGAAATGCCCCTTCATATAGATCTGCCAGCCCAAATCATATATTTCTAGAAACAATCCAAATTCTACATTGTCTGTAAAATCTTACGTGAAACAACTTTCATATTGAACCTTTCCCATTTTTTTGAATTAACATGTACATCTTGGATTTTTCTTATTGCATCATTGAATTATATTTTTGCACATAGATATGTATCTATCATCTTTACTAATTAATTATGAGTGCAGAAACTATCTTATTCTTTAAAAAATATATATTCAATGCAGTATTTGAAATATAAAAGATAAGTGTGATGAATGAATGTCCTAGGTTAATGTCTTTGAGCTTTTTGTTGTTTGTTTTGTTTTTTAGGAAATTGCAAATAGGCAAATTTAGATTTGACAGTATGGCTTAGAAAAACTTCTTAGCAATAAGGACTGTCTAAATTTTCTCAGACTATAGTCACCAATGCCCATCACTTTAGAAAATCCTTAAATAGATCTTTGTTGAATATTTCAGAGGTATCTCATATAGGGTTCTAGTTCAAATCTGCTCCAGGCTAACTGATCTCTAGAGTGTCTTTTAGCTCTAAAAAAATACTCTATAATTTTATGATTGGTAATTGAATCCTAGTTATAGGCAAGCTGAATCTAACTTTTTGTATATGTTTAGTGTTGATGGCACAAGCATGAAATATGTGAATCACTATAGTTACTACAACAAATTTTCCTGCCTTGAAAAATTAGGATGATCTATGTAATATATGTGTGTGTGTGTGTGTGTGTGTGTGTGTGTGTGTGTGTGTGTGTAGCCCATGGCTTAGTAGCACCATAAGTTTTTTTGCCAAATAACCTTGTTTGACCTCCCCTTGGTCTCCATGATTCAATGTTAATATCTGATTATTTTATGTATGTGAGGGAAGTAAGGTATTAGTGCACTGAAAACCTTTAAGTATTGTTATAATGAGGTACTCTGGGAAAACATTGTATACTAAGATAGGCCCCTTAGTGGCAGTTGCTATGGCCAATCCTGTTGCCTGACAAAGACTTCAGTAGAATTTGTGATATTTTAATGTCCATTATCTTCTATTAGATTGACACATTTCTCTTTTTAAAGTATATTTTACCCTATTGGGAAAAGGGCATTTTTAAAATTGGGCAAATTTCAATTATTTTAAAATAAAGGAAAAGTATTTCCTTTCAATCTTATTAGTTTAAGGCTCTACATCTGAAGAGGATATATACTAAATATTTTTCAATTCCTGAAGACAATTGAGACTTTACTAGGCACCTTCTCTTTTCTAAAAAAAAAAATAAAAGAAAGAGGATAAGGAATGCATATAAAATAACAATTCATATATTGGGTTAGCACTTTGTTTAATGAAAGTAAAAAATAAATAATATAGTATATGGGTTAGAGTGTATCACTTTAAGGTAGGTAACATTCATTAATCTTACATATTAAATGGCTACTGTATGGTTGACATGGGTTATTGCTAGCAACATTTTCTCTCTAAGTCTCTTTAATCTAGAGCTTTCTTTTTGCCTGTTAATCATAAAAGTCGGGACAGCTAAGTGGAGCAGTGGATAGAGCACCAGCCTTGAATTCAGGAGGACCCGAGTTCAAATCTGGTCTCAGACACAACACTTCCTAACTGTGTGATTGGGCAAGTCACTTAATCCCAGCCTCAGGGGAAAAAAAAAATCATAAAAGTCAATTGAATGATTGAGAGGTTGGAGATTATAGTGGAAGACAAATTAAACTTAAACTCAGAAGACCTAAGTTTAAATCTACACTCTTCCACTTATTATTTGACTTTAGGCAACTTATTAATTAGGTATTTCTGAATCTTAAGTTCCTTATTGGTTACACATTTCTAATGAATGCATTCTAATTATATCAGAGTTGACATAAGAAAGAAGTCACAAAAAGTGTGTGTGTGTGTTTATAGGAGATCGTTTCCAAAGACCATACCCATAAATACAATATAAGTTGTTGCTTTTTTGTTATATTGTTATCATGTTATTTGATGGAGTTCAGATAGAATCAGTATTGAAACTGATTAATATCTTAATATTCTTCTTTTATACTTATTGTTGTATTACTTATTATAAAGGTGGTTAAAAAAAAACAATTATTTTTTATTAATGAATAAAATTACTAGGAAATGCGCTCCTCCTTCAACACAATTCCAGTAGAACATTCTTATGTTCTCATCAATTTACCATGGGATTTTAGTCTGTTTTTGTAGGTTTGTATATAGGATGTCCCCAAAATTTTAGGACAATTTCAAGCTTTCATATCTCAGGGAAAAAAGAAAGTGTGGATGTGTTCAGAGAAAAGCAAATAGCAAAGGCATAACTAGGATGAGGCAATCAGAGCTTTTTCCCAGGGAACTGAATATAGGTTTAATAGCTATGTATTTTAAAGATATTTTTCTTCCATATAGCTTGGGGATTCTGAGTTAGTGCTACTACATGACATGTTAAAGTAATTGGTTTTAAGATTTTGTATATTGATATTGTGCTCAAGTAATTATGGGCAAAACATTTGGTCTGTAATGATAGATCCACACTAGTGCAGTTCATATTGAGAGAGTTATCCAGAATATTTAAGTTCTAAATATTATAGGACACTATTAGTAGGAAAGTCAATATGAACCAATGTAACTAGGAAGTTCTTGTGGCAATGGGATTTGAATTGAACTATAAAGAAAGGATGGAATTTTGATAGATAATGGAAACATATATTTTGGATATGAGACACAAAATAATTAAAATACAGAAGGAGGAAAGATTGTAATGTGTATGGTTGAGATTGGCAAGGGAATAACTAGTGAAACAGAGAAGTTACTTGGACTATATACTACTCTTATCTTCAGAGGCTATACAATTTACTGATTTATATAGGGAATTTATTTTTTATTAGAGGGAAACATGCCAAGTTGAGCATTGATTGCATATTTTGGATTTTCTAGCTAGAAGATATAATTGTTATTCAATAGCTCTACTGTATTTTGTCTAATCTAGCTGGGAATTTTTCCAACAATGGACATTTGTCATCTTCCTTCACCCATTTTGAATTAGTTACAACTAACAAGTATACATGACTTGGCAGAGATTGCTGCATAGAGAATAAATAATGTGCTATTTAACAGAGATAGAGGGAGGTGCTTAGGGTACTAGAAACAGATTCTATTTTTCTTTTCCAATAGCACCAAGAGACCATTTTAATTTTCTCCATGCTAGACAAAACTCAACTTGAGGCAACTATGAAAATTTAGGGAGGAAATGTTTTCTTACATTTCATTTTCTGAAATTTCTTATGAAACAATTATATGTCTTTAAATTTAAAAATAATAAACCTGATGTCTAGACTGTGATTAAAAACTAGCAAACAAGAGAAAAAATGTACCTCTGATTTTATAGGACAAAGTGGGTCAATTTTGGTTGCTGAGTAACGTGGAGGACATTAAGCCTCTGTCTAGTAAAGATCAATCCTGGTGATAAAGAAAAATCAAATGTCAAGGTCTACAAGGAAAATACACATGTAGGCACTTATTTTTCACTGATTAAGAAGACTGCTACCTCTCCTATCCTATGTTGTTCCCTTTACTAGTGAGTAAATATGGAATCCACTAGAGACTAAGAATATATATATATATATATATATATATATATATATATATATTTATATCCAGTTGCCCTACCAAGCTACCATCTTCCCCATGATTGAACTATTTGATCAGTAGGTCCCAATTCCCTCTAATACATATAAGTCATTGTGATACAGAAAAACAAGGAAAACTCAAAACCTCCTCTGTCAAGTGGAGAGGTCATCTTTGGTTAATTCATTAACATTCACAAGATCAACACATACACACAATTCACATCACTTAAGATAGTAGATGAGGATACTACATGTCTTATTGTGTTTTCCTGTTCAGTCATGTCTTATAAAGATTTCCTTGAAGCCCTCTTGCCCAGTGTTATAAACTCTGAAGAACTTTTCATGTGATGCAAAGTGCTATTGTAAATGTTAACTAGTGATAGGTAGCATTCCCTTGTTATTTGCATAAGCTAGATCTTTTCTGGATGCCTATTCAGTTAATCAGAAATATTATCCCATATCAAAAACTTGGAATCACAAGATATGTACTGTAAAAGATTCATCTTCCTGCTATGACCAGATTTCAGATTATTTGAGATGACTGTGTCCTTGGGGATATGAGAAATATATATTTTGCTACAGATATAGATAATCATTCCAAAATAATCATTTACATATATTGTAAACATCTAGGGGGAATAATCAATGTCTTAAAAGGTCATTTTTTATATATCAAAGCATCCACATTATGCTTTAAATTTGTAACACTCTGAGAAACTAGTGAAAAAAAGGAAAGAAAAGAAAGTCTAAGCATTTACATAAAGTTGTTCTAATGGACTTTTTTTTTTGCTTTTTTATTTACAAAACATATATGTGGGTAATTTTTCAACATGGACCCTTGTAAAACTTTCCGTTCCAACTTTTCTTCCTCTTCTCCCACCCTCCCCTAGATGGCAGGTAGTCAATACATGTTAAATGTATTAAAATATATGTTAAATTCAATATATGTATATATATTTATATAGTTGCTGCACAAGAAAAAATTGAATCTAGAAAGAAAGACAAAAACCTATGAAGGAAAACAAAAATGAAAGCAAACAATAACAGAAAGAGTGGAAATTCTATGTTGTGGTCCATCCTCATTTCCCATAGTTCTCTCTGGGTGTAGCTAAATTTATCTTCATTTCTGAACAATAGTAACTGGTTCAAATCATCTCATTGTTGAAGAGAGCCACATCCATCAGAGTTGATCATTGTATAATCTTCTTGTTGCCGTGTATAAGGATCTTCTAGTTCTGCTCATTTCACTTAGCATCAATTCATGTAAATCTCTCCAAGCTTCTCTGAAATCATGACCTGCTGGTCATTTCTTACAGAACAATAATATTCCATAATATTCATATAGCACAATTTATTCAGCCATTCTCCAATTGATGGGCATCCATTCAATTTCCAGTTTTTAAGCACTACAAAAAGGGCTGTTTCAAACATTTTTGCACATGTGGGTCCCTTTCCCTTTTTAAAGATCTCTTTGGAATATAAGCTCATTAGTAACACTTCTGGATCAGAGGGTATATACAGTTTTATGACTTTTTAAGCAGAGTTCCAAATTGCTCTTCAGAATGATTGGATTCATTCACAATTCCACAACAATGAATCAGTGTCCAAGTTTTCCCACATCCTCTCCAACATTCATCATTATCTTTTCCTGTCATCTTGTGTAGTGGTATCTCAGAGTTGTCTTAATTTGCAAATTTAAGGGGATCTGATCAATAATGATTTGGAGCACTTTTTCACATGACTAGAAATGGTTTCAATTTCTTCATCTGAAAATTGTTTATTCATATCATTTGACCATTTATCAATTAGAGAATGGCTTGATTTCTTATAAATTTGAGTCAATTCTCTATATATTTTAGAAATGAGGCCTTTATCAGAATTTTTGAATATTAAAAATATTCTCTCAGTTTATTGCTTCTCTTCTAATCTTGTCTGCATTAGTTTTGTTTGTACAAAGCCTTTTTAACTTAATATAATCAAGATTTTCTATTTTGTGATCATTATTGATCTCTAGTTCTTCTTTAGTCACAAATGTATTCCTCTTCCACAGGTCTGAGAGGTAAACTATCTTATGTTCTTCTAATTTATTTATAATCTCATTCTTTATATCTGGATCATGAACCCATTTTAACCTTATCTTGTTATACAGTGTTAAGTATGGGTCAATGCCTAGTTTCTGCCGTACTAGTTTTCAATTTTCCCAACAATTTCTGTCAAATAGTGAATTCTTATCCCAAAATTTGGGGTCTTTGGTTTTGTCAAACATTAGATTACTATAGTTATTAACTATTTTATCCTGTGAACCTAACCTATTCCACTGATCAACTAGTCTATTTCATAGCCAGTACCAAATGGTTTTGATGACCACTTCTTTATAATATAGTTTTATATCTGATACAGCTAGGTCACCTTCCCTTCGATTTTTTTTTCATTAATTTCCTTGAAATTCTTGACTTTTTGTTCTTCTAGATAAATTTTGTTGTTGTGTTTCTAGGTCAGTAAAATAGTTTCTTGGAGTTTGATTTGTATAGCACTAAATAAATATATTAATTTAGGTAGTACTGTCATCTTTATTGTATTCACTCATCCAATCCAAGAGCACTTAATAGTTTTCCAATTGTTTAAATTTGACTTTATTTGTGTGGAAAGTGTTTTGTAGTTTTGCTCATATAGTTTCTGACTTTTCCTTGGCAGATAGATTCCCAAATATGTTATACTATCGGCAGTTATTTTAAATGGAATTTCTCTTTGTATTTCTTGCTATTGGATTTTGTTAGTTATGTATAAAAATACTGATTATTTATGTGGATTCATTTTGTATCCTGCAACTTTGCTAAAGTTGTGGAATATTTCTATTAGCTTTTTAATAGAGTCTCTTGTCTTCTCTAAGTATACCATCATATCATCTACAAAGAGTGATAATTTGGTTTCCTCATTACCTACTCTAATTCCTTTAATCTCTTTTTCATCTCATTGCCAAAGCTAGCATTTCTAATACAATATTGAATAGTAATGGTGATAGTGAACAACCTTGTTTCATCCCTGATCTTATTGGGAATGGTTCCAGTTTATCCCCATTACATATGATGCTTACTGATGGTTTTAAATAGAATCTACTGACTATTTTAAGGAAAAGTTCATTTATTCCTAGTGTTTTTAATAGGAAAGGGTGTTGAATTTTATCAAATGTTTTTCCGCATCTGTTGAGATGATCATATTTTTTTTTGTTAATTTGGTCATTGATATAGTCAATTATGTTAATAATTTTCCTAATATTGAACCAGCCTTGCATTCCTGGTATAAATCCTACTTGCTTGGGTTTATTATCTTGGGTATGATTTTCTGTAATCTCTTTGCTAATATTTTATTTAAGATTTTTGCATCAATACTCATTAGGGAGATTTGTCTATAATATTCTTTCTCTGTTTTCATCCTACCTGGTTTAGATATCAGTACTATGTCTGTGTCATAAAAGGAATTTGGTAGGACTCCTTCATTTCCTTTTTTTTTTTTTTCAGTAGAAAAAAGTATTGTCATTAATTGTTCTTTAAATGTTTATAATCAAATAAAATAATATTTTATTTATTTTATTTAAATAAAATAATATTTCCCCTTACTCCCCTCCTCACTATTTAACTTATGGGCACCACTTGCCTGAAGCAGTCCTTCCCCTTTTAGAATACCTCCCACTTAAAATCCCTCCCTCTTTCTTATACCTTTTTCCTACTATTTCTGCATTCCCTTCTATTTAGCCTACCTCTTCCCTTTTCACTTTTCCCCTCCCACTTTTCAATGAGGTGAGAGAGGTTTCTCTGTAAACCAAATATGTCTAATATTTTCTTTTTGTGCCAGATCTCATGAGACTAAGATTCACCCAATGTTCATCCCCCTCCCTTTTTCCCTCAAATACAATAGGTTTCCTTTGCCTCTTCGTGAGATGTAATTTCCCTCTTTTTTACCTCCCTTTCCACCTCTAGTTCCTTTTTTATATTATAACAGTAAAATCAAATTATACATGTATTTTCTATGTATGTCCATAACAAATATATAGTTCTCAAGAGTTCTTTTTACCTTTTTATGCTTCTCTTGAGTCCTATATTTGGAGGTCAACTTTTTTTGTTTAGCTCTATTTTTTGTTTTTTGGGTTTTTTTTTTTTTTTTTTCATCAGAAATAAATTTACCTAATTCATTGAATACCCATCTTCTTCCATGGAAGAAAATGCTCAGTTTAGCTAGCTAGTTTATTCTTGGCTGCATTCCAGGTTCCTTTGCCTTTTGGAATATTAGATTCCAGGCCCTTCAGTCCTTTAAAGTGGAAGTTGCTAGGTCCTGAGAAATACTTATTGTGGCTCCTTGGTATTTGAATTATTTTTTTCTGGCTGTTTGTAATATTTTTACTTGGTCTTATAGTTATGAAATTTAGCCACAATATTCCTTGGAGTTTTAATTTGGAGGTCTTTTTCAGGAAGCATTTAGTGAATTCTTTCAATGGTTATTTTACCTTCTGATTCTATGACATCTTGGCAGTTCTCTTTGATGATTTTCTGGAAAATAATGTCTAGGCTCTTTTTTTCATCATTATTTTCAGGGAGTCCAATAATCCTTAGATTATCTCTTCTAGATCTGTTTTCTAGGTCTGTTTTATTCCCTAGTGTGTATTTAACACTTTTTTTCTATTTTTTCATTTTTTCTTGGTGTTGCTTGAGTGATTCTTGATGTCTCATTGAGTCATTTATTTCAATTTGTTCAGTTCTGATTTTTGATGAATTATTTTCTTCTTTTACTTTTTACTTCTTTTTGTATTTGTCCAATTGTGTTTTTAAATAAGTTGTTTTGTTCCATGGAATGCTTTTTTTATTTCACAAAATTTTTAAGGAGTTATTTTGTTTTTCCAATTCACAAATTCTGTTTTCCTGGGAGTTCTTTACCTTTTCCATTTCACATTACAGGGAGTTGTTTTCTTTTTCCACTTTATCAAATCTTTCTTTTAATGAGTTATATACCTTTTCCAAACCCAATTGCAGAGTTTTCCTTTCTTTTCCCCATTTTTCTTCTAGCTCTCTTTTAAGATCCTTTTTAATTTCTTCTAGAAGAGCCTTGTGTAATGAGGATCAGGTTATATCCTCCTCTGGGGATTCATCTGGAGACAATCTGCTTTTATTCTCTTCAGGGTTTGAAATCTGTTCCTTTCTTTCACTATAGAATCTATCTATAGTTAGAGCTCACTTTGCCTTTTTACTCATCTTTAGAAAAAGTTGGGATCTGCTTTTATAGCAGAAAGTTCCAGGCCTCCTTTACAGGGCAGCAGCAGAGCAGTTCTGGGGTGGCCACAGCTATGCTGGAATTGTGCTGAGTCATTCCTGGTGCTGGATGCTGGGAATCATTCCATTGAGACTCTGGCACTTTTGGATTCACTCTTTACCTTTTGGAATTGTATTGGATGTTTTATAACTTGTCTGATAATCTATTGCCCTGTAACCACCACAGAGTAGCTAGGACTCTGGTAGAGTCCTCCACATAGATTCTCCATCCTGTGGAGACTGTATCCCACTCCCTCCACACCCCCCTCCAACTGCTCAGCTTGCACTGGCCTCTTCCTGTGCTTGATCAAAATAGACCTTTTTTGATGATCCTCAAAATTATCTTCTGCTGGTAATTTTCTGCATTCCCAATATTCATGGATTCTGCCAGTCCAGCACTATTTCAGAGGCTGAATTTCATATTTAATATGAGGCTAGTATGAGAGCTCAGAAAGAAGAGTTCTGCTATCTTGGCTCCACCCCCTACTGTTGTACTTTTCTTGGATGTCTCCAGAATCACATTTTAAAAGTCTGTATATCTTGTGGAATGAACATAGTTCTGCTTTTTTATTTTAATTTGCTTCCAAACGTGTTTTGTTTTCAAAAATTCTGGGTAGCTTAAACAGTAGCACAGCAGCTATCTGATTCTTAGTTTGCTTCCTTTATTTAATTGACATACTCTTTCAGACTAATACCTAACTAAATATGATTTCCTACCTCAAGTCCTTTACAATATAGCTTGCTTTTTATCATCACATGAAGATAAAATTATAGGAATCTAGGAAATTCTGGATAGTCAATTAGAAATCAAGTCTAAAAATTCTTAGGGGAGAAGAGAAAAATGTGCTTTTGGTTGGATAAAATCCCTAGAACTCCCAATATTTGAGTGGCCTTCATTTTAAGCATGTGGCAAAAAGTGGGCTATGCCTCATTTAGAATTCTAAACCTGGCATATAGTCAACACTTAATAAGCATTTGTTGACTTTTTAATAAAAGTCTTCATTTTGAGCAAGTAGCAAAAGGTGAACTATGCCTTATTTAGAATCCTAAACCTAACCATATAGCCAACACTTAATAAGCATTTGTTGACTTTGTAATAAAAAGTGAGCATTAAAGAATTTAGACATTCAGTTCTATTGCTTATACAATTTTAATGGTGCCTTTATATAGTTTGGTTAGGAGTAATAGCTCATAAGACACTTTACAAAATTTAAAAATAATTGGAGAATGGAAAAGCATCAGGGATCTGCAAGGAAATGAATCTCTTCTCAGAGTCTGAATCACCATCTCTTCCCAAATCACTCTCCTTTCTTCCCTGTTGCTGCTCAAGCAGATGAATATGAGTAAGGAAATAGCATTCAGTGTTGCTTTGCCTCTTCTCTCTCCTTTGAAATATCAAAACCTACTTTTTCTCTTCTTTTACTAGAGCTTTATCTTAGGTATTACATTTGGGAACAGTTCTCCCCTACACCTTCTACAACTGATGTCACTGCCTTCCATCCAATCATAGACATCTCCTTCATAGATGCAATTACTGGATTATATTATAGGACATACATTTTATTGAGCCTCATTCCAATAGATTCCATTTTATCTTCTTATCACCACTCCTTGCCTCTTCTACATTTTTATTTGCATCAGAAATAAACAAAATATCACACAAGCCTATAGATAGACATTATTCTATAGTCTCCTATTCTTTTCTCTACAAGATCATCTGTTTTTCTCTTCTCTTTCCTTTACCTCCTACTTCACTTAGTGTTTTGCAGGCCTATCAAAACCAAGAGACACATTGTATTTCATCTTGATAAACTAAGTCATCTCAAGACATTATTAGGAATATCTTGGTATCATACAAGTGAGTAAATTGTGGAATATGTGGCCTTGAGGTAGTTACCTTATTCACCAATAAGGTGACATAGAGTAACAGGAAGTTTATTGCAGATGCTTGGGATAAAAACCAGAGATTACCCAGTCTATCCTCAAATAATTTGGGAATATAAACAACTCACAATCAGAAAATATTTAGTGTTTTATCAAGGTACAGTCATGATGAGGGTGGTGATGTGCTTATAGTATTGTGAGATGATAACATATTTGCATTGGGTCCAAAGAGCATTGGGTAAATTATGGAATTAAAGAATCATAGAATCTCACATTTCAAATGCTTCTCAGAGGTACTTTAGTTTAACCTGCATCTGAGCAAGCATTGATTTTTTACAACCACCTTGAAAAATGGCCATCCAGCTACCACTTAAAAGTCTCTAGTGATGGAGAACTCACTTCTGAAAAACAGAGTACTTGATTTCCAGCCAAACAGAATTAGTTTAGAGAAACTCCTAGTTTATAGTGATTTATGTATTTGAACCTTGAAGTTCCCTTTAGATTATCCTCACTCTTTTTGGCCTTCTATTCCTTTTACCTATGTCCAAGCTTTACATTCCTTGAATATATGATCATAGCAAAATTTTGCTGGTGATAGTGCATTTATTTAGCACACACAACTTTTCTGTACATTACTGCCATCTATGCTCCAAACTTTCATAGGATAGAATGCCTTGCTTTGTTGAATTTGAATCACAATCATAATGGAAAACAGAAAAGGTAGATACAGAAAGCAAAACATGGAAGACTTAGAATGCAGGACAGTGGATACTGAACTTAGATAATTCAATATTTAGATGGTATTTAGACTGTTGAAGATTTTTGAAGAGAAGATTGACACTGCCAGATCTATTCCCACACGATTTTATTTTGACAGTAGTATATGGAAGGATTGAAGATGGGGATGAGGGTAGAAATGGAAAGATTTTTTAGGAGGCTTCTTGAGTACCTCAGGTAAATGGAAATGGTATCTAAACACTAATGTATGGTGGTAGGAAAAGAGAAGATTACATATATATATATATATATATATATATATATATATATATATATATATATATATATATATATATATATATATATATATATATATATATTTGTATATGAATTGAATTAGGTGACTAAAAAGAAGAGGATAGATTCTTAGGAAATTTCCACATCATTGCTTGTGTAAGAGAATAACTAAGAGTCTGTAAAGACAGACGAGTAGATATGAGGGTATGAGAAGAGTTTGGTGTCTCTGAAGCCAAATGAAAGGAGATTGTCTAGTTCAAGAGATGATTAAAAGATGTGAATTAAATAAGGATAAAGACTAAAGAGAGTCATTCATTATGCTATTGGGTACCTCTAAGAGAACACTGTCAGTCTAAGAGAACACTGTGTGATGGGAGTGGAATTGAGTTACTCAGTAAGTATATGGAAAAGACAGTTGGATTAGATATCCTTATAGGCAATTTCTCCCACAAATTTAACAGTGAAGAGAAGGGCAGAAAAGAAATGGAGACATCCATGACTAAGTTAGAGAATAACAACTACTATAATTTGATCAAATGTTGATTTTTTTGTGTGAGGAAAAAAAGAATGGTAAATTAGATTCATATTTTTGAGCATCTTAAGTACTAAAAGTATTCATATGTGATTTAAAAATGGTGAGCTAATGAGTATCTTTAACCAGAAGACATAGTCAGATACATACATTAGAATGATTATTTTAGTACAGGTATGTAGAATAGAATAGAGAAGTTATAGTTTAACTTGATAAGTTCATTTTCCCTCAACAAAAATTAAACTAATCCAGGTGATAGATGATGAGGTCTCAGTGGAAAAGAAAATTTGTAATAGGGAAGTTATTATATAGTTGATGGGTCAAATGCAAGAAATAAAATTGATTTAGAAGTGACAGGTCATAAGAGGGTATCTGAGGGAGATGGAATGCTCAGAAAAGATTTTAAGGCTCTCAGCCAAATGATTCAAAAGAATATAATAGCATCAGTAAAGATAAATAAATTTGTAGAAAACACCTAGAGGGCTGGGATGAAGATACATTGAATTTTGGAACTATGTTTGGAACTATGTTTTGGAACTATATGAACAAATAATTGGGTAAGGGGGAATACACAGAAAATATTTGTAATCAAAATACTTGATCGTGAGGGCTCTCCCCAATCATGAAATTTGGAGGTTAAACATTTTGCAAATATCTTCATAAAGGCAATGATTGATTGCTTGCAATGAGTGAGATTACTAAGGGAAAAAGCATAGACAGTGAGGGGAAGAGGAAAAAAAGAAATAAACATTTTTTTTAAGTTTCTACCATGTGTCAGGAACTTTACAAATATTTTCTCATTTGATCCTGACAACCATCCTGAGGAGTAGTTTATTTTATTATCTTCATCATACAGTCTGAGGAAACTGAAGTTATCCAGGAAATGTCTGAAGTGAGCTTTGAGCTCAGGGTTTTCCTGACTCCAAGCCAAGCTTTCTGTCCTTTATACTATCTAACTGCCTAGCAACTAAGATTTGGAGAAGCCCACATTTAAGTGTCTGGAGAACGAAAATGTTAAGTGGTCAGTTTTCATGTCCATTCTTCTCCTAGCAATTCTACTTTTATTTTCATCCTTAAATGTCTTGGCCTGTATTTGGCATGTTGCCTTTTGCATTCTTCTATCTCCATTTGATGAGGAGGTCAAAAAATGTGTTGACTAATGTTTCTTGGGAGGTCTTTCAGTGTCCTTATTTTTATTTTTTTTAAATTTTTTCTTTTATTATTTTTTCTGTGTTTTATTTTGTTTTTTATTAATTTTTATAATTATAACGTTTTCTTTGACAATACATATGCATAGGTAATTTTTTTTTTTATAACATTATCCCTTGTACTCCCTTCTGTTCCAAGTTTTTCCCCTCCTTCCCTCCACCCCCTCCCCTAGATAGCAGGCATTCCCATACATATTAAATATCTTATAGTATATCCTAGGTACAATATATATGTGCAGAAGCGAATTTTGTTGTTGTTGTTGTTGCAAAGGAAGGATTGTATTCACAAGGCAAAAATAATCTGGGAAGAGAAAAAAAACAAAACAAAAACAAAACAAAACAAAACAAAAAAAAACAATGCTCACAGTTTACACTCATTTCCCAGTGTTCCTTTTCTGGATGTAGCTGATTCTGTCCATCATTGATTCAGTGTCCTTATTTTAAAATTAATTTATGTTGGTTAAAGATCTGAATAAATCTATCATAGTTTTCTAATTTTATGTTATTTTTATAGAACATAAATAAGGCAGAAAGATTAAGTGACTTCCACTAATTATGTATAAAATTAGCAGTAGATCTCAGGCGATCTAGATTCTAGTCTGTATTCTTTCCACCATATACAAATAAGAATATTCATTAAAATCACTGTAGTGTTGACTTTACTTATGCATAACAGATTCACTCAAAGCCAAATTTTTGACACAAATATTGATCCCAATTATATATTTTCTGATGAAAGAGTCCCCATAGATCTTCTTAATCCGCCTCCTAAACATGTATCTTCCTCTTCCCAATGCGTGATATTCATGTCCTACATGAAGACTTCTAGTGAAGTAAAACTCACTAGCCACTGAGATAGGCCATTGAACTTTTTTGACATTTCTATTATAAAATGTTTTTATTTATTCCTATCTGCAATATACCTAGCAAAAGACGAACTTGCAATTTTCCTTGAGCACAAATCATATCATCTACTCACTCTAATTTTCTTTTTTTTTTTAATTTCTGTCTGTTGTGGGTATTGAATCAGTTTATAATACTAATACTTTGCCCAAATCTGAGATTTCACTGCTGCCAAGGTTTTTTCTGTCTGTTGTGGGTATTGAATCAGTTTATAATACTAATACTTTGCCCAAATCTGAGATTTCACTGCTGCCAAGGTTTCTGAATTAAGGAATACTCTCTATCGATGTTAGCTGGTCTGCATCTGCTAGTCTAGTAGAGTTGCCTGAAGAGAATTGAGAGAGTAAGTGTATGGGAAAAGTGATTTATTACACTACTTTGGGGGGGGAAATATTATACTGTATAAATCTAACCTCATATGATTAAAGGTTGATTGTGCCTAGATGCTAACTTGACTTCTGTAACTCTCTAGGAAAACTGGAGATGGCTGCAAGGTATTTCTAATTCCCCCAAGCACATGAACTACCCAAAACATTATTGTTTTTGATGATCACACCAGGAACTCCTAAAGAGTTTACGCCAAAGTTCTGTTTTGGGTTGCAATTTTAATATCTCTATCTACCTGGCTTTCCTGTTGTCCTCTCAGTGAAGTTTTTTAATTGATGTATGTGTGATTTGTGTGTGGTATTTTTGTCCAAATCCTATATAATGTTAAATCTTTCAGATTCTTGGGAGAAAATCACTCCCTTTCCATGTTTTTCTTCAAGTAATCAAAAAAAAGTCTTTTAAAAAATTAATTTCAGGTTTGGGGTTTGCTCTTACAAATAACATGTGCCTTCCCTCAGATGTAATATAGGCAGCAAGATGGCATGGTGGACAGGGTGCTGGGTCTGTAATTAGGAAGATGTGAGTTAAATTCCAGCCTAAGATACTTTTTTTAGCTATATAATCCTGAGTGAATCATTTGTACTCTATGTACCTCAATTGCTTCATCTGCAAAGTAGGGATAATGCTAGCAGCTATTTTTCAGGGTTGTTGTGAGGATCAGATGAGATGATATTCATAAAGTACTTTGCACAGTGCTTGGCATATGAAAAGTACTATATAAATGCTATTATTTTTGTTATTATTACCATCATTATTACTATTATTAAAAAGGACCAAATCTTTCTGACACTCAGAGTGGCTTTCTCTCCACTGAAACTTGTAAGCTTTTTAATGCTTTATCTTGTTTTTATTGCAAAAATTATGTGAATGAGGTACTTAAATTTATTCCAATTTTACAGGTGAGAAAACTGAATCTTATTTGAACCTGGTCATTCAGTCAGTATATTTCACAAATACAAATTGATCTCAGGTCCCACTTGCATTTCAATACAACAGTCTTTCTATCATATTTGGATTGATTGACCACATAAATCCTATTAATGCCTCTTCTTCGTGTCCTAAGGACAACATATTTTCCTCCAGAAATTTGTTTTGAGGTAGACTATTGTACAGTTAGTAATGAAAGTCAATGAAGATGGCTTGACAATTTGTAACAGGTAGCTCTGTATCTTTGGAATATCTTCAGGCTTTTCCCCTTATTGCTGTATAAGTGAGAGGTCAAAGCAAACATATTTACTTAAACTTTTCTTACAATATTCATCTAATAATAGAATAAATATTTATTAGCATCACCATCTATCTGGTTGATAGTACCTTAATATTTTAACTCTTTCTCCTAATTATGGATCACACAATTTTAATACACTGAAAATGTGTGTATTATATTTTTTTATTTAGAATTTTTTCCACAGTATATATGCATGAGTAATTTTTTATAATATTATCCCTTGTATTCATTTTTCCAAATTATTCCCCCCTCCCTCCACACCTTCCCCCCATGACAGGCAATCCCATACATTTTACATATGTGTGTATTATATTTTAACATTTGTTTAGCATAATTAACATCTAACAAAGAAAAAATAGGATTTGACCCTCCACTCACTCCATCCACCCCCTTTCATCTGTACTGAACTGGCATAGTTAAGCATATTGGCCAAGATATCTTGGAATCATTTGCAATGTTAATACTGAGTTGTCACTTAAAATCTGAGCTACTTAAATTACTTGTAAGCAGGGAACATACTTTGGGGGAGCATGGGAATACAGAGGCAAATAGAGATAATTTATAGAGTATATGGATCCAAGATGGAACTTATAAGGGTACACATTTGCAACTTCAGGTGCCATAGGTAATCTGCCCTGGGGGAAATATATATATATATATACACACACAATACATCCTTCTCAATAGGGGAGATCTATATTTTTCTGCTTGCATAATAGAAAACATTAAGTAGAACTCTTGGAACAAGCATATTTCCAGGAAAGTTCAGCATTAAGCATTAGACTACTGATTCTGGTGACCAGGTCTGAATTAATTTTGGAAGAGTACTGACATTGCTACTGTCAAGCAGCTACTGAAAAGGAGACAATTAATTGATAAGTAAGGTCAGAAATCACATTCTTGAGATTCTTAAGTCCAGAAACTTGAATTAGACTTCTTTCCCCAGGAGCTAACATGTGGACTAGGGGATCGTTAATGGGTAGTACCTAAGTAAATCAGGGAAACAACTCTTGAATTTAACAATTTGCTTTTGAGTGATATTTTTTCTTCATTACAATGTTTTCTAATGTGGTACCTATCCTATCACCCACACCCTGGGGTCAGGTAGCCAACAGATTGTGAGAATATTGAATCTTCCACTGATATGTTCTTCATATCTGCTACATTCATAGAATATTAGGGATGAAAGTGCCTTATATATTATCTAGTATAATTATACTACCTTTCACCCCCTCATTTGATGTAGTAGAAAGTCAGATTGTGGTCAGAGGATCTGAAGGAACATTATATCTGCTATTAGATTCCCTAGGTTTAAATCCTTGTTCTTACACTTGCCACCCATATAACTCTAGACAAATTACTTAAGCACCCTAAATCCCATTTTCCTGATCTATATAATTAATGCATTAGACTGAATTGTCTCAATGTGTGTGTTTGTTTGTCAACACAAATCTAAAGTTATTGTCATCTTATAACCATTTTTTAGTCCCATCTCTCATTTAGATTATAAGATTGTATTACTCCACAGAGGTGTGGTGAAGAGTATGTTTTATAAACTTTAAAATGCTAACCAAATGGCATTTTTAAATACTTTTTGTTATGTCTGACTTTTCAGATCCCTT
Organism: Sminthopsis crassicaudata; assembly: GCF_048593235.1. Classification (NCBI taxonomy): domain Eukaryota; kingdom Metazoa; phylum Chordata; class Mammalia; order Dasyuromorphia; family Dasyuridae; genus Sminthopsis; species Sminthopsis crassicaudata. The sequence continues at coordinate 324,499,436 of NC_133619.1, read as the reverse complement.
TTGGGACTTTTTTGGCAAAGATACTGGATTGTTTGCCATTTCCATTTCAAGCTCATTTTACAGATGAGAAAACTGAGGCAAATAAAGTTAATGACTTGCATATAGTCACACCCTTTTCCATCATAAAGTACTTAGCACAGTGCTTGGCATATAAAAAGTACTATATAAATGCTATTATTTTTGTTATTATTACCATCATTATTACTATTATTAAAAAGGACCAAATCTTTCTGACACTCAGAGTGGCTTTCTCTCCACTGAAACTTGTAAGCTTTTTAATGCATTATCTTATCACACATACACATCTAGTGATTATCAAAGGTTAGACTTGAACTTAGGTTTTCCTGTCTCTAGTCCTAATACTCACTTAGCTGCCCACTACAGAAGTTGGATTTATTTTTTTAAAAAATATGGAAATAGTGAGACTTAGACTATAAGTAATTTAGCCAAGGTCATACATTATGTTAATGAAAGATCCAGGACTGGAAACCCAGGGATAATGACTCAGTTCAATAGCTAATATTATAATCATTTCATAAAGTAAAATATCTTTGATAAAAACAAGCTTGACTTTGTTTTTCAAAACCAATATTTTAATTTTTAATCCAGTTTTCTTTTATCTTAAGTAAAAGTTCCTTTTTATTTTCAGTAAAAGTAAAAACCTTTGTTTACTTTATTTTTCTTCAAAACTCCCAGACTGCCATATGTAGTTATCTCTAGAAGGAAAAATAAACACATGGTCCTTTTTTGGCCATGAATCACTGAGGGAAATAAAGTACTCTATTGAATGTCTATCCAATTGCTTTCTTTTACCCACAGGATTCTGCTTATACTTTTTTTTTTTTATTTTTAAAAGTAATTTATGGAGAATAATTCTCATCATTATCTGTATGCCACTTAGTGTGGGTATAATTCACATAAAGACCTACATAGAGAGATTTTTCTCTATATGCATCTAATCCACAGCTGCAGATATTCTATCTACATATACATCTGTGATCTTCATTTCTTCCTTATTGGCAACTTGAAGAGTATTGCTTTTTGCTTACTGAATAGGAATGAATGATTTCAACTTAAGTTTCAACTTTGGCCCTACACTGTGCTCTGTACTCAATAGTACACTGACCTGTTTATGTCTATCTGATTAAAAAAAGTGTTTCCTCTCTCTTATTTTCCTTTTTCCAATCCTTTCTTCACCCTGATATTCACTTAATATTCTTATCATCATTCTCATCATAGCACATGCTGACCAAAACATGACTACTTCATTGAATTTATTTGATCAATCAGTAAGTATTTATTAAGTGGCTAATAAATGTCTGACATCATTCTTGACACTGAGTTGATACAAATTAGAAAGTTATATAGTCACTTCTATCAGTAAGCTTACATTGTGCTGAAAGGAAGAATGCAACATATCCCATATTCTTAGGTAAGGAAAAATAGCAAAACACAAAACAAATATATCATAATGGTAATGGAAGTACTAATATTTATAAAAAGTCAAAAAAGACCACCTAAAGAAGAAAGAATATTTGCGCTTATCCTTGAAAGGATTTTTAAAAAGGCAGAACAGAGTAGAAAAAGTATTCCAGAGAAAGAAGTCTATGCAAAGTCATAGAAATAAGAAATGGAATATCGTATACCAAGAATAGCAAACAGACCAGTCCAACTGGATTACAAACTTATGAAGTAGGGAGTCAATAAAGGGCTTTAAATGTACATAGAAGTCTGTGTTTTATCCTAAAGGCATTGGGTAATGGGTAGACACTAAAATATTTAAAAGATGGATGGTCAAATATATATTTCAGGAATATCATTTTGGCAACTAAATTGAGAATGGACTAGGAAAAGGCAAGACCATGCATAGATACCCTTTAGGATAAGACAACTGTCTGAGTTGTTGAGATAGAATCAATAAGATTTGGCAACTGATTATATTTGAGAAATGAGTGAGAATGAAAGATTGTAAATGGGTCCTAGGTTTTGAACTTGAATGACTGAAAGAATGGTGATACCTTTAGTAGAAATCATTAAGTGTGGATTTGGGGAGAAAGTACATGTTATGTTTTGGGCATGTAGAGTTTGAGATGCCTCTATGGAATAAACAGGTAGAAAGGTAGAGATGGCTGCTCAAGAAATAAATAAGGCTGAATTTATCTATTTAGGAATCATATGCAGAGAGGTAGTAATTAAATATATGTAGGTGAGATCATCACAAAAAATGGCAAGAGAAAGAGAGGAAAGAAAGGAAGGAGGGAGGGAAAAAGAAAGAGAAGAAGAAAGCAGAGAGGAGAGAGAGAGAGAGAGAGAGAGAGAGAGAGAGAGAGAGAGAGAGAGAGAGAGAAAGAGAGAGACAGAGAGACAGAGACAGAGAGACAGAGAGACAGAGAGACAGAAAGAGACAGAGACAGAGACAGAGATGGAGACAGACACAGAGAGAGAGAGGGGGGCTGGAGGGAGACAACAAGCACTCAATTTAAGGTTCTAATATACAATCACACATAAGGGCTGGGATCATTAACCTGAAAAGGAAACAGGAAAAATTTTATAATCTATAGGAAGTTTGCCACAATTGAGGAGAATTATTAAAATGAAGGGTTACTAGAGAGTGGTGAATAGTCAAGAAGAGTATGTACTGGGAGACCATTGGCTGTCCCCCAACCTTCCCCCTGCCCAAAAAATTAAAAAAAGACCATTTGTAATTCTGGAGAGATATTTCATTTGAGCGGTGAGGAGGAATCAAGATTGTAAGGGTTAAGAATTGAACTAACAGAAGAAAACATAGTTGGTAAGTGTAGACAGATTTTTCTTGGAGTTTGGCTGCAAAAGGAAATAAAACACATACCCCATCTGGCCCCATACTTTTTCTCCAGACTCAATTCTCACCACTCCCCTACACAAACCCTCTGTTCCATCATAACTAATCTTCTCACTATCCCTGAAAATACTTTATTTCTCCATGTCTGAACCTTTGTTCATGTCAATGTATCTTCTCAGAATGTCTTACTTCAATCCTCAGTTGCTCAAATCTTAGACAATCCTTCAAGACTCATCCAAGAATGAGTCTTTTCTCAAATGGAGTCTTAGCAGATCACCCCACCTAAAATTGATCTCTCCCACTTGCTGAATTCCTATTCTGTACCGGTTGTATATCAAAATAATTCAGAGAATACTGTTATATTTTCTTATGGACATATCTTTTTGTTCTCCCCATAGTGGCTGAACTCCCAGTAGGGGTTCCTTACAGATTTTTTGATTGACTCAGTGACTGACTTAATGGAACAGAATCCAACTGAAATATGGAAAAATTATCTTCTTTTGGCTATCCACACTTCATATAGTTGTTGGTGATCATTATGATAAAGGACATGTTATGACAGATCAGAGAGATCAGCAAACCTAAGACTGCTCAGGCGAAAGATTAGGCCAGGTTAAGATTCTTCCTATGCCTCAACATCCTGAAAGAATGTCTTTTTGTCACCTAAACAGAGATGTGTAAGAAATATCACAATGGCTGTTCTATCCAGCCAAATAAAGTTTGTTTGGATCAATCAACTTTTCCCTTTGACAGGAAATGACCTGATGAATCAAATTTATACAAGCCAGCGGCTTTATTACTAGTATTCTAAGCTAAACATTACATACTAAAGCTAGAGGCAGCTTTTTATATGTTTCTAAGTCATTTCTACCCACACACTTTCCACCCACATATATTTATATCTCTATCTTCCTTAACTGAATTATAGTCAAATACTTCATTGCAGATAGTTTCAGCCAGGAGGACATGCCCCGGGGAGTTTATTCATAGTCAAATGTATTATTCACAAACTTGATCTGATCATATGGAATTTGTCCTATAAACATCAGCCCTGAGGAAATTCCATTCATAAACATAAATGATTATACTTAAAAGAACTATATTGAGGAAAACAAAGGGAAAATGAATAAACTTGAAAGAGATGAGAATAGCACAAGTTTTTAATGCTAGAACACATAGAAGGAACTGCTAGAATTATATTTTACTGCCTCTTCACCTCTTTCCATGACATTGTTTCCTTTCCATGGTGCACTAGGTTTGCTTCACAGTTCTGAAGGGAGGAGATGATGCATTAAGTACAGTATGGTGAGTTTATAATGATAGTTTCCATGACAACCAGACAAATAGTTTCCATAGTTTTTATTTGTGTTTTAAACAGAGGGGCTCTAGGCAAAGATTTCATAGGAATAGTGAATACAGTGGAGATTGTTATAAGAATTTTTATTTTTATCAAGTTCAAATCACATTTATTTACTATATCCCATTAAATTATAAAGCAACTCCATTTACCAGCCAGAGTATACTTCTACATAATCTGGGTATCTCTAGCATTACTTGGCCCAAAGATTCAATATTATCATAAGGCTCATTATAAGATTATAGATGTTAGGATCTTCCTCATTTTAGGGATTAATAAATTGAGGCCCAAAAATGTCAAATAATTTGATCAATGTAAAAGAAATGTGATTAATTATCTCATCTGAGATTTAAACCAAGGTCCTTTTACTCCAAACTCACAAACTCCAAGAATGGCCCATTACATCATGCTATTTTTAAAAAATCTAATATGTAAAACTCATTCAGAGTAAGAACTTTTTCTCAAACTTTTTTTTTTTTCCAGTAGCCATAGCATCAATGAATAAAACAAGATTTTCCTTGGATTCATGATTTAGTCATAAAGACTGATACTGTAAGAAAATTAGGATAACAAGGGATAGTCTACCTCTAAGATTTATAAAAAAGGAAGCAGTTTATGGTCAAAGTAGAATTAGAGAACATTATGAAATACAAAATGGAAAAACATGATTTTCCAACATTCCATTGCAAGATTCCCTATGGTGTCTTGACAAATATCATTCGTGCCTCAATGACTAGGAATTCCCCTTTTGCACTTGTGGATTGAGAGGCCCAGCCCCATTAATGTTACACTTCTTACATGGAATGGAGGTCAGCAGATTGCTGTACAATTGATACCTCTGCTACTCCCTTCTCTCACTCTGCAGAAAGAAACCTATCTATTATTAAAAACCCTATTAGTAGTGGTGAGATTGCACTGTTCCCTCTCACTATCGCAGCTGAGTGTTATCTAATTGGTTTTTATTACTTCGAAAACCCAGGGAGTGTGGAGCTCAAATACACATTTGCTAACGGTTGTGTTCTTCCCTCTTGTACTCATTGGAGATGCTTTTAGATCATTTAGATTTTGTCAGCAAGAAAAGGGAGGAAAAATGCCAGAAAGCAGTTTGGCCAGTACCACAGAGTTACAGAGGTACAAAAGGGAATACAGACCCAAAGGTTTAGAATTGCTATGAGAATATTGATGCTTCTCTAAATTGATATAAAGCATTTTTGAGGATTTTCCTAGACTGAAATGAAATAAAATTTGCTCACCGAATTGTGTTGCTACCATGAATAACTTATTCAAAAGACTGTTTACAATTTTTATAGGCTTGATCAGTTTATATATGTTCCTCGTTAATATTTTTAGGGAACTTTTTTTTTCTTTTGAATAGTATTTTATTCTTCCATTTTCAAGTAAGGATAGTTTTCAACACTCATTTTTGTAAGATTTTGAGTTCCAATTTTTTTCTCCCTAAAACAGCAAGCAATCTGATATAGATTATATGTGAGAGATTTTCTCTAAAACATTGTATGCAATACTAATTCTTCAGAATCACACATATGCAACAAGCATGTATCACTTGACCAGTTTCTATTATTGCTGTATTCCTTTCCTGCTTATTTCCCCTTGAGATGTATAATGAAGTTTTGCCTAAAATAATTTGCTTCTTTTTCCCCTAGGAGAGTAATTTCTTTTTACCCCTTTAAATCCATTGCCTTAAGGCACAGAATAATATGGAAAAATTCCAGTTTTGCTCCATCTTAAAAAAAAAAAAAAAAGCCTACATTTCAGGGCCAAATATCTTGAGTAGGTTTAATACAGAGACTTCCCATTTACTCACCACCTCCTTCTCCTTTCTTGACCCCTTGAAATTAGGTTTCAATTTCATTCCACTGAAGATGTTCACTCTATGTCAAGATTGGGTGGCATCTTTTCAGATGTTTCCTTTCTTGATCTCTCCCCTGCTTATGACATTGCTGGTTACCTATTTACTCTAACATCAGTATCTGCTCTCTGATAACCTCCTCTATTATTTTTTTTCTTTTTTTATTCTACTTTTTGTCTCCTTAACTGACTCTTGTAACCTCTACCCATTAACTGTATGCACTGGGCCCTGAAGGAAAAGAAAAACCAGCTCTAAAATATAAGGCAGTACTTGCAGGGCAATGTGTAAGTGGGGTTACAGGGAGTGCTGACAAGAGTGATAAATGAATGTCACTTCTTCCTAAGATTCAATGGCATGATCCTCCCCTTAGTACTTCAGGCTCATCTCCTCAGTTATTTTCAATGGCTTCCTCTCCTTTGTTCCCAGTACACTTACCTGTCACCAAGTCCTGCAAATAGTACCCTTTTCTATACAGTTCTCCAGCCACAAGGTTAAAAAAAAAGTCTATAACCCTCTCATTGCTGAATGACTGCAATTGCCTCCTAGCCAGTTTACTTGGTTCTAGTTTATCTTCACTCTTCAGTCCTTTGTTATTCAATCATGTCCAACTTTTCATCACCCATTTGGGATTTTCTTGGAAAAGAGGCTAGAACAATTTGTCATTTCCTTTCCCAGCTCACTTTACAACTGAGAGAAACTGAGAAAAAGCAGAACTTGAGTGACTTGCCCCAAATCACCCAACTAATAAGCATCTAAGATCAGATTTGAACAAAGGTTCTTCCTGATTCCAGGGCCAGTGCCCTATCCACTGTGCCATGGAGGTATTTCTCACTTCAATCTATCCTTCCCTCAATAGGAAGACTCCAGTTCTCAAAGCATGGTTTTAGCACATTGTTTAATATATGAAATTTTGGGATTATTTACATTTATCTTTCTGATAAAGACCAGATTCCTCACCATATTTACCTCCCTAAGAACTCTTCTTTCTATCCATTCTAGATTTAGATTTGACTATAGCTAAATAGGAATATTTTCTGGCCCCTTCTCAAACTTTCTTTCAACTCCTAATAGATCAAGAAATATAATATATGTAAAGCAATTTGAAAAACATAGTATTTTATAAATGCTAGTAGCAGCAGCAGCAGCCTTTCTGCTGTTCCAAATTGTGTATCACTCTCCACTTTTTGTTACCTAAGACATATCATCATCAAAGGTACACCTAAGAAATACCTCTTCTTTCTAATCACTCTGTGCATTGTAGTACCCCTTTCAGATTTATTTTGTTTTTAAAAAGCTATATTAGGATCTCTATTTCCATGGAATTTAAAAAAATACATTCTTATGTCTTTTTTGCATGTGTCTGTTTTGTGCTTTAGAAAAATTTAAAATACTTTTATTGACTCCAAATAAGGGAAAAAATAAAGTCCATGTTATCTTTACTGATTTCACATGGTTGTTATATAACTATGCACTAGAGAATTCAAATTTCTCTGAAAGAATCAAAATGAATATAATGGAGAGATAGAAGGGAACATCTAGATAGATAGTATAAAAACAAAATATATAAAATAAAAGCTATTTTTTAAAATAAAAAATAAATATAACATAAGGGACAATGGAGAAGCATTTGACAGATATTAATCAACTGCAAATCAATATAAACAAGGAACTAAGGAGGAGAAATTAATTATTTTATTATAGAAATTGATGAGAAGAGAATAAAATAGTCTAATCATATGATTAAAGGAAGGGACAGCTGCTGGAATCCCATGTTCCAATGGTGGTCTCATTCTGTCAAGAGAAAGTTAGGAAAGGCCCATTCTATTGGGTGAATTCTCTGAATGGAATTTATGGCATGGCAAAAATAAAATTTGAAAATGATGGGTAGGCATAAATGGGATATACTGTACCACTGGACAAATACAACCTGATGAAATCAAACATCCATTTGACTACTGTTTGAGGCTATGTGTACTCTCTAGGACAGAAATTATATCTTTTAATAAATTCATTCTCTCCTTCTACTTTTATGACAATAGCCTGAACGTAGTTAAATTTCTGCAAAAATTTTTGATTTTTTTTTCTTTTCATAATCCATGCATTGTGGGGTGGAAGGTTTCAAACCTTACTCTCTTACTTGCCCATGACATACATTCAATGTCAACATTTATTGAATATCTAATGCTATAGAAAAGGCACTCATTGATAAGGATTTTAAAAAGAAGCAGCTAATTCTGCCTTTAAATTACGTCTATTCTTTTGGGAAAGCTTCTGAGGAGAATGGCCATCACTAATTGTACTTACAATTTGAAGAACTGTCACCACAATGTGTTTCTTTCCCCCACCCCACATCTTCTATTTTATTTAATCTTTTAAATTTCTTGTAGCACTCTTATGGAGTAGGAAGATGTAGGGATCAGGTATGGGAGTCTCATGTAAAGCATTGTCCTAGTGGGGTCATCAGATTGGCTCCTTGCCATGCTGGAGGCTGTACTTTTATAATTAGGAAGTTAAAAGATAATTATGGAGATTAATCCCTCAATCACTGTGGCCTGTGAACTCTGCCAACCAAAACCCTGATTGTCAAGGACAGTGCTGCCATGCAATGCAAGGACAGGGAAACCCCTTCCTCATCTGTCTTTCAAACCATGAACTACTGATTCACCCATCCCCAAAGAGGCTTTTTCAAGCAAAGACAATACTTGTGTATAAAACTGCTTTTATATTATCAGCCACATAGATGTTACTTATTTATCCATGAAATCATTAGGTTACATTGGTAAAACTTTAAGTAACCCCAAATTTCTCTGAAAGGGAAGGAAAAGATTAAGAAAGACTGGTTAGTTGAAGGACCAAAAATGAAATAGAAAAAGAAGGCAGATTTCCCTAATTGATTTTATTCATTTCTTCCCATTGCCAAAAACAAAACAAAACAAAACAAAAGTTTATTTTAATTAATTTGCAAAGCTAGATTAGAAAGTAAATAATTCTTTAAAGCATATCAGTCTCTCCACATGTTCACTACATTTCACATTTAATATATCACAGTGATATTTTCTTGGATAATGTGGCACCCTGGTTCTCTGAAGAAATAAAATATCACTCTTTTATAAACTGCATTTTTCTGGAGTTGTAGAAAATTCTTCCTGTTTGATTATTGGTTTTCTTTCATGATTTCTCAAGTGATTGACTTGGTTAAGATGAAATGGCTACAAACTCATTCCAGATTTTAAGGTAACTGGATAAAACTTCCTTTCTAGATTGCCTCAGTGAGGTATTTAAAATGCTTAATAATCTGATTCTATTCTTATTTCCAGACTGATTTCCTGTAATCTGTGTAGGCCCAACTGGCCTTCTGGCCATTTTTCATATGTGACATTTGATCTCCTACCTCCATGCCTCATCACAAACTGCCCCCTTATAAAAGTACTTCCCCTTCTAAGTTAATCTCTAGTTCTCTTTAAGGATAAATCCATATATGCTCTATATCAGGAGGACTTTCCTGATTTCTGTAATTACTAATGTTCTGTCCCTGTCTTCTTAAAATTATTTTATGTTTAATTGTGTAAATGCTATATCTCCTGATAAGCTCTTTTTGGGTAGAGGTGATTTAATTTCCCCAGGCACAATATAGTAGTACAACAGGTGTTTAATAACTGCTTACTGAATTGAATTGAGTTGGATTCCATGAAGCTTCAAGGGAAAATATTCCTAAACCAAACATACAAGTCCCTGAACATAAGAGGATAGGTATAGATATAATATATTGCTATTTTCTAATGCTACCAAGGTGTGCATCTGATATTATTTTCAGACTTGTAAGACTCATTTGCTTTCTGACCTCTGATCTATCTCTTTCTCATTAGATTTAATTCAGTAATCACACCCTACAAACCATTCAGGCAGAAATACCCTCACTGATTGCAACTCTCACCAGATAGCACATGAATAATGCTATAATGTTCACCAGGGGCCCATGGATTAGTTTGTACGCTTTTCC